>NC_069096.1:10373394-10973394 GCF_947172395.1 Bicyclus anynana | reverse complement strand
ATTTATTGTCGGAGGAAATTATATAATCTGTCTGTCTGTCGGAAAGTATGTCTGTCTGTCCGTCCGTGCTGAATGCATAGATACATAGATGTCAAAGGCTGAATGAGTTCAAATGAAACTTGGCTAGATTTCAGAACCTAATACGAAGAAGGTTACTTACGTTATGAAGAATACTTTTTGTCTTTTTAAGGGGGTGAAGATTTTTATTGGGAAGTTCTTAATTTTCCAAGTTACATTTGTAAAAAATGGTAAGTATGTGCGTATCTACTAACAAAAAAAAATTTATTAAAAAATGCGTCTTGTCGCTTCAGAATTTTAATCTAGGTACTTGTAAATACGTCAAAATTTTACTCTCTTATTGTACTACAGTAAGAGAGTAGCTTGGTATTTCTTTGCAAGATCGAATCAGCCCGCAGCAACGCTTCGAAAACTAGAAATATGTATGGAAATGATAGATCTTGATCACGTGACCTGTCGATAACAAATGTCATTCCCATACATCTTTCTAGTTTTCGAAGCGTTACCGATCGAAGAAAGAGAATCGACGTGCCACTTGGCTAGCGGGGCAGGAATGAGAAGATCCACAGAAGAACCAAAGTCACTAACGTAACTCAGGGAGTCGCAAAGCTGACGTGGCAATGGACAGAGCACATAGTTCAAAGAACCGATGGACGTTGGTTTTCCAAAGTGTTGGAATGGCAACCCCGCTCTGGAAAGCGAAGTGTTGGTCGACTCCCACTGAAGACATCAAGCGGGTTGTAGGGAGCCGCTGGATATTAACGGCTCGAGACCGTAGTTTGGAAGTCCATACAAGAGGCCTGTCAGAAAGTTGAATGGATGGAAACCTTCCTTTGAGTCAGCGAGGAACATTTCCATTTACATATTTAGATTTTCTAGATGTTTCCAATGTATATAAATAATGTGTAAGTTCAACAAATGAAGCAGACAGACAGTATACGTGATGTCAGCCACGGCCGAGCCGAGCGGCATCCCGCCATCAATCAGTTTCTCCCAGAGCTATTCTTAGCAGATCCGCGCCAAAAATAAAATCGGAAATATCAATTAGGTACATAAAAATAAAATTGAAGTGTCTGTCTGTGATTTCAAAACAACTGTATGTTTCTCAAGTGCGTACAATTATGTACACGATATTAAAATACAATTCTTTTTTAATTTTCGTCTGTTTGTCCCTGTTTGTCCGGTGTAGTCTTTAGAACGGCTATACTGATTTCAATGGTGTTTTTACTGGAAGATAGAGGATGTTATTAAGCAATATAGGCTAATTTTATCTTTACAATATTTAAGCACTGTTAGTCTGAAAACAAGTGCATTTACACGCATAAAAACGTTGAATAATTCGAATCGAAATTTCTTTTCCAGTTTGATGAAAAAACTACGTTCCTTTTAGTAAGAGTAGGCAGTAGGTACACATTATTTTAAGTAACTGATGTCAATATAACTGATTTATAAGTTCGTTCTTATTTCGACTTGTTGGTTTAATTAACTTACTCTTTCTTCATGGACCGATAGCAAGATAATTAACCTTCCTTAATTTAAGCCCTGGCCTAGCCTGTAAGCTAAGAAATTGCATATGGCATTCCGTCTAGCGGGGCACCAGAGACGACCGAGAAAAACGAGCATACGAAAATTAAAGCATAATTTCTAAATCCACGCATTTTCAGGTGACCTTAATTGATACATATTATATCTACGGTACGAAGTTTTTTTAAATAGTTTATTAAAGGGAAGGCAACACAAACACAAGCTACACAGCGTCTTCGCCGGCGAAGACAAGGTCCCTGATATCTGACGTCACCCAGACGTGGGCACTGGCTGTCAGTTTGTCTGTTCCTTAGCTGTAAGTACCTACGGTAGAGTTTGTTTGGTCTGTGGTGACTTTGGAAGAAAGCAGATTTCAAGAAGGAGAACCCACATATTGTTAACCACAAAAGCAACGAGACAGTTACACATAGGTACCTATTTTAAACTTTGCATTTTGCAGTTTCAAGATTGCCTTGTAGCTTTGATAAAAGAGTTGTATATAGGATTTCTTATCATCATCAATATTAACAATCCATATTTGGCTCTCTGTTGAGCACAGGTCAAATGCGGATTGGCAGACTTCACACATGTAGAAATATAAGAAAATTTCTTAAAATGCACATAAAAACTTGGATTCGAACCTACGCCCTTCGAATCGAAGGCAGAGTTCATTACCACAGGGCTATCTCGACTCTAATCAAAGGGATTTCTATACTGTACCACACTGTACCCAAAATAACCAACCCCAGCTTATTCCACTCCGGTGAACTGTCTAGTGATTCTTATTGCAAATGCAGCTGAGCTAAGTTTACCCGCCGATGTGTTCACATGAGCGTCCCGCTGAAGTTTACATCCAAGGTCATCACAAGGACTATAAAACTGTGGAATCATCCTAAATTTAGTGTTTCAATTATTATTTATGAAAACGGAAAGTTTTAGTAAAAGCCTACTATTTGAAATTACCTATAAGTAGATATCACACTAATATTATAAAGGCGAAAGTTTGTGTGTAATGTATGTTTGTTCCTTCCTCTTTTATCCTGCGGCTACTGAAGCGATTTGTCTGAAATTTGGAATGGAAATAGATTTTACTCTGGATTAACACATAGGCTACTTTTTATCCCGGAAAAATCCATGGTTCCCGGGGGATTTGTGAAAAAGTAAATTCTACGCGGACGAAATCGCAGGCGTCCGCTAGTTTTTTATATGTTGTGAATTGTGATCTCTTTCACAATGATTTCTATTGCCTATAGCTATCTATTGTGACATCAGTGATGTCTGTTAGGTATTATTACACATACTAGTACGAGATGCGGCATAAGAAATATATACCGGCATAGAAAATATTCACATTCGCACATTACACATAGGACGCCTGGCTAAATTGCGTCGGAACAGTATTAAATAATGATTTTTTTTAATTTCCTTCCCTCATTGGTTAATTTAAAAAAAACATGCTCTAGTTATTTATTGGAATATTAGAATATACCCAAAAGACTTGAAACTTATATACCCTCGTCAGTTATTTAGTTGTGTAGTATGTCAAATGAATGCTTATTCTATTCATCCGCCCTTAGACCTTTTTATTCCAGCCCTTACAGTAGCAGCGCTGTAAAAATGGAGTATCTTCTCCCGTTTTCCCAACATTTCCCTTCTCTTCTCTGCTCTTATTGATCGTAGCGTGATGAAAAGTATACTATAACCTGCCCAGGAGTATGAAGAATAATTATCGATCACTAATCACCCCCTGATACTTATTTTGGAAATTTCATGTACAGAATTGACCTCTCTACAGGTTTATTTTAAGTTTATATTTAACTGTATTAGATTGCCTTTGACCAAGTTCATGGTTTCCTTGATTTTGTATGAAAAATGTGTTTGGCCGCAACGTAACTAGGCAAACTATTAACAATGTGTCACTGCGAACATTATCTACCATTTTTCCATAGCACTAATGAACAACAGATGAGGGTATACATATATTTCTAATGACCATACCTATCTGTATGTATGTAACATCAGTGAAGTCAGGTATTAGTACTGTAGGTCAGTGCTGAACCCGTCGCTTGTCATCATAGCGTCAACTCGTAGCATAGAGTATTTATAGTGTACCTACCGTACTGTGTACATAGTTTTATATACCTAGGTGCCGGTGGTATTATCGTCCCCACGGTAATAGAACACTACATAGTACTAGGCATTTTGTGGTAAGTTATTTGATAAATATAACATTACCAGCTTTTTTTTAACAACTCACTACAGGGCAAGACCTCCCTCCGTATATACCAAGGGTAGCGGATATGGAGCTTAGACACACCATGCTGCTATAATGCGGATAAGCGGGTGTACGAGTAGGATGATAATCTATATTCTATAGTAATATATAAAGCTGAAGAGTTTGTTTGTTTGATTGAACGCGCTAATCTCAGGAACTACTGGTCCGATTTGAAAAATTATTTCAGTGTTAGATAGCCCATTTATCGAGGAAGGCTATACAGGGTGATTCGGTCTTTAGTGCGGATATTTTTTTTCGTGGTTCTGTATCATTAATAGAATATAAATCTACAAACAGTTCGATACATTTTATGTAATTTTTTTTTTTAATTTATGTCTCTAAAATAACAAAATAATGTACATATTATTACTAAACAAGATATATTCAGCTTAAAAGTGATCTGGTAACGTCCTTTAGGTATCAAACGAAAATAAAATAAACGCACAATAGGGTGACCCTAAAATTCTGTTCAAAAGTAAATAACTTTAGCTAACGATAATTTTGTTATTTTTGAGTTAAAAAAAAAAGAAAAAATACGTGATCATTAAATTTTGTTTATGTACAAAATATAAAAATATCCGCACTAAAAAAATTTTCTTCCTGTATATATACTATTCCCGTTTTCTTACGGGAACGGGAACTACGCGGGTAAAACCGCGCGGCGTCTTCTAGTGTGTTAATAATATGACCAGGACTGGCGGTATAACATGCTCTCCAAAGCAGAGGGTGTAAAACCAACTTTTATTAACACTCGACGCAAAAAGAGGGGTATAATAAGATTGACGTATCTGTCTCTCTGTCAGTCTGTCTGTCTGTGGCACCATAGCTCCCGAACGGATGAAGCGATTTCAATTTATATTATATGAGAGTAATATGAGAGAATATTGATGACTTGATCGAGGCTGTATTTAATAATTTCATGACCTTCGGGGGTATTCAAAATTGCACCCGCTGAGTGTCAAATTCTCAAACAAATTAGGTTAAATTTGACAATCAGCGGCTGAATGATCCCCTGGGGGTGCCCCTACAACGTCTACGAATTTCACTGTTAAACACCTTGCTGGTTGACGGACTTTCGGGAGGTTTTTAAACGAAATTACCTATCCTACACCATTTTGCATCAAATGACAGTGAGTTTTGCTTTACGATCAACATGATTATATCAACGAAATTATGTGAACAAGTTTTCGGTAAAAAACATTACTACCTGCTACCACTACTATGGTCTATGCTACTACGTAAAATGACGTCAATTATGTAATTTTGTTGAAAACAATTTTAGATGATTACTACGATGTAGTGACTATTAATTGAATTTGAATATCAATCACTGAGACACATAATAACCCGGCTGATTCATTAATGAAAGTGATCATTAGTTATTTATGTATTTAATATTTTTTTATATATTATATTGTGTGCTTAGTTCTAGATAATCAAGTTTGTAAAATGGTGGTAAAAAAAATAAACCTTGGCTGAGTTTGTTGTTGGCTCTTTGTGAGTTTGGAACCTTCGTAACTTTAATTTTAAGTTTTTAACCGACTTCAAAAAAAGGAGGAGGTTTCTCAATTCGACCGTATATATATTTTTTTTATGTGTGTTCGCGCATAACTTCGTCATTTATAGACCAATTTGGATAATTCTTTTTTGGTTGGAAAGGAGATGTTTCCAGGGTGGTACCATAAGGAAACCTGGATTTGATGATGAGATCCTGGAGAAATCGAGAGGAACTATTGAAAATTGTAGGGGCGGCCAATTCGTTTCCTTATTTTTTCATAAAGTATTTTAATGCACTACAACTTACTGAAGGTCAGGAGTCGATCTGATGATGGAGCCGAATCACTGACAAGGGAACACGTCAACTGTTTACAGTAGTTACCTTGTGTTTAGGTTTGATTAATTTGTATTGATGAGAACTTAACATCAAGATGGGTCGTGACTGTCATTACATTATTAGTTCTTACAAATACATACATATAAACAAAATAAAAGTGTCTGTGATTTAAAAATAACTGTTTTCCCTTATTTACGAGATACTTACTAAAACATATTCAAGCTTTTTTAAAATTTTTGTCTTTCTGTCTATTTCTACGGGTTCTGGAACGGCTGAAGCGATTTAAATGGGACTTTCACTAGAAGATGAAGGAGGTTATTGGGCAACATAAAGTCTAGTTTTTGTCCCGGATAAATCCACATTTTCCGCGGGGTTTCTGAAAGCTGAATTTCACTCGGGCAAAGTCGGGGACATCCGCTAGTATATTATTAAAATCAAACTGTCATAACAAGCATACTCAGAGGCACACTTATCCGCCCGATTTAATATGACGCAATTATATTAAAGTGGGTGGATAATTGTACCTCTGAGTATATATCTGAATACGATATTAGTACGTATACAAACGTTCGTTTGTCATCGTTCATCTAAAAGAATTCTATTGTTTTTAATTTCTTGTAGATAGTAATTTACATTGATAAGCCGGTAAGGAAATTTCCAAGAAAAAAATATGATAGGAAAAAATATTATAACGGTATTATAAAGGATTATCATTCTTATTTCGAATTATTCTTTTATTATTAACTTGCGAATTCACCCGCGCTAATACCATTTCTGTATTAACGTCAGATTAAAAAGTAGCCCAAGTTACTCTTTAACATCAGCTATCTACCAATGAAAGTCCAATCAAAATCGATACAGCCGTTTCAGATATACTTATCGTTTATTAGAAAAAAAACTTATTTTTAAATAAGCATTTAGTAAAAGCTTAGTAAATTTTAAGTTACAAACAGACTTATTTGTATGAATAGGTAGCCTACCTTATCATTATCAACCGATATTCGGCTCACTGCTGAGCTCGAGTCTCCTCTCAGAATGTGTGGGGTAAGGCCAATAGTTCACCACGCTGCTGGACCAATGCGGATGGGCAGACTTCTCACACGCAGAGAATATGTTTTTCCTTCACCGTTTAATACACGTGGTAATTTAATTTCTTAAAATGCACACAACTGAAAAGTTGGATGTGCTTGCCCCGGACCGTATTCGAACTCACAGCCTCCGGAATCGAAGGCAGAGGTCATATCCACTGGGCTATCACGAGCCTAGTTAATAATTACTAATTGGGTACTACTTTGTCAGAAATTCAGATGGTGCCTATTTCACAACACCCGCGGGAACCACGGATTTTTCCGGGACAAAAGGTAAAAGGCTCATTCAAATCGCGTCAGCCGTTCCTGATATTTCATTAATTTCATTATAATATACAATTCATTTAAAAACCGTTCAGAGAAATGTGTACCTAATTATAAACTGAGACAACATTTTCCACGCCGAGAAAATCACTTTGGTCAGGCTGAATATTAACACTGTTTACATCAAAAAACTTGTTTACAAACAAACTGAAATCGCTGCTGCAAACGAAAATACGTTAGAAAAGGAAAAGCACTCACCCTCATTCTGGGTATCGCCGTCACGGCAGACAGCGTCCACACCGCTAGTATAATTAACAGGGTTCCCTTCATGATTTCTAAATTCTAACACTACGTAAATTAAAATTAATTTATTATCAAAGTTGCGAAACACAAACGTAGATACAGCGCTCTCGACGGATCGTGTTCGAATGACGCCGCCGGCCGGCCGCCCGGGTATAAGTAGCCTGGACTCTCGCACCAGATTTTCCTAATGCCAGCTATACACGATTAAGTTTAATCAAGTCTGCAGCGCGCTTACGGATGTGGACAGTGAAAAACATATCGAAATAGCGCTATGGGTACGAAATGAACACTTCTATATTTGCCTACATCCCTAAGCACGCTGCAGTGTTAGTGGTATACTTGATCGTGTGTGGTCGGCTTAAGAGGAGGAGGCTCTCGCGTAACGAAGATAAGCGACGCTTGGTGAGTTGGTGAGGCCCGTCGAAAGGGGCTCGGCAATGTCCAGTACACTATCTGTTAAGTACAAAGGTCTAAGTAAACAAAACCTCCAATAGATAAATGGAAACTTTTTAAAATCATCCATCTGTATTCTTTTATTTAAATACCGCCCAAGTATAAATTGTACATTTTTATATTTTCTTTGGCATAATATGTAAAATCATGTCCCTAGATATATATACTTAGGTATAATTTATATCATAATATGCTGAGCTGTACACCCTTTCTTTTAAGGGTTACAGACAGACGTCATGCTGTCATTACTGTCTATCACTTTGAGATTTGAATAAATTCATTTTCTTTCTTTCTTCTTCTTCTTAGTTGCCAGTCACTTAGCTTCGCGGCAACCCTTTGAAAATTACCGTTATAGATAGATTTTATGAAAACTGTAAGGGTTTCTAGCGAAGGGTTGCCATGAAGCTAAGGGTATAAGGATGCATGGGGACATGATTTCTAAGGATATTCCGTAGAAAATATTTAAAAACTATGTTTTAATCATGGACAAATTAATCCTGCTACCTACTAAAACCACGAAGGTCCAAACTCCATACTTGACTACTAAACTTACCCATGGTTGGAACATAGGCTGACAAAAAGGGAATGCCCAATACCGGCCTGGTCATGCGCAGTGGATTTATAAGACGGCCAAGTTCTGAATATGGACTGGACCAATTAAGGTTTTCTTAAGCGGTCCAGGTATGGCTGATGGGAGGCTTCGGCCGTGGCTAGTTACCATACTATTGGCAAAGATTTAGCAATACGGTACGATGTCGTGTAGAAACCGAAAGGGGTGTGGAATGTCATCCTCCTCTTAACTACGAGTAGTTAGCCCGCTTCCATCTCAGATTGCATCATCACTTCAGGTGAGATTGTAGTCGAGGGCCAACATGTAAAGAATAAAAAAAGTTTGAGTCGTCAAAAATTAGGTAAGTACCTAGTTATGTCTGGCAATCGTAGATTCTCGTTCAGTATTGCACTTACCAACAAAATGATCATGAAATCTGCATTTTCCGGCGAAAGGCACCTACCTACCTACCTAAAATTTGGCACAGAGTCTATTGGCACAACTGCAGTGAAGATATTAATTCAAAAATCATTAATGTGAAATCCCAATGGAATTATTAATTACTTGCGGTTATAATGAATGAGGAAAAGGCTTCAATATATTGATTTTTATGAGACATTCGGTTAAATAAGGTAATTTAACTAATCAATACATAAAAAAACCAAAATTGTCTGGATGTTTATAAAATAAATAAGATTATAAAATATCAAAATCAATTAAAAATCTTTTTACTTAATTATATGTAAATTTATACATTTTTAGCTTATTTTTAGAACAAAGATATTTGTAATTTTGTTTGAAAATACAAATTTAACTATCTTTCTCAGCGACGTCATTCTTTCGTGCTATATGTATTATTTATTATGGACCGTTTTCTTAGGGATCCATGGCAGCAAATTTGACCCTTTAAATCCCTGTAGCTCCAAAAGTAATGATCGCAGATACCTACCCTGTTACTTCTACAAAATTGCTTTACTATTAGCTCACTCTTAATTTAAAACTATCAGCATCCCTATCCCAAAGTATAGAGTAGTCACATCTACACGTGTAACGCAAATAAAACGCATGTAGAAATATTGCTTAGGCAAGCAATGATATTAGTAATCATTGTAGGCAAGTCCATAAATAGGACGACCGGTGTACTATTTCAATTTCTATGTATTCGAGTTACTTATACCTTGATGATGCACCGTGTTAATTGCAATTCAGCAGATGACTGGCGTCACTATAACCTACTTACTTGGGTTCTACTCAATTTATTACGAAGGCATAGAACAGCATTATTTTATTCTATAGAAATTTTATGTGTTATTACGTCAGAATTCAGAAACGATTTTTTTTCCTTGCCCCTCCACTTTTCTTATCATCTTCGCTCTTGTCTTTTTATTTTTATAAGCATTAACTGCACCTTACTGTTAAATGTGATTTTTCCTCCTGTACACATAAGTAAGAGTTTCATTGATTTTATTGGTTATCTTAATTGTGAAAAATACAGAAACGAAACTTTAGCTTTTTTATCGAGAAAAATACATTAAGGAACTTAACCGTAACTACTTATCTTATAACTATACTTTATAATTATTGGTTCTTTTTATGGTTCCGTACTCAAAGGGTAAAACCTTATTACTAAAACTCCCGTCCGTCCGTCTGTCACCAGCTGGCCTATTCACTAATTTGGTCTTTATTAACAACCTATTTTTTTGCTTCTGAAAAGCAATTCTTTTTTTCGTTTTTTGCGTTCCAATAATGTCACACATTTCCTTTAATATAGAAAAATGTTTTACGAAAAAATTATTACAATATTTCACAGCTATCTAAAATAAGAGTATAAAAATTTACGAATAGCTAGTTAATCTGCTTGAGTTGACAAGTTAGGAATGTAATCAGACAATTTTAGATAATGTTGATATAGGAACTACCTACCAACTGAAAAACATTGCATTCGTTTGTGGAAATATAATTTTCCGATCTTATTCTTTTAATATTTCATGTACAAATTTTAATGATATTTGGCACTGGGCAGTCGTAATTTATACCTATTCTAAAAGTTGGCAACATTATATCTAATACCTAATTATTACTTCAATATGTGTGCGTACAAATCATCTTTTCTCACCCTAAGGAAAGGGTAATTATTTTTAGACCATTACGTAACTTTACTTTAGAAATTCGTCTACGCAATCCGCGGCACTTGTTTCCTTCAACAAATTAGAAAATGTTTTCTGGCTTAGGCGTGAAAGCTTTTAACAAAAAACTCACATTCCCTTTGTTAGGGTTCCGGTTCAGGAGGAACCCTTATAGTTTCGTCATGTCCGTCTGTCCGTCCGTCCGTACGCGGTTTAGCGCAGAGACTATTACTACTAGAAAGCTGTAAATCAGCATGAGTATGTACAGTAAAAATGTAAACAAAGTCCTAGAATAAAATCTCGAAAAATATTTTTTTGGGGTGCCTCCCCTACATGTAAAGTTTTTTTTTACTCGTTTATTTCATAGTGTGGGGTATCATTGGATAGGTCTTACAAAGATATCAGGGGTTTTCTTTCAATATTTTTTGATATAGGGATCCGTTTGTAAAATACTTAAAGTTTTTAAGAAGTAATTTTTGTTAGAATCAAGTGTCCCCACGGTCTACTGGTTATTTATAGGTAGGTGAAAAAATTCACAAAAGTAGGATATATAATGAAATTACAAGGAAAACTATAACAGCTAGTTAAAGAGTAATAGTCGACCAACTTAAAAAACGTACTTGGTAAACGAAAATTGTATACTAATTCCGTTGTTACTTAAAAATATCAAGTTGTCAGTAAGATAACTCAGTATTTGTTGAAAGTAGAAAGATGAAAAGAGATTTTTTTAATTTCGGTTCAATAGTTTCAGAGCAAACAAACAAACAAACTATCAACCAAATCTTTATAATATTAGTAAAGATATAGGTGACACAGTTATTTTGTAACCACAGACCGACATTTCAATTTTATTTATATGTATAGATATTTGATAGGTAGATGTATAGATTTATTGCGATTTAACATGAATGAACCGACCGGCGGGCGTATACATAAATATCATAGTAGGTATGTACTTACAAGCAATAACTGATAATACGCACGCGGTCAATAAATAAACATGTATGTTGTTTGTTATTCTGCTCGCTACTACGAGATCGATGTTCTCCAATTGACTAATCGGCCGCTTAAATAACATAACAAATATCTTTTTTGCTGTGTATTTGCCAGAGATAATGCGTAGTATCAAAGACACACGCTTACGTTTTTTCCACTTACTTGTGTAATTTAGAAACAATTCTAAGAGCAAATAACGTGGCGCCACAAACAAAATAGCTTGTTGTTTGTTGTTCGTTTAATTACCGTTTGATTAGGTTTATATTAATTACTATGTAGGTATCTATAGATAAATCTTGGATATGATTTTCCTTCTTTGCTTCAATAACGTGAAATTTCGAAAAGCACAACTTTGCAGAAAGCTGTTTTTTAACTTTCAGAAATTTTTATATCAAAAATGTTTTTAACAAAATAATTGAACCGACTTCAAAATCACAAAAACTAAAAACTAAAAAGCGAAAAATATCATCGTATATGCTATCTTCTGACCACTTTGAAGGTGGTGCCAAGCCAGTAACATTTTAATTAGAAATTTCTTTTTGTTAAAAATATTTTTTTTTGCTGTTTTTATTGTGTCCTAGCATTTAATTTTCGTAAAAATTTAATGGGACCAATCTGGAAGTATAGTCTTTCAAACAAAAAAAAAATTAAAATTGCATAAGAAATGAATGAAAGGTATGCGGTAACAAACATAAGAAATAAAAATGAAAAATACGCGTCGGATTGAGAACCTCCTCATTTTTTTAAGTCCGTTAAAAACTAATATACTGTGTATTTCAAGTAAATTTAAAATTAAAGTTCTTAAAAAATACACCAGTTTCAACGCGAGAAACTTTTGACGGTTGGAAAATGTGAGGTGTTTTTTGTGGTATCACGTTATTTAAGCACATAGAGGCGATTTGTTGTATCTCGGGTTGTCATTGAACTTTTTTGCGTTTTAAGGCATATATCAAGTGCTATCTGACACTATTACCTACTTATTTTCACAAAGATGAAATCTTAACCTTTTTTCAGTAGCGTCGAGCGTCTCATGTTGTGGAGACTTCCTGTGTGACATCTGGGCAGGTGAATTATTTTTTTAATGCTATTAAATTTTTTTTTTTATGCTATTAAAAATTTTTTTGCTATTTTTAAGGCTTGCGCTTGACTACAAATGAAGTCTGATGGAAAGCATTAATGCGGTCTAAGTTGGAGCGCACTTACCTAGAAGATGCCTATTCACTCTTGCTTTGAAGGTGTTTAAATTATAAGTATGACGCCGACACCGACGCCGCGTGGTTTCACTCGCGTGGTTCCCGTTCCCGTGGGAATACGGAGATGATATATTGCCTATAGCCTTCCTCGATAAATGAGCTACCTAACACTGAAATAATTTTTCAAATCAGACCAGTAGTTTCTGAGATTAGCGCGTTCAATCAAACAAACTCTCTCTTCAGCTTTATAATATTAGTATAGATTAAGTATAAAAATTGGATTTTTCAAAGTTTTTGTTTTTTGTTTTGTCACCTAACTGACGGTAACGTAGCTACCTAACCCCTGTAATGCCATATAAACTACCATTCCATATTCGGAGCACATTTATTGAACCCCGAATAGCTTATACAGTATTCCAGGATACACTGTAACGTCCCGTACAGATTGCGTCATTCCTACCGCCCTACGTATGACGCAATTTTTACGGGAACGCAGTCAGAGTGGGCTGACACTGCATGGACTCTGTTTACCTACTAATATGTGCCTACTAGACCACACGAAGGGCCATGACTTTCACAACTAACTTACTATATTAAATTTACTGCGTACAATGATAATTTTATACTATAGATCGGTTACGTCCCTACAAAATCACCGAAAAAAGTGATCCGAATACAACACTGAGCGCATATATGCACAATTATGACTATAATTCCATTAGAAATTTATGAATGTATAGTTGTTACACTTCCTCTGAACACACAACTCGACATTGTAGACGATATTTAGGTATTATTTGTTTTAACAACTAACATTGTGTTGACTATGAATTGCCTCTTTTGACCGCCTCATTAATACAACAATAAAACTTCTAACAGTGTTTAATATCATTGACTACATACAATCACTTTTTAGAGTATCGAACCACATCGCAATAATATATCACATAATATTTCATGTAATATGTTTTACTACCCGCTAATGATTTTATTTTCTGTTGCAAGTTTGTTTTTTTTAGTTTTTAATACTGTATGATAACCAGTAAAATCAACTACAATTTATGTTGCACAATAATTAGGCTTAATTTCAATATTAGATATTATAAAGGAAAATCTATAAGTACTTATAATAAATCTGTAGAGATAAATTCTGTACATGAAATATATTTCCAAAATAACTATCGTGATTAGTGATCGATATAGATGCCAAAAATGCAATCAGTAAAATTTTTGTCTGTCTGTCTGTATGTTCGTTATAGAAACAAAAATTACCAGTAGTATGGAACAATCCATTGACATACTTCTATATTAATATACTAGAAAACGCCGCACGGTTTCACCCGCGTAGTTCCCGTAATAATATAAGGAATACGTTGCGGGGATAAAATATAGGCCTAGCATTGCCTAGCACTCGAGAATAGTGTAGCTTCCCAACAGTGAAGGAATTTTTCAAATTGGTTTAGTAGTTCCAGAGCCTATTCATAACATACAAATAAACAATTAATAACATAGTGAACTATGCTATGAGTATGAAATACGAGTAACTCATATAATAGTAGAATAGAGTATCATAATATTAGAGGACCTTCATCCATCTGTTTACTGGATGAAAAGTATTTTATATCAAATTTAATATACCAATAAATATATTGCCAATGGTTTGCTTAAAAATATCAGTCCAGAATATAATTAATTATCAATTTAATTATTTTAACTGGTTTGGTTTTGGTTAAGCGACAAAGTCCATACCAATCGAGCGAGCGAAAGTATGAAGTCTATAGAATATGCAAACGTTAGGTTAACAATTTTTCTCCCGTCACAACTCTTGGGTAGGCAGCAGGGGCGATGGATAACAACACGATTCCTATTGAGTAACCTTTTAAAATTCCATACGTAAATATTAATTCTTGTAATGTATTTTATACGCATATTTATTATATATACGCATATTTATTATATAGGTATTTAATATTCCAACAGCATTTCTACAATCTGTAAAATAAACGCCTCTGCGCAAATTAAAAAGCAGTAAGATATATATATTAATACTGTCTATAAGAACGTAGACGTAAATTAAACTCGCTTGGTCTTTCAGACTAAAACACATATGAACGGGTTACCTACTAGAAAATTTCAGCCTTCGCTACTGGTAGGCAGGTATGAACAATTAAATCTTTCCTCTCTATATTATTAGTATAAATTACGGCAAACGCTCAAATATTATAACATTTTAAAATTGATCGATATTTTATTAATTTCGGTCATGTTATTTATACTCATAGGTACTTACTTCAAACGAAAGGGTCACAGCGATTCGTACATTATTTGGGTATTTCTTATTGCGATAAGATATTGTTTTTCTATGGAATTCTATTATGAACGTAGATACGTAGCTACTTAATGAGGAAAAGTTTGTGTATATCCATGTTTAACTAAATGTGTCATATTACTTTAAAATTTTAAATAAGTAGGGAGGTAAGTAAGGTAAGTATATAATTATTATAGGTAATTAATATAATACAAAAATAAATAAAAATCTATACTAATATTATAAAGCTGAAGAGTTTGTTTGCTTGTTTGTCTGATTGAACGCGCTATTTTTAGGAACTACTGGTCCGATTTGAAAAATTATTTCAGTGTTAAACAGCCCATTTATCGAGGAAGGCTATAGGCTATATATTATCCCCGTATTCCCACGGGAACGGGAACCACGCGGGTGAAACGGGTGAAGCGGGTAGTAAAGTAATAACATTACAAAAGTAAAATTGTAATGTCTGTCTGAGTTTCAAACAAGTGTGTTTTCGCAAGTGCTCAATAGTGTCGGGTATTTACACGATATGAAAACACAATGAATGAGCTTTTTTAAAATTTTTGTGCCTGTCTTCTTGTTTTTTTTTTTCATTTTTTTTATTCTTTACAAGTTAGCCCTTGACTACAATCTCACCTGATGGTAAGTGATGATGCAGTCTAAGATGGAAGCGGGCTAACTTGTTAGGAGGAGGATGAAAATCCACACCCCTTTCGGTTTCTACACGGCATCGTACCTGAACGCTAAATTGCTTGGCGGTACGTCTTTGCCGGTAGGGTGGTAACGGCCGAAGCCTCCCACCAGCCAGACCTGGACAAATTAAGAAAATCTCAATCTGCCCAGCCGGGGATCGAACCCAGGACCTCCGTCTTGTATATCCACCGCGCATACCACTGCGCCACGGAGGCCGTCAAAACCGGACTAGTCTTTGGCTGGACCGATTTAAATGCGCCCTCACCACCCTCGCTGGAAGATAGAGGAGGTTATTAAGTAACAATGTTGCTTTTTATCCCGAAAAAAAATCATTATTCCCGTACTAGATAAAATCTTACCACCAATAAGAAACTAGTAAAAATAGCTTTATTTACGTCATAGACAAATCTAGTAAGATGTCGAAATGTTAGGTTAGAGTTATCAGTTTAACCTTTTTTCTCCAATGTTCTTTACTACGCACTTGGATCACGTCACCATCACGCAGTGGTGTCTATCTTCTTGTACTATCTTTGTTCTTGATCTTTGATGACTAATAACATAATGAACTATGAGTATGACATTTCTTTTAATAGTAGAGAAGAGTATCCTAATGTAAGACCTTCATCCATCTTTTTACTGGATGAAAAGTTTTTAATATCTAACTAAATATGCCAATAAATATATTGCCAACGGTTTGCCTAAAATATCAACTCTTAAGCTTAAGGGTAAAATATACCTACAAAACGGTCGTAAGACCTGCATGCTATATTGATGAATACCAGAATGTTGGGCGGTAAAAGAAATGGATAGTAGAAGAATGCATGCGTATGAAATGCGTAGGTCTGTTGAGTTGGATGTGTGGTGTGATATGATAAGATAAGAAGATAAGAAAAAAAACAAGCTCAGTCCAGAAGTTTATAAACCAATTAGAAAACAGTCGGGACCATATAAATTGGATAGAATGATTTTCGTCTACATTATTTATTAGGTCCCGACTGTTTTCTAATTGCTTTCTAAACTTCTGGACTGAGCTTGTTTTTTTTCTTTCCAGTTTTTTTATATTTTATGCAGTCGGGTTTTTTTATTTGTTTAATTAATTTATTTATTTCATACTTACGATTTATTTCATCTTTACGATAGATGGTAAATTTCAGATTTATTTGTTACGTGTGCTACGTGTTACAATGTACAATAATGTATACGTACAACCGAGGTTATGTAAATATTCAAAAAAATTCTACGGAACCCGCGGTGGGCGAATCCGACTCGCACTTGTCCGGTTTTTATAATCAATATATTTAATTTAGTCGAAGGTATTTTAGGTGTTTTATAACTTCACTAACTCAAACCTGCTCGCACCTATAGTCATCCGCCTCGCGTATTTAGTATAGACAATTAATAAATAACGTTTTTCTAATTGTAGTTTTTTTTAACATGGCCATGATATACCATTTTCAAATCCTCACAAAAAGCTCTTGAATTTGATATCCATATTGCAATATTCGAAAAAAAAGTTTTTTTCACCTCGACTCTATAGCGTCTCACAGTCGTTTTGTTGGGTTTTTTTTTTATTACACCTATCTAAGAACACTTGGGTTATTAAGACAAATCTAACAATATCTTAATTACCTACGTAAATCCGTTCAGCGGTTTGGAAGATACGAGGTAATAAAGAATATTACATATGTACCTACAAGATACGCGCGAAAAACATAACCCTTCTTGCAGTCGGGTAATAAGGAATGGTAATATATTATTGACATATTAAATCTATACTAATATTATAAAGAGGAAAGATTTGTGTGTTTGTATGTAATGAATAGGCTCCGAAAGTACTGAACCTATTTGAAAAATTATACACTGTTGGGAAGCTACACGTTGTGTTAATTTAAGCCGTTTCTGAAATAACACTGTCGGAAAAACCTATATGATATTCTTGGCATGGCATGAATTAATACACCATCGGGCTAGCACCGCCTTCAAACTGATCATCAGTTAGAACATAATATGATGTATAGAAGTTAGTATGATGTTATTTTTTGCTTTTTAGTTTAGTCATTATGTTTTTGAAGTCGGTTGAATTTTTTTTATTATTTTTTTTTTAGTTTGGTTTTGTTTTTAATTTAGTTTTATGTCGATAAGTGACTACGCATATCCGTGGTAGATAGATAGATGTACTTTATTATCAGCAGCATTATGATCAGCATACAAAAGGCGGCCTTATCGCTAAGTAGCGATTTCTTCCAGGCAACCTTCGGTTTAGGAAAACTTAGACACCTTAATCACAGGTGGTATCACCTGGTTAAAGGTATCAGCTAAAAATCAGCGCTGTATTACAGAATAATATGTACAAGGCTGTATGGCCAATATTTGCTTGTTACATGTGCCAAATATGACATAGTGATATTTTGATGCTTCTTTTGGTTTTGACCTGCCTAAGTGGTCGAGGTATAAGTATTAGGCACAGGGGCGTAGCTACCGCCGTATCTGCCGTATCAATTATACTACACGTAACGGGCCCCGGACTATAGGGGCCCCTTACGTGTAAAAGCAAATAAATGTAAAATGTAGGTACTTAATCCTCAATCTCACTTAATTCCTTTATTAAGTGTGCGTCAAAAAGTTGGAAACATCCCACTTAGAATTGTTATAATTTTTCAATAAGAAGAATTTCTTTACCCTTCATTAATTGAGGTTCCCAACTAATTTAGATACGGGGCCCCTCCAAGGCACGCTACGCTACTGATTAGGCACTACAATAGTATTGGAGTGTTAAATGTGGCACAATTTTAAAATGTTTTTTTCTTTCTTTCTTTCAGAGACTTTGCAGAGTAGATAAAGAAAAATATGTAAAATCAAGTGGTAACGGATAACCTTGTCGGACATTTTACACAGAGACATATGTGTTATCTGACGCCCGAAAGTCTGGAAGATGGCTTGCAAAGTAAACGTCCAACCGACAAAGTTCGAGTTGTATATGGTCACGAACACAGACCATAATTAATAATTCTTTGATCATAAAGGAATAAAATTTGTTTCTGGGGCGCATGAAATTGTAGATTTGCCAGTGTAAATTGTGTAGTGGTTGTGAACTTGATTTTGTCCAGGGCCGTCGTATAATATTTATAGCACTCTGAGAATTTATTCCAAGAATAGCAAACGCAGTCAGCTGGTACTCAGTTTGTGTAATTAAGTGCAATGAGATGAGGTGCATCAAATATAGTGGCATGTAACCTTGAACAATAACTTAGCAATATTTTGCTAATACGCAGGTGATACTTTTAATTGCTTTTAATACTCACTACTTTGATCCTTTCCCTGACAATTTTTACGTGCTCTTTGTTAGACAAATTCCTAATTCCAAGCTACATGAACTGATTGTTTATCAGCACGAATCTGCAAAAAAACTTAAGTGGTAGAATCATCGTCATCATCATATCACGCGATGGACGTCCGCTGCAGGACATAGGTCTTTTATAGGGACTACCAAAGATCACGATTCTAAGCCGCCTGCATCCAGCAAATCCCTGCGACTCGCTTGATGTCTTCAGTCCTCCTTATGGGGGCCGACCAACACTGAGTTTTGTTGTACGCGAGTCGCCAATCCAGCACCTGAGAACCCCAACGCTTATCGGCAATTCAATTCGAATTTCGAACTATGCCCCGGCCATTGCCATTTCAGCTTCGCGACTCGTTAAGCTATGCCGATGACTTTAGTTTTTCTGCAGATCTCACTAACTGATTCGATCACGCAGAGCTACTCCTAGCATAGCTGATTCCTCCGCACGCTGAGGCTTCTCTTGAGGCCCTTAGTAGACTAGCAAATCAAATAATAAAGCGACCAATATAATGATAATGCGGCGTAATGGTAGAACAAACACATACAAATTGTTTTTTAAGATGTTTCATTGAGAAAATATACCATCATGCACTGATTCGATAGCAATTGTTATGACTGGCCAACTTGTTAAGGTTTGGATTGTTGCCAGAATTTTAATCTACGCAGCAGCTTTTACCGAAAATTCCCAATTTTATGGCTATTCTCACTAAATGCGCACAATACGAGGAGAATACGTGGTGCTACAAACAACAATAAAGATCACAGCTCATTGGACCCAGCTAGCAGCAGCTCACCTATTCAACTTTAAGTACCTTTAGTGGATATATGCGAAATTTACCAACAAGCTATTGTTTGTAATTCTTATGTCACGTGGTAACTGATCAAAATTGAGATAATAGGTAAAAAATTACATCCGATGGCTACTGACTACTGAGAGTGATGACTGAAGATATTGCGCAGTTGAGCACTGAATTGTCACCGAGCGGTCTACTCAACATCCGCGCGCCCGCAGCGATTCATTCCGGGGTTAAGCGTAGTAGGGTAGTGAGCGTATGCCCGTAGACACATAGGTACTCAATTCAAAGAATATTAGCCGTTCGAGGCGAGGTGCCGGGTGGGTACAATGAGCTATTACCTTAAGTCGTAAGTTCCCGTGATGTATATTCTCGTCTGTTAGTATGTCTGCGGACCGGAGTTGACGTCTGACTCACAGCCTTGTTTTATACATAATATATTTTTGGATTTAGATACTTATACTCGTAATTAAAAAAGTGTGTTCAGCGGATGATGGAAAACCATCACCCACAAGTATACAAAATTTAAAACAACACTTAAAAGGGCGTGAAAGGAACACGTATACAAAGTACATGTGACCATCAATTTGAAGAGTTACCGTACTTGTAATTACACTGGCAAACATATAGGGTATATATGCTTGCTTAGAGCACATCATAGAAAAGCTGTAAAAGCTGGAAGCAGAACCAACTGCAAAACTGTTGTAAAATTTTGCAGTTGGTTCTGCGTCACCTGTCTTTCGGCCTTTTACCTGGAACTTTACAATCCAGTTCCTCCATCCCCATTTTACCACAGAACAGCGAGAAGCCGTGAAAAATGGCATCCTTTGTTGTGACGTGAAGTCATAGTCATAAGAAATGCTAAGATGTGGAATGCCCTTTCGGCGTCCGATTCCTGACACGTACCTACAATTTGAGCACCTTCAAGGCAAAGACTGAATAGGCATCTTCTAAGCAAGCACCCTTACTCTTAGACCTCATCATTGCTATCCATCACGCATGATTGTATACTCAAGCGCAAACCTATAAAAAACCATGCTGGTAGTAGGTACTTACTTCCACGGACAATCTATCACAAAAGCTCTAATGCTACTTAATTAAATGCGAGTAAACCAATACCTACGTCACAATCTCATCACCGTCATCATTAGGAACCCACATTCGGCTCGCTGTTGAGCACGAGTCTCCTCTTAGGGTTAGGCTAATAGTCCACCACGCTGGCCCAATGCGGAAAGGCAGACGTAGAGAATTAAGGTAATTTTCAGGTAGGTATACAGGTTTCCTCACAATGTTTTCTTTCACCGTTTGAGACACAATATTTAATTTCGTAATGCACATAACTGAAATGTTGGAGGTGCATGCCCCGGACCGGATTCGAACCTACACCCTCCGAATGGAAAGCAAAGGTCATAGCGACTGGGCTGGGCTAACACGGCTTTAATTTCTCCGCATTTCTGTCTGTCCATCAAAAGCAAAATAGTTTTTGAGACTGAGCTTTTCTATAGTAGCCAGACAAAACTAGTAAACACAAAATTGTGCATGTGCGCGCTTAGTGGAGTCGTTAAATTCGGACCACTTTTTGCGGTGTCGGTACGTATCTATAGTATAAAATAATCATTGGTCCGGTCCCCTTTACCATGAAGCTATTTACTATTGAGACTTTGTTCTAGCAATATGCTGCTGACGGTCAGATTTTAAGACGGTTTGTGCAAGAATTATTTGGCTTTTTAGTTTTTTATGAATCTGGCGTCTGCAAATTGGAAAGATTTTGATCTCCAAATTACAAAGTGTTTTAGACGAATGGGGATGATGACTAGGTTTGAATACATTGGTTTTTATGATACATTCGGGTAAATAAGGTCAATGTTAACTAAAAATAAATAAGATTATAAAATTTCAAAATCTACTAAAAATATTTTATCGTAATTAGATGAAAATTCATACAGTTTTAGCTTCCTTACATTAAATGTGACATTTTTTAATAAATGAACTATAAACATAAACGCAGAAATAACAAAGATATTAGTAATTTTGTTTAAACGTCCATACAAATCTAACGATCATTAACTGCCTACGACGTCATAAGCTCGTACCATTTTGTATGGGGCGTTTTTCAGGGATCCGCGGCAGCGCCGCAAATCTGACTCTTTAAATCCCTGTAGCTCCGAAAGTAATGATCGCAGATATCTTGTTACTTTTACAAAATTGCTATACCATTAGCTTACTCTTAATTTATATACAATTTAAAAAACTGTCATCATCCCTATTGTATTTTGGCACGAAACTTCCGAAACTATAGACAGATAACCTGCAGACTGTCCCAGTTTTAATGACGCAACACCCAAACACAATTTGTTGGACGCTATTTATATACAGGAGTCACAATCACAACCTTAACACCTGGTCATCTCATCAGGGTTGTCTGACAAGCGATATAAAAATATAAGCAAAAAAATTGTTGCGTTAAGGTTAATTCTATTTCTATCTTTGAGTATGTACAAATCTTAATGTAGCAGACACCCGTGACTTTGTGCGCGTAAAAACCCATGATATTTTTTTTATTATAGATTCTTCTTCTTGAATCACTCGATCTATTATAGAAAACCGCATCATTTGCGTTGCATTGCAACATTTTAAAGTTATCTTTCTTTTTAATTTAGCATACCTATGAAATTCAATGTACATACCTAACTTACACAATGCAGTTAGGATTTTTTTTTATCTTGTCTCCCAAAAGTGCATTTAATTTTTACTTACGAAATTGATATGTGTATTTTTTAACTTTTGACGGACAGACGGACACACTAGTGATTTTAGAACAGTTCCGTTTTTTTTAAACGGACGTCATCATTATCGGTCTATTTACAGAGCTATAACAGAATATGGAGTTTGTACCAACCACGCTGCTCGAATGCGAATTGGCGGGATTAGGTTGATAATATTCCATGACCGATCCAGGATTCGATCCCTGGACCTCGCTATGCGATTCCACATAGGAACGCTAATAATAGTAGATCTACTAATTTGTTAAATGCCGGGTAAATTTTAAAATAAATCAACATAGCTAAATTAATGGCCATAAAATTGAAATTTTTTTTTAAAAAATTCTGAATGTCCATGAAATTATTAATTATCCCTCAATTCATCAATATTCCCTTTAGTGTGTATTAATTTGAGTATATTTGCATACATCCGGTTATTCTTCCCACTTTCACCCCCTACAACTTTAAAACGGCTCAACCGATTTTCATCAAACATGTATAAGAAGAATTGTACATAAGTCAATTTTAATATAAAAAAAAAAAAAAATTGAAATTGCTTAATTCCTTTGGGAGCTATGGTGCCACAGACAGACAGACACGTCAAGCTTATAACACCCCTCTTTTTGCGTCGGGGTATAAGAACCGAGAAAAAATTGTGGTTTCGTTCATCACCCTAGCTAGATGACTTGATATAGTGACCCAGAATGACTTGGCTCGCTTTTCATATGCAGTCGAGTTCACTGCACCGACAAACGAGCAAACGACTGTTAAATATAATCTTAGTCCATTTCACCCAAAATACTGGGTGAGTTACTGATTTTTAAATACCTAAACGATCTTCTTTCTAAGATTTCCAAATTGTTTTCCTTCTAAACCATCTGTGAAAATACGGTGCGTCCGATAACCTATAACAATAAAGCCATTAATTAAAAAAATATATATATTAGTGCTGATTTTGGCAGATTGAAGAATACGAAATATAGTGTCTGTCTGTAATATCAAAATAACTATGTTCTTTAAGTGCTTCTATCAAATGTTGATGGGTATTTACGCGAAACTAAAAACACAATCAAGCTTTTTGTAAAATTTTTGTCAGTCTGTCTGTTTGTCAGGGCTAATCTAAACTGCTGAACCAATTTAAACTGGATTTTCATTGTTAGATAGGGGAGGTTCTTGAGCAACATATAGGTAGATACCTAGGGTACTTTTTATCCCGGAAACATCCATTGTTTCCGCCGTCACGCTTACGAAGTTACGGGCGGCAAGTTTTCCATAACTCTAATATATAATATTTTATTGATAAATATCATGAAGTAGCTTACTAGTGAAGTGCGGAGTACCAGTTGCAATATCTCGTCAATATCGACAGTCTTGCCATTACGATTACGTATTTTAAAATGAAAGGCTTGTGTTACATGGATAGTCGGAATTATTTGAAATACTTTGTATAAAAACACAAAAAGTTTATAGTTTAGTTAAAAAAATATAAGTTATGGGAAATACACATTACATCACTATCTAGCTAGCTTGCTAAAGTAGCTAGCTTGTGTGTCAGCTTGTGTAGGTGCTAAGATAGCTAATTTCATTATAATTCATATACATTATCAACCCATATTCGGCTCACTGTTGAGCTCAAGTCTCCTCTCAGAATGAGAGGGGTTAGGCCAATAGTTTACCACACTGGCCCTGGTCTTGACAGACTTACATTAAATATACCTACTACATATTAATACTTATACAGACATTGGAAAACACCTATGTTCATCACACAAATATTTTTTCCAGTCGTGGGAATCGAACCCACGGCGTGGATGCAGGAAGCTGGGTCACTACCCACTGCACCACGCGGCTAATATCATAAATACAAAGTAACAGTTTGGTCATCAACAATATTTTATCGTTGTTGGTCATGAATAAATATCTTGTTCCTGGGCCAAGTACTATAATGTATTATAAGTATACTTTAATATATTATAGGTACTTATACGAAGGTATTACTTACGTATGTGTGTTATGGCCAGATCTCGTAATAATGTTAATAAAAGTAAGTTAAAAAAAAAAAAAAAATACCGACCGAATTGAGAACCTCCTCCTTTTTGAAGTCGGTTAAAAATGATCTCATTTAATGTTAAATGACGATGCTTAAGATGGAAGTGGGCTTACTTGGGAGAGATACAATAAGTTTATTCTACCGTCTACGCTAACGCTAAATCGCTTGCTTGCTTGTATTTGCTAGTAGGGTGGTAACTTGCCACAGCCGGTGCCTACCACTAGACTAGCCAGACCTGAACCAATTTAGAAAATATAAACTAAACCGGGAATCAAACCCATGACATTCTTTGTGAAGAACCACATTACTACTAACAAGAGGCACCAGGCAGGTCGTCAGCTATCGACATTTAACTTTGTGATGTGCTTTGAAACCGATTCCGGGTAACCTTTAAAATCTATACATATTCATTGTTGTACTGAATATTAATATGTATGGATATTATAAAAAACCGCAGTTGTATCACATTGTATGAATTTCCTTTTCTTTGCGACGGCTTACCTTTATCTAAATTCCATCCTTCGCCACTGGTAGGTACTAGTAATAATTGGACTAACATTTCAAAGACAGTTGAGTAAATCTATATTTTCTATTTGACTCAATTAATAAAAGATGACAAACTTTCAGATTTTATAAAACGACACAGGTCTGGCAACACAGACTCGGTCTGAAGCACGCTGCCAAGATGTCAGTCTATCAACGAATCGATCTAGTAATTTATCTAAGTACCTGTGTTATGTGCACGAGCGTAGACACAGACAGCAGGACGGCACAACCACGCATGCATAGCTAATACCTACTTAGTACTTACCGATGATAATTTTAATAACGTCGCTACTTACTATAGAACTTGAAAATAATAACTTCTCATGTTTCTTGATATGTGGCTAATAAAATAAATAAATATACTTAAACAATTCACATCACTATCTAGCCCCAAAGTAAGCATACAGAGTAGCTTGTGTTATGGGTGCTAAGGATATTATAATATTAATATAGGTACAATTATATACTACATATAAATACTTATATAATGTATAAATACACACAGACACTGGAAAACACCCATGTTCATCACACAAATATTTTCCAGTTGTGGGAATCGAACCCACGGCCGTGGATGCAGAGAGCAGGGTCACTACCCACTGCGCCACGCGGCCGTCGACCTAATACCTATACGGTTGTGGCTTTAAACAACTTGACAACAAAACTATAAAGCAAAATGCGAAAAATATATCTACTTACCTACCTACGTGCGTTACCAGAACAAACAGATCGGTCGTTCGTTGATCGATAGTAGATCAACTATGACCATATGTTTTCTGTGCTATGACGTCGTTAGAATGGCGGAGAGAGTTGCGTCTATAGCTTGGCAAGTTCGTTCATGACACTCCCATGATTCTTTCCTAGTTTGATCCTCGTTCGCTGAAGTCAGAGGCGTAGCTAACGCTGTATCAGCCGTATCAATGATACGGGGCCGGACTACAGGGGCCCTTTACGTGTAAAAGCAAAATATAAGTAACCAACAATCTCTTTTTTTCCCTGGCTAAGCGCGTGCCCAAAAGTTTGTAACATTGTACATGGGCTAAGCCACTGTCATATTGATTTTAAGCGAGCATTTTTTCATCTTTTGAGAGAAATCTTTACCCTTCATTTGGGCCCCTCAACTAAGTTTGATACAGGGCCCTTACAAGGCACGCTACGCCACTGGCCACTGAAGTATTGTCGTGCCACACTATACTCCTAGTCCTAGAAAAGGCTTTTCGTTTATTTGGAATGGCAAGGTAATATAAGGCCTGATTGACAGAAGTAGGTAAGCTAGACAGAGTGGCGCCGTAACGCGTTACGTTACAAAGACATTCAGAAACCTAAACATAAACAACAGGTAAAATCAATTCTTCTTATAATCATAAATCAAAGCGAATAGATGCTGCGCTACTACGTCTAATTAGATTATGTAATTTCTCAAATCAATAGATCTCATGCCCCGCAATACTATTACAATAATTAGCCCTATTATCTCAGTGACCTTAATTATACAAACAATGAATAAACTACGCAATAGATTTACTACAGTCTAATTAATAAACGATGGTGTCAGTGTGTGCCCTCACGCAGCTGTCCGTGTGACGTCAGCAAGGGTGCTTCGACCTATAACGTGCTATAACTTTTTCATTCACAGATTTCTAGTGCCTACTGCTACAACCTCGAGGTTATCGTGGTAGTAGATAATATTTATAAATGCGTATTTCTGATGCCATGCCTGCATAAGGATTTTATTATCCAAGTTACATGAGTCATTGTTACATGAGCCACCAATATTTCAAAGTTGACTTCAAAGAAATGATTGGGTATTCTCCATTCGACTGAAATCTGTATTTATGTATATTTCCCGATAACTGGAAGACGCCTGGACCGATTTGGAAAATTCCTTTTTTATTTAATAGTGTATTGTCCCGCATTGTTATCCTCCTTCTTACAAGTTAGCCCCATCACTTACTTTCAGGTGAGATTGTAATCAAGGGCTAATTTGTAAAAAACTGGGTTAGAGCGGGCCGCTAAATATTGTTAGCGACTCAAGACCGTGGTGTAAGGATGTCCACATATGAGGCCTGTGTCCAGTGGACGTCCATCGGCTGCTAACGATGATATTGACCACCCATTCAAAATGTTTTTTTTCTTTCGAATGTTGAGCATTACGTATTTAGAAACTATGTAGTCAAGCGAAACCTTAGAGCCCCCGCTCACTTATAACTTTTAATTGGCCGACTTAATCGTCCGATTATAGAACGGGTACAGCGATGTATGACAGCCCGCACATCTGTCCAACTAAATCGTTCAATTATCGGCCAACTAAAAATTGTCAGTGACTAGTGAGCGGCCACCCTTAGAAAACATAAAAAAAGAAATGATTAACCGTGCTGTGTAAACTTTTATAAATTAATGTAATGCCTTTGCCCTTTACAACGCAATTTTGCAATCGAATAAAATAAAAACCTGATAGTTAAGTTACTCCCCATTGACCTAGAAGAATCATGCTTTTGAAGCAATATCTTTAGCACAAATAAAGTAAAACTCCGGTCTCCGAATGACAGAATGTTAACCATACAATTATAATGTTACTTGTACCGTACCGACTCGTAAATCTATGATGTTATCACTAATTATGATTCAACGCCTCCTAGCTGCTAGATACTATCTTTTCAGGGTAACAATTGCTTGCGTAATTTTGTCAGGAATTATAGTACATCTATACTCTATACTAATATTATAAAGAGGTAAAGTTTGGTAAGTTTGTAACAATTCTTTGAAATGGGGTAATCTTCGGAACTACTGGTCCGATTTTATCGGGGAGTGCTATAGGCTACATTTTATATTTCTATCATATATAACTACTGAGTTATCGCGGGTTTTCTCTTACAGGTCGGACCGAAAAACTTACTTATTCGCATGCGCTGCTTCAACCATTGCGTATAACTGAAATAAATGTATGGAGGCTTTTTGAACCTTTAAAAGTTCTACAAAAAAGTCCGCGACACCATACATCTATCTTTTATATTTTAGCAGATATAGTACCTTTAGTACTTTAATAAATTATTTAAATTTTAAACTAAGGTTTACGTCATTATTTACATAACTAAACTTAAATCCTTACCAAAATAAATTATTTAATAAGCACAAGGATATTATAGAGATAAGATTTGCCCTTTACAGTATGTTAATTAGTTATATAGTTTCGGAGATAATGCAAAATTTCTGAAAGTCGCAGAAATGCCGCTATATGACGCCCCGCGGTTTCAATTACGTGGTTCCCGTTCCCGTGAGAATATGAGGACCAAACATAGCCTATGACACTCGCAAATAATGTAGCTTTCTATTGGTAAAAGAATTTTTCAAATAATAATAGTAGTAAAGTCCGCTAGTAAATTATAAATGATTAGCCCCCATTCGCACGAGAGTTTTTTAACGTACGTTAAAAAAACATACAAATATAATAAAAAGTTCAATGAAATTTATTTTCCAACGCCCAAACTTGTAAAGCAACACTGCGCGGGTGTTGCTTTTCGTCGATACGGGTCGTCAAGGGTCGTGTTTTAAAAACGCTGTCGTGTGAACATATAGATACTTAGGAATGCATTTGTTGTATTTGCACGCTTTTTAGTGTCCGTTAAAAAACTCTCGTGCGAATGGTGGCTTATTCCTACTTTTTATTCGCTTGGATTCGTCGATTTTTTGCAGAGAATATTTAAACAAACCAACTTCAATTTAATCAAACAGTTTGACGACTCCGACCAAATAAAATTAAATCCTTAAAATCTAAGAATATCTACGCCTCCTCCAGTTAAAAAAAATTGACTTTTCTTTTTCCGGTTGTGAAAACTTGTCTTTATTTTAAATTAATAAAGATTGACAAATATTATGTATTATCTATGTTGTAAAGTGATAATTGCAATTGGGCAGGCAATATTAATATATTGCTAATCTTAATTATTTTATAATTATCTGTCTGCACTCACAACCATAGTGTACCTATTAATGTCAATTGTCAATGTCATCTTAGTTTATAATATATTGTCTGTGACAATCACTCTTTCCGCCAGCTCTGCGATAGGGAACACGCAAAATGTAAATTAGCTCTGATTGTTTTAATAAAACTTAGCAATTCCACTGTGACTCTTATTTATACTACATGTATAACCTTAATAAACTCAAGAGGTTATAGGCCGATCACGCGATTTACAAGATTTGGTGAAAATTTTGAGAAAATACATCTACTGCGTGGACCGCGTGGTAACACGTTGTCACCCATTGTCACCAGAGCTCATCAAAAATGGCTTCTGCGAATCCTGTTGCGAGTGGATATCTGCATCATGAAAAGCTAGAAGGCGTGAGTAATTATGTAATCTGGAAATTTAACATGCGTCACTTACTCATCATAGAAGATTTGTGGTCTTGTGTTGAAGGAGCTGAGCCTGTCGATCCTGCAAAGGATTTACGCGCGCTCGCTCGTATAAGTTTATCTGTTAAACCTATATGTGTGCAATATATACGAAATGTTACTACAGCAAAGCAAGCGTGGAACAAATTAAGCTCAGTCTTTGAAGACAAAGGATTCGGGAGGCGTGTCGCATTGTTGAGACTATTACATCACGCTTCATATGCCGATTTTAATAGTATGGAGAAATACTTTGAACATATTACCACTCTTGTACAACAATTGGTAGATATTGGTCGTACCATAGAGGATGCTGAAGTGGCGGAGATAATTTTAAGCGGCCTTCCACAAGAATATGATATAATAGTTTCCAGTCTCGAAGCGGTTGCCTACACAGGTATAATATCCAGTGATTTAGTACGAACCAGGTTGTTGCAAGAAGAAGAACGTCGACGAAGGACTGAAAGCAGAGACGATATGGCCCTTTTGTCAAAGCAACAATACCGTAAGGCTAAAAAGGTACCTGTTTGTGATTTTTGCCAACGCAGTGGACACAAAAAATCAAAATGTTTTAAATACAAGAAAGAACAGCGAGGCAACACAACAACAGCATTGGTGGCCAACTGTTTTGGTGTCTTCGAGAACAAGGACTGGATTGTGGATTCAGGCGCGTCTATGCACATGTGTAAAGAAATAAAGTGGTTTAGTTATATTACAAATTGTGATAGAACTGTACAAGTTGCTGATGGTACAACCTTAAGATGTCTAGGTTACGGTAGTGTTAAGATTCCTATGAAAAATAACAAGACACAATTAGTTACAGACGTTTTATATGTACCTGACCTCTCAACAAATTTAATTAGTGTATATAAATTATGTGAGAAGGCTTTGTCTGTTAAATTTAATAATACTAAATGTTATGTTTTCAAAGGGGAAGTTCTTGTTGTATCTGCCACCAGACAGGGGGGTATTTATATTTTGGACAATGTTTTATATGATTCACAGGAGCAGTCTTTAGCTGTAACCAATGTGAATATTGTGTCCCAGCCACAAAGTTCGCTTGACACAACGGAAAATGCCAAAGTTACACCTGACTTGTGCTTATGGCATAAGCGGCTTGGACATTTGAGTCATCATGGGGTAAGTGTTCTCTGTAAACTCGCTTTTGGTGTTAATATTCACTCGACTCAGCATGGTGCAATCACTAACAAGTGTGTAACATGCGTTGAGGGGAAGCAAGCAGTGCAAAGTTTTCCTAGGGGTGAAGCAAAACGTTCCAAGCAGTTGTTGGAGCTTGTTCATTCTGATGTGTGTGGTCCGATGCCTGTATGTAGTCTGGGTGAGTCTAGATATCTGGTAACGTTTACCGATGATTTTTCTAGAAAAACATATGGCTATTTATTAAAATATAAATCCGAAGTTTTGTCCAAATTTAAATATTTTAAAGCAACTGTTGAAAAGCAAACTGGGTTTTCTATAAAATGTCTGCGAACTGATAGGGGTGGAGAGTATTGCAGTGCTTATTTCTCTAAATATTTACAGAGTGAGGGTATAGTTCATCAAACTACTGCTCCTTATAGTCCGTCTCAAAATGGTGTCTCTGAGAGACTTAACCGGACACTTTTTGAGAAAGTTCGCTGTATGCTTCGTGAAGCTAGTCTTCCTAAAGAGTATTGGGGAGAAGCTGTAATTACAGCTATATATCTTAAGAACAGAAGCCCTACAGCAGCAGTTCCCAATAAAACTCCAGAGGAGGCATGGACAGGTAACAAAGTCAACCTGAGCCATTTACGTGTTTTTGGTTGTCTAGCTATGACACTTATTCCACAGGTAAAAAGAGATAAGCTTGATTCTAAATCAAGATCTTGCATCTTTGTAGGATATTGTGAGAACACTAAGGGCTATAGATTGATTGACCCCACTAACCCTAAGCAGATAATTGTTTCCAGAAATGTAATATTTTTTGAAAACCATTTCTTAAACCACTGTGATAATACAATGATACACTGTGATAGTAGTAATAATAATAATTTTATTTATAATAATATAGGTATGCAAAGCAACCCTATAAATGAAAATTATTCAGGTTTGGATTTGCAAAGCATGGTTCCAACTGAAAATAGAAATATTAATAATAATGTGGATATGCAAAGCATAGGTCCAAATGAAAATAACATGGATTTGCAAAGCAATAGTCCATGCAATCATGAAAATGACATGGTCATTAATTCTAGTCAATCTGAGCGGAATAATGAATTTTTGTCTCCAGTTTCAGGGGAATCTTCCTTCCAAAGTGCTGAGGAGAGTGTGCTGAGTGAAAGAGACAGTAATCAGTCAGATGCAATGGTATGGAACGAGACTATCGTTCGAGGGGAAGATTTAGTGCTACAGGTTCCCAGTACCAGTTGCGAACGACTGGTTCGTTCCACTCGGAATAAAAAGCCAGATAGGTATAAAGATTATGACTTATCTGATTCATCAGATGTATCTTTTCTTTGTCAATGGTTTATCTATGATGAACCTCAATCTTATGATGAGGCAATGGCAAGTCCTAATAGAGATTGTTGGCTCACAGCAATGCGTGATGAATATAATTCTTTAATAAAACATAATGTTTGGCAATTAGTTGATAGACCAAAGGACTGCAATATAGTTAGTTCCAAATGGGTTTATAAATTAAAATCTGATGAGTCAGGTAACAGTACAAAATATAAAGCACGTCTTGTGGCAAGAGGTTTTAGTCAAAAACCGGGTGTTGACTACTCTGAAACTTTTTCACCGGTAGTACGTCATACTTCTCTTAGAATTTTGTTTTGTATTGCTAATGAATTAAATATGGACATAGAACATGTGGACGTAAACACAGCCTTCTTACATAGTAGTCTTGATGAAATTATTTATATGGAACAGCCTTTAGGGTTCTCATATGATAAGACTAAAGTTTGTTTGTTACAGAAATGTTTATATGGCCTTAAACAGGCAAGTAGGCTGTGGAATAATAGTGTAAACGTTTTGTTGACTAACAATGGTTATGTACAAAATAGATGTGAGCCATGTGTTTATATAAAAAGAAATAACAAGCAATTAACGATTCTGGCATTATATGTTGATGACTTTTATATCTTTAGTAATAGTTCTAAGGATAAGGAAAACTTGTATGACTTGCTAGAATCTGAATTTAGTGTTAAACGCCTAGGCATTTTAAAAAATTGTTTGGGTATGAAAATACATAGAGATAGAGCCAATGGGACTATAACATTTGACCAATCAGACTATATTAACAAGTTATTAAAGCGTTTTGGTATGACAAATTGTAAGAGTGCCTCTACACCTATGGTTGCTAATAAGTTGGAAAAAGGCTCATGTAACAATATTGTAGAGGATAGTATGTATCCATATCGAGAGTTGATTGGAAGCTTAATGTATTTGTCAGTATGTTCAAGGCCTGATATTACTTATGCTCTTAGTCATTTAAGCCAATTTAATACTGCATTTACACGAGATCATTGGCTGGCTGCAAAAAGAATATTAAGATTTAAATGGCACTAAAGATAAGAAATTAGTTTTCGTTAAATCTGGTACTTTTGATTTAACAGTTTTTGCAGATGCCGACTGGGCCAATGATGTCGTAGACAGACGGTCTTATAGTGGATATATAGTTAAAATTGGCGGCTCTACTGTGCATTGGGAGTCGCGCAAACAGCGATGTATTGCGCTTTCAAGTACTGAAGCCGAGTACTTAGCCCTAAGTGATTCATGCAAAGAAGTGTGTTTTCTTAGAAATTTCTTGTATGAAATTTTTGTGAAACATTTTAATTGTCGAATCTTTAGTGATAATCAAAGTGCAATCAAATTGCTTGAAACCAATGAATATTGCCACAAGAAGACAAAGCACATTGACCTTCGTTACCATTTTGTTAAGGATTTTATTAGAAAAACGGATGTCACAGTCAGCTATTTACCCACTGAAAAAATGTTAGCTGACATGTTTACAAAACCTTTAACTAATCATAAATTTTTAGGTTTTGTTAATGACTTGGGTATGAAAGATGTAGAATCATAGGCATCTGTTCTTGTGAGTATTGGTATCCTTATAATTGTGAGTCTGTTGTACCACTTATACTATCATGCTAGATATGAGATGGGCAATGTAGAGATTATTTTTGTTATTAACCTGAGTTGTTAATTTTTATGTTTTGTATAATCCTGCATTGTAGAGATTTGTTCTCATGTTACGCATGAGGGGAAGTGTTGTAAAGTGATAATTGCAATTGGGCAGGCAATATTAATATATTGCTAATCTTAATTATTTTATAATTATCTGTCTGCACTCACAACCATAGTGTACCTATTAATGTCAATTGTCAATGTCATCTTAGTTTATAATATATTGTCTGTGACAATCACTCTTTCCGCCAGCTCTGCGATAGGGAACACGCAAAATGTAAATTAGCTCTGATTGTTTTAATAAAACTTAGCAATTCCACTGTGACTCTTATTTATACTACATGTATAACCTTAATAAACTCAAGAATCTATGATTATAACCGTTGACTATATACTATATTCCAAATCCGAATTCCAGAAACGTAAACAAGAAACCCCTTAAACGAACTTTATCTTTGAAAACAAAATTTTCACTGTTGCATGTTCATACAGGTCTTATTTCTTAAAGTGAAACATTTGAAGTTTATATTATACACAAAAGTAACTCAAAATTAGTAATTTAAAGTAATATTTTATCGAAATACTAAAACATGCCATAAATGAAGACAAAGACGAATTACTAACTGAACACTTTTGAGTTTTGACAAGTTTGACATATAAAATTGACAGATAAATTAGGGCTTGAAATTAAAAATGAACCTTAAAGTGAAAAATAGGAACCATCAAAACCGATTATAAAATCGAATATTTTTAATGTGGATAAAAGTTATCTTTAAAATGAATTAAAACAAAATAAAATAGCCTTTTATTTTTTACTACCAATACACAGATTAATCAATAATATACAGATGGAGCGTACGGAACGCGACGTTGTCGTAGCCGCAACAAATACGAAATTCAAAAACGAATACATTCTCGAGTCAGTATGACACAAACGAACGAACGAAAAATGGCGTCTTATGTTTTTAAATTACAAGCGGACTCGGTCAAGCTTCGCTTTGACTTTTATGCACTTCTTCCATACCCTTACCTACCCTACTCCAACCCTACACCTACCCTACCCCTACCCTATAAATAAAATAAAATAAAAATAAAAAGCCTTTTATTTCGCACATAAGTAAGCACATATACATATTAGTGTTAATAAAATTTATAAAAAAATAAATTACAATTTTTAAATTTTTGTAAAAAAAATTTGTGCGAACCCCTCTATTTGAGGGTGAAGGCCTCCTCCAGAGATGACCAGTACTCTCTATCTGTGGCTTTTTTCCTCCACTGTTTTCCAGCCGTCCTTTCAATGTCGTCTGCCCATCTACTTCTAGGTCTTCCTCTTTTTCTAGCACCTACAGGCCCTGTCCATGCCGTTAGCCGAGAAGTCCATCTATCGTCATTTATTCTTGCTACATGGCCCGCCCATCTCCATTTTAATCTCATAGAATAGTTTAGTGCGTCTATTACTCCTGTTTTTTCTCTTATAGTAGAGTTGCGAATTTTTTGAATTTTTCGGATTTTCATCATACTTCTTTCCATGCTCCGTTGGCATGAATTTATTTTGTTCTTGACATTTCGCGTGAATTTCCATGTTTGACAGGCGTATGTGAGAGACGGTAAGAGACAGGTGTTCATGACATTTCTCTTAATTTTTGTTGGCATTTGACTTTTGAAAATTTCTTTAAGGCTCCAATATTTCTTCCATGTCCCTTTTATCCTTCTTTCAATTTCTTGCTCGTTACTTTTATTATCAAAAGAGAGTTGCTTGCCCAGATAAATGTACGAATCGACAAACTCTATCGAAGTATTTTCAACTTTAATTTCATTTTTTAATGCATTTGTCATCAATTTTGTTTTTTTGAAGTTGATTTCTAGGCCAGACTGTCGGCTCGATTGTTGCAGCGTGTATATCATATGCTCTAGCTCTAGGCTGTTTTCAGAGAGCAAGACTAGATCGTCAGCGAATCTCAAATGGTTTATATAATTTCCGTTTATATTTAAGCCCATCGTATTCCAGTTTAACTTGTTTATAACGGTCTCTAGTACTGCAATGAAAATCGTTGGTGACAGCGGGTCCCCTTGTCTGGTTCCTCTTTTAATTGGAATAGGGGTTCCTGTTGACTCTAGCCTTACTCTACTGGTGTTGTTTTTATAAATGTTTTTTATCACTCTAATGTATTTGGCCTCTACATTTTGCGAGTACAGAGCTTCCCATATTGATGAATGGAGTATAGAGTCAAACGCTTTTTGGTAATCTATAAACGCTATGTAGAGTGGTCGTTGGAACTCTTGGTACTTCTCAATAAGTAGCTCTACCGAGTGAATGTGATCTACTGTAGAGTATCCTTTTCGAAAGCCTGCTTGTTCTATTGGCTGATGTGAATCAAGTGTAGAGATTATTCTATTTTTTATAACTGAAGAGAAAAGTTTATATATCGACGGCAGAAGGCTTATGGGTCTGTAGTTGCTTATGTCGTTGGGATTGCCCTTTTTATATAACAATATAATATCTGACTCTGACCACTGCTGAGGCGTTATAGAGGTGTCTAGTATTTTATTGAAGAGAATCATCAGAGGTGTGGCAAGAATGGTATAAGCCGCTTTTATAGCTTCGTTAGTTATTTTGTCCGGCCCTGGACTTTTCTCTACTTTAAGGTGCTTAATTTCTCTTATTATTTCTATTTCTTCTACTGGATTTATTTCCGTGGTGTTAATATGTTTTTCCTGAGACATATGAAAATGTAGAGTACTTGCGTTTTCTATCTCTGGGGCATCATATAAGGTTTTGTAAAACGTAGTGGCTATATGGAGTATATTTTTTCTATTTTGTGTGACTCTATCTGATTCGCTGAGACCCTCAATCCACGTCTTATGTGGTTTTAATGCTTTGTATGCTCTTTTTAAGCTTCCTGATGCATTGAGGTGTCTTTCTATGGTTTGGTGTCGGTGGTTATTGTAGTCATGTCTTATACACTTGCTTATAAGTTTGTAGAGAGCACTTAGTTCGTTTTTCATTGATCTTGATTTAGGTTTGGTCTTTTGTAGGTCTATTCTACGCGTTAATAGCCTTCTTGTGCGTTCAGATATAACACTACAATGTATCTTTTTATTGCTAGGTGAAACAGCCGTTTTTAGACTATTCTCAATAGCGTTTATTATTTTATTGTAATAGGTCTGGACTGTGTCGTCTTCATGATGGTTAAGAACCTCTTGATATGAGCTCAGTGTTTCTAAGTATCTGGACGTTTCTGCAGTACTTTTCAAAGTGCTTTTCGGGCAACTTGAGTATTTGTTTCTTCTTTTTTTAATAGATTTTAAGTTAAAAGTTGCTCTGACGCACCTGTGATCTGAAGGATACTGAATATTTAGTACTTCTATGTTTTGCACTGATTTCTGTATGTTAGTAAGTATGTAGTCTAGTTCATTTTTGGTATTTCCATCGGGCGATCTCCATGTCCACCTTTGTTTGTTTTTCTTTTTAAAGAAAGTGTTCATTATACTGAGGTTATTTTCATGTGCAAACTGAATCAGTCGTTCGCCACTGCAGTTTCTTTTGCCGTATCCATATTTGCTTATAACTTGACTGTCTTCGCGTGTCGGTTGCCCTATTTGTGCGTTAAAGTCGCCCATAACTATCATGTTTTCATCAGATAATTTCACAGCTCTTTCGAGAGTGTCATAGAAAGCTTCTCTTGCTTCGTCAGTGGCTCCGTCTGTCGGCGCGTATACTTGTATAAGGCTTATTTTAAATCCGTTTATATTTAATTTCAAGAGCGCCACTCGTTCTGATAAGCCAATGAAACTCTCTATAAAGTGTTTAAGATACCTATTTACGAGAAATCCTACACCGTATAGTCCTGGGGTTTGTCCTATATAGTATAGAATTATGTTTTCATATTCTTGTATAGTGTTGCCCAGACGTCTCACTTCCGACAAGCCGATAATGTCGAACTTTGTATTTTCTAGTGCGACTAATAGCTCTAGGAGGTGTGCATGAGTCGATAGAGTTCTTACATTGTATGTAGCTATATAAAATAAGTTTCGGTTTTTTGTTACTAAATTATTTATCTCTGGAGGGTTTCGGTCTGGTTCTCCCGCGGTGACCAGCCGTCTTGGGAGACTGGAGTAGAGAGGGGTTCGCGCTAATTGTTATTGTGTTGTTTCCTTATTGTTTTGTTGGGGTATTGGCTGGGAGGAGGATCCTTGAAAATTAAGCGTTGGTTTTTTGAACAGGTAATTTGTCATGTTCATGTTTTTTGTAGTTTTTGTTTTTGTTGCCTGTTTCTTGTTTCCGCTAATGCTAGAGCCTCTCAGTGATTCTGGTGATTCTGATGAGTTCCTTTTCTTTTCGTTTTTCCCTTGTTCACTGTGTTCATTTGAGACATTTTCCTTTACTCTATTTTTGGTTCCTAAAACGATAAGTTTATCGTATTTTATGATTGCCCTGTTTCCCAAGTCTCTCTCCTTATTTAGCTCTATTTGAAGTTCCTTGCGTTTTTTTAGTACTTCTTGAGGAAAGTCTTCTTTTATGTAGAAAGGTGATGGTGTCAACTTTTTCTTGCTTTTTAGTAATTTAATTTTTAGCCCCATAGTGCTTAACGTAACGACAATGGGTCTCATATTTTCCCCTCTTTTTCCAAGTCGCCTTACAAATTCAACGCCATTTTCGTTGCATTCAATATTTAAATACTTGTTTATTATTTCTAGCACAATTTCCAACAGCTCCTGATATGATCTTTCACGTTCTTCGACACCGAAAAATAGTAGATTTTTTTTCCTCATGAATCTCTCCATATTATCTATCTTATTTTTCTGCAAATCAAGTTGTTGCTCTAATAACTCAGTTCTTAATTCAAGACCATGGAACCTTTCATTTATGGTGCTAATAATGGTATTTTTAAGTTCTTCTTTCATATCTAGCATGTCAGCCTTTTGTTGTTTCATGTCGTATTGCATATTTCTAAGTATATTTTTGATTTCATCCATTTTTATCGTAAAATGTAAGTTGGTGTTGCTAATACGTTTTATATACTAACACCCTCTTGTGGTAAGTAGCGCAAACTACATTCACTATAAAGACGTGTTGAAATCTTTCTTGTTGAGCTACTCGTCACTAGATGGCGCTGATTTGTTTTTATATGAGATGGATGACTTAACGGAAAAAATACTTATTTTGAGGTTATACACTTTGATGCAACACATAATCTTTGGGTTCACAATAACAGTATAATGTTTTTGATGGTTATTTTTGTCCACTTCACTGTATTTAACAAGTTCTAAATTATTTACACTTCAAGTCAATTGAAAAAAGTCCGTTGCAAGTCCTTTAATTTTTGACGGTTTTTGCACAGTATACGCACTGTCACAGTAAAATAATTCTTTGTCCATATGATTTTTAGTATTGCACGTCGATTTAACACTACTTTATCGCAGTTTCGCCACAAATACTATTTTTAATTCAATTAAAAACACAGACGTCGAAGTGAATGCCGGCACAGTAGCGCCCTCTCTCCTACCCTATACCTATACATAATAAAATTCAAATTATTACGAATCGTTTATATAGGAATACAAATTTCTTTTTTAGTCTTTTTAAATTTTTCTCGCCTTAAAAACCATCCTAAAACTTCAATGAACATTAAAAAAAAAGAATCGGCCAAATTGGTCCAGGCGTTGTTGAGTTATGCGCTTACCAACGCAATTTGCTATTCATTTTTATATTATAGATTATACTGAATTACCTAATTTTTGTTAGTGTTAATTTTTTAAATACAAATTTTGAAAAAAGTTTGTTTATGCGGATGTCAAGGATACGCGTGACTTTTGTTTTTTATTTTATGGCTTCAGCACGCAGTTTGTAAAGGCCCCCCTCTGGTTACTCTGTAAAAATTCTTAAAACAACAGTATTGCACATATTTAAAAACAACATATTTATTAGAAATTTGCATGGTCTTAAAACTATACACAATTGTAAATTTATAAATACTAAAAAAATATTATAGAACGCAATTAACAAGCCTATTTAACCTATTTAACAGTGGTTAATTAAAGATTGAACAGGCTTTAAAAATTCGAATTCTAAAATAATAATATATGAATATTTCAACATTAGAATCCGTATTCAAAGATAATTTACATACTGTTTACAACGTCGCAAGGTTAATTTATAACATAATAGAAATGTATAGTATTTGGTTGATTATTCATTCAATCGTCCATTCATTAGTATTCAATCAATGTTTCACTTCACTATGGCTACAGTGACAAACAGTGAGAGTTGATCTGACGCCATATTTGTTATGGTTTCTGGAACTCGGATTTGGAATGGATTTTAGGTTACTAAGAACATACTGCCCACAGACCACAAATGAAGATACTGCCCTAAAGCCATTTAAAAAACCAATGATGTCAACTGTCAAGTTGTAAAAAAGTAATAATGTATGTTCTTTGCTGTCAAGTGTCAAGTGTCAAATGTCATAACAATAATCCTAATTTTCTATTTCTTGATTCTTCACAATTATTCACGTAAATTATTTTCCTTACCCGTTTGTGCTTACCTTCACATTCAAATATTTTTTAATCGTTTCGTTTGTGGTCACAATAGTAATTCGTAAATTGTAATTTAATTCGTATTCTTATTTCTTAATTCATAACCAACAATTTACATATAATTTAGGTAGTAACATTTTGGAAATTAGTTTTTAGCTTTTTTCTTTCACAAGTGAATTAACAAATTTCTATCTACATACGCAACATCACGCAGAACTCAGGATTAAAATGTCTTTGGATACGGTACCTAAAGATTTACGAGGACTCAGGGCTTGTCTAGTGTGCGCTCTAATAAAGGTAAAGCTTCTAAACTTTGCTTCTAAAGGATTACATTTTAATAAAATCTAAATTTTCATGAATATATTTTTATACTTAGATATACACATTATATTTTTTGTCTCAGAATATTTTTTTCTTTCAGACTTTTGATCAGTTTGAATATGACGGCTGTGACAATTGCGATGAATTTCTTCGAATGAAGAAAAATAAAGACAATGTTTATGACTGCACTAGCAATAACTTTGATGGGTATACAGTTTTTTATTTATTGATAAGATAGCACTTGACAGCTATTTCACCTGATGCTTAGTGACAATGCATTGTCTAAAAGATTGTAGTGCCCTACGACTTGAAGAGCATATTCTATCCATACCTCTGATGGGTTCTCTGTGGTACATTCAGTTAGATTACTTGGTGGTGAGTTTGGTGGTGACTAGCTATAGCCAGCAGATCTAACCAGAGTCAATATAGAAAAACCTAAATTGACTGGTGTAGTGGTGCTGAGAATGAAACCAAGAATGAAAGATCCTGGTTTTAATTCTCAAAGAAGAGTTTGACATGATAACTAATATTAATAAGTATAAGTGTATTGGTGGACTCTGCAAGCTTCATAAAAATGAAAATACTGTAGTGCCCAAAATAACAATTATTATGCATAACAGTGAACTCGTCACCCTCACAAAAACGTCAAGTTTATGACCTTGTACCTTAATAAAATACTGAAACTTTTGTTTGTACAATAAAATTATAAAAAAAAAATACATTTCAACAGAGATGTTTCTACAAATACTTACATACATTGCAAACTTAGTTGTTATGTTGAAATCAAGATGGTATTTGAGTTTCCTTGATGTTAACTAAACTATTAATTAATGAATTTGTATTTAAGTATGATAACATAGTTTTCACTATGTTTTATAGGATGATTGCAGTTATGAGTCCCGAAGACAGTTGGGTGTGTAAATGGCAGAGAATAAGTAAGTAATGACTGAAATAAATTGTCTGTTGAAATCCCATTAGGAAAAAGCCTTAATTTTTTTTTATTCTCTACAAGTTAACCCTTGACTACAACAATCCCACCTCATAGTGAGTGATGATGCAATGTAAGATTGAAGTGAGCTAACTTGTTAGGAGGAGGATGAAAATCCACACCAATTTATGCTTCTATGCAGTATCATATTATAACACTAAATTACTTGGTGGTACGTCTTTGTCAGTAGGGTGGTAACTAGCCATGGCCGAAGTCTCCCACCAGCTAAAGCCACCAGGGACCATCTTATCTTTATAAATGACCATAAACTACTAGTGAGGTAGAAAAACTTAAACTGCAACTGTTTGTTAATTCTCAATTTCTCACCTTATCCCTTCTATGTCTGACAGTCTAAAATCAGAAATATCAAAGTAGACATAGATTTTTAGATAGCATGTTTTTTCTTTCTACCAATTTTAATGAAAGAAATCCTAAAATTATTTCTTACAAGTAGTTGGAGTAAAGTTTAAACAAACAGATAAGCTGGTTTGAGGTCTGTGTTATGGAAATGAGACTATGTATTTTACTTTCTTACAATTCCGTTAAGTGTAGTAGGTAATCTGTTTATTTTTAATATTACAGGTAGATTTTGCAAAGGAGTTTATGCTATATCAGTATCAGGTCGCCTTCCCGCTGGTGTTATAAGAGAAATGAAAAGTAGAGGGATTGCATACAGGCCTCGGGACACCAGCCAAAGATAAGAGGAAGAACTGGATAGTATGTTATATTATTTAAGGATATACTAAAATATATTGTCATCAAATTTCATAATATTATGTAGTTTTATTAATTACTAGCAAAAACTGCTTGTTATAATCCCCGTTCATTTCACTTCATCAATGCATAAATACACTGCATATACTGAAGATTATTTATGTATTAGAGGAAGAATCTTCTATTTTGTAAAATTTTTTGTCTTTATTAAATCACTTTACAGATATAATCCAAACACTTTTAAATAAAACAGTAATGAAAAAGAAAAAAAATATTGTTTTTTTATTTATTGATATTTACATAGATAACTTTATATAGGCTACACATTACAATCCATTTAAATAGCCACCAACTTTCTAACAAACTGCTTGCTATTTACATTATAGTTATCTGGATAAAATCTACAATAATATAAAAATTATGAAAAGCAATCCATCAATGAGAAAATATTCACAAATAAATGCCGAGTGGTAAAAATGCAAAAGTTTTACTTTTGTAGTGACAAGACTAACCCAACATAATATAATAGTAGTATAGTAACGCCAAACAAAAATGGTCAATAATTCAAAAGTTACTTTGTATTTATGAAGGATTTTTATATTGTAATGTTTGTAAATACAAATACTCATAAAATATTATAAAGCAGATGTCTTTCTTGATAGGCTGCCACATTTTTCATGATAAAGATGCTTGGAGGCATGGTTTGTTTTATATTTATATAAACCAAAAATTAGCACAAATTATAAATACTAATAAGTTTACATTTCTTACATGATTAGGGTGAGACTAGCACACAACATAACTTTTGTTAGAAAAATAGCTAGATAGAAAGTAATTAAACACACTAAAAGAAAGTATGTAAATACTTCATCTAAATATATAAATGTGTAAGGTTTAAAAAACTGAATGATGTAGAACTATGAAAAGGGAATGCCCTTGCCCAGCCTAGGCTTACCTAACCACCCAGCAATTTACTTTATCTAAAAAAATCTTGATATTCCATCTTTAATAATGAAATCATTACTTTAATAATGAATTCAAAAAATGTTTGCTACAACGTTTTACAACATTTTTTGAATCATCTTTAATTTGTCCACAACAGGGACAAGCTAAGATTGTAAAAGTAGTAGTTTTACAATACTTTTTAAAGTCTTACGATTAGTTTGTTTGTTTGTTTTCTTATTTGTTAAGCTTGTTGGTAACAGGAAAAATAATACAGCTTCAAATGTTACTTCGCCACTTTGGTACACATTTTGCCCTAGAAGAGTGATGGAAAAAACTATTTTTTCTTCAAGAAACAAACTTCGATTAAGCCAATTATTTAACCAGATCCTTATTTTTACATCATATTATCATCTCCATATACTTTTATATCTGGGTTCCTTGGGTCAACATTGTATGGGACGGTGGGCATTCCCCTTTGGCAAGGTACTTTATAGTAAGTAGACATCTGTTAATAGATTTTACATCAAGGCCTGATTAAGGAGATCTAAGTGCAGACAAAGTAGGCGTCCGCTAGTTTTTTCCATGGAATCAAAACACTTATACATCAGAGACTACAATATGGCAAAGGGTTATTTATTTACATTCTATTAATATTTCATTGGTAACTATTATCGTGTGATTTGTTCAATATTATTTCTTATCTGAACCCGTAATGCTAACATTAAATACATTCCACATAGTTATTGGACTAAAAGCACAAAGCAGGCTGCATGATTCCTTGTGTCAACTATGGGCTTCCGAAGGTGGTACCTTGAATTCGCTTTCGGTACCCAAGACATCCTTATCTATTTCCTTGAAATCTATATTTTGTTGCTTCATAGCCTTCTGAAATTGTACAAAAAGAATTGAACTAAAATTCACTGTAGTCCAAATTTTCAACTCAATCAATACACACTAAATGTATTCTAGTGTATCTATGTGAACTTAATGCACACATATAAATTGATGTTACAGCTGTTAAAGTAGTAATAATATTTGCGGTATACCTTTACACATTCTTGGTAAATTTTGAAAATTCCAGCGCACACAGAGTCATCATGATCGCCCTTCAGGAAACGCTCCGAGAACCATGAATTAAAACAATCATCATATTTTTTCTTTAATTCAGTACATTCTTCTCCGATACTGTTCATTGCTATTTTTTGATTATATAATATATTATCCTTAAAATTAGATAAGAAATCAATTATTTCAACAAATGGCTTTCGGCAGTTTCGGCAATTTTGATTTTGACATTTTGATTTGACGTTAATATTTGAGGTTACTATTTACTTCCATACGTCAATTTTAACTCCTCCGAAGTAAAACCGAGCCTAGCACCGCCAGGCGCCAAGTCACTGGCATGGCATGGGATTGAGAAGAAAAGGAGAAGAGGCAGAGATGGCCACGTTACTCATCCTGCCCGTCCCATGTACCCTATTTTTGCCTATTGTTGGATTATATACGCGAGTTATTTTAGGTCTTTGAGGAGCACACTAATATTCCTAACGGCCTGAGGCGTCGTGATTAATTTCAATAATATTGCAACATAACGGCGCGGCGTCTCAATTTTCGCTTAGACCATTAATAACCGTTATTCTTATGTATGGTCTAAGCGATTTTCGAGGAGCATGGCATGGTGTGGCTGCAGCTCAGACCAATTATTACAATCTAATTCCTCTATGTGCAGCATTAAGTTTTGACTTTTGACACTGGTCTCGTTGACTTTAATTCAACTTGTTATCTAATGTCTGTGGCCTTCATTTGAATTTTGACATTTGTGAATGGCGATCAGATTTTTAGGTTAGAGTTTATTATCTTACGCGGTATTGTATTGTATTACATTTTTAAAGCTAATATTTGCTATTGCTACTGTTTGAGGGATTATTATCGAAAAATGAATGATATATTGAAAGACAGTCGCTTCGCGAAGTATCTTAATGATCCACGATACAGACAAATCCCGAAACATGAAAGGAAAGTTAAGATTGATAAAAGATTTCAGTCTATGTTCAGTGACGAAAAGTTCAAAGTGAAATATACAGTTGATAAACGAGGACGGCCTGTGAATGAAACATCTACGGAGAATTTACGTAAATATTATGATGTAGAAGAATCAGAGGACAGTACGGATGAAGAATCTAATGATGTAGACTGCAAGACCCAGGAAAGTAACAGCTCAGCTAAAGAAACCGACTCACGACCTGGCCGTTTTGTAAAAAGGTTGCCCAGCGATAGTGAAGAAGACGAAACAAGTCTTAATATAAATGATAAATTAACCAGAGGCAATTTAGACTCTAAGACTAAGAAACGATTATTAGACTTAGACATTGACTATGCTCGTGGAGAAGGTAAAAGAGCTGACCTGTACTATATTTTTTTTCTAATATTTTACTAACAAAGTTAGACTTCACCATCAATCTTAAAGTCTGTAATAATTTATTTATACTCAATATGATGGACAGGCAGAAAAACATCTCAAATTAGAGCTAAAATAACTTGAGAAATGTTTATGCAATATTTATTTTACAAAATTGTGGGAGGAGACCTAATTATGATTTTGTATACAGTATGTTTTTAATACTGTTGTGTTGAGTCATATGACCTCTGCCTCCGTTTCTGGAGGGTGTGGGTTTGAATCTGGTCTGGGGACCTCGCAACTTTTCAGTTGTGTGCATTTTAAGAAATTTAATATCACATGTCTCAAACGGTGAAAGAAAAACATTGTGAGAAAACGTGCATAGCTGAGAATTTTCTTATTTCTCTGAGTGTGTAAGTCTGCCAATCCGCAATGGGCCTGCTTGGCGGACTATTGGTTTAACCCCTCTTATTCTGAGGGAAGACTTGAGCTCAGCAGTGAGCCCAATATGGGTTGATAATGATGTTTTTAATACTCTTTTTACCTTTTTAGGAGTGCTAATGACCGACTCCTCTAGTGAGGAAGAAGCCAGTGAGAGCGAGGATGACAGTGACTTAGAGCATGAGTGGGGCGAGCTTGATGCTGATGCAGAAACTACTGATGAATCAACCAAAAGGTATAATGTATTTAGTTATTTTTTTGTTTAATGTTGTATACACCTGTAAATAGCTAGAACTACTGTCCTTGAAGCCTTGTTCCTAGTTATTAAAAAAATAGAAGTACAAAAAAACGCTTATTTTAAACATTTTGCACTTCTGACTGTTAAAAAAGTTTTCATAAGTTGATTACGCTAAGCTAGGCCTCTAATGAACTCTCAAACAACACAATTTTTTGATGTTATATACTTAAACTATTTTTGTAACACTTTTTAATTATTACTACCCTAAATGTAGTATTAATTAAAAAGTTATTTCTTTTTATATTCACCAAATTGTTGTGAGACTAAATAAAAAAAAACCAAAGTCACAAGTTTGTTGGCATGCAATAAAGCAACACATTGGTATTCAGCAGCTTTTAAAGTCTTTTTCAGATAGCATGGGTATGGTGACATTTGTGTTTTGAAGTTACTAGTATGGGTATGGTGACATTTTGGATTAGTTAGTAGTGATATTTCATTAATAATGCAAATTTTAATTGACTAGTTGCTTATTCTTCATACTTTTTTTATTTCTTTTTATACTATTTTTTTTGTTTCAAATAAAACATGTGTTAAATGGAATAACTCAAATGTCACAGTATGGGTACTGCTATCTGAAATACACTTTAATTGTAATTTATTTGTTTCAGACTAGCAATCTGTAACATGGACTGGGATAACATAAAAGCAACAGATTTAATGGTTCTGCTCAGTTCCTTCTTACCTCCTGGAGGTATAATTCATCACATAACTGTTAGTATAATTTTTTTGCCACATTAATGAATAATGAATAAAAGTTACAGAGAACAGTTTTATTTATTTTCTCTACATTATTCATCACAGTACAGTGAATATTCACAGAAAATATCAAAATGATTCATTTTGCTATTTTCACTTACACTAGTTTATTTTTAATACTTATCCACTCAGAAATGTCTTCTGTTATAACTTAATACATTATTTGACCTCAGGAAGTTGGTTTTGTTTTAGTGGTAATTTGACAAAAAAATTTTTTTAGAGTGATACAGGAAGAGGCATGTTGTATAGAAATGTGGGTTTGTAATTACAGATAACATAACAACTACTCACAGACAGCACAATTTATTTATATGTAAATTGTTGCTTTGCTAATACTCACTTCTTCAGTTTGATACACACACATGCCTGTCAAAAGCCTGTTTGTACACATTACTATACAACCAAACTTTCCAAAAACAGACATACATACATAGACTGCCAAAATCATTACCCTTCCTTTTGGCTTTGCCATAGTTGGGGAAAAAAATAGGTGACTTTAGCCTAATGTAACAGAAGAGACAACTTTGTGGTTATGCTCTTAAAAAAAAAGAAAATATAATCTTTCAGATATATCCCTCAGAATATGGTCTAAAGAGAATGCAAGAAGAAGATATAAGAGGCCCTATTGAACTGACACAAGATAAAACTGATGATTGTAAACTTTCTGACAATGGAGGAAATGAAGAAGGTATTTTTTGTTACTAGTTACTTAGTATCAAGTAGGGAGTATTGATTGAATCAGAAATGAGGAGATCTGTAGAAGAACTTAAATCACCGACGTAACTCAATGTGTTGTGAAGCTCAAGTGGTAATCGGCGGCGCGCTCTCACCTAGCGATAGCTCACTTATGGTAAGCGATGATGCAATCTAAGATGTAAGCAGGTTAACTTGTTAGGAGGAGGATGAAATCCACACACCTTTTTGGTTTCTACATGAGATCGTACCCGAACGCTAAATTGGTACGTCTTTGCCGGTTTGGTGGTAACTAGCCACGGCCGAAGCCTCCCACTAGCTGGATTACTGCTTGACACAATTGATAAATTAGCACTACGAGTATGTCAGGGCTACAATATGCCTGTGAGTGATAATCATTCGGCCCCAGAAGCAATGCACTGTTATGTCTATAGCCTCAATAGCTCAATGATAAGAGCGGTTGGGCTCATCACCGAGGGGTGGTGGTTGGATCCCCGCCCCGTTGGTCTATTGTCGACTCAGACCAATTATTGTGTAGGACCTGCGTCTCTAGACGGTACTTTTCTGTCAAAGTATATAATCAACGATCTAATGCGATTATAAAATCTGTCCCTATACTATCGATGTTAAATAGTTGTAATCGTGTTCGTCGGTTAAAGAGCTCCGTAAAAATACCTTTTTGTGTATTTGAATTGTGGGAAAAAAACGGGCAAAAACTTCTAGTTTAGTATAAGATATATAACAAAACTAAGCTCGTTTTCTTCAGAAAATAACAGACAATTTTGTTCGAGACTATGAGTGCGATACAGGTCCTTCTATAATTGGTCTGAGATTGTAACAGTCTTTGGCATATATTCTTTAAAAAAAATGTTCAATATAGATTATTATTTTTTCAATACCAGGGTCCACATATCACATGGAGAAGCTCCGTCGGTACCAGCTGAACCGGCTGAAGTACTACTACGCGGTGGTGGAGTGCGACTCGGTGGCGACGGCAGACAAACTGTACGCCGAGTGCGACGGCATGGAGTACGAGAGCAGCGCCACCAAGCTGGACATGAGGTTCATACCCGATGACGTCGCCTTTGACCAGGTTTCACTACTTTTATCATTATCAGCAGTGACGTGCACAAGGTTTCTAACTACGGTAGGCATAATAACAGCGTTAGTAACAATTTTTGATGAAGTCCTTATCAAAAATTGTATAAGTAAATTACTAGCAAATGCCCTCGACGTCGTCTGTCTTTAAATCTTAATCTGGCCCTCGCAAAATCCGTTCTTAGTGTACGACGTGTACTAACTTTGAACTACCTCCCAGATTTTGTACAGCAAGCAGTTATCGAGATATCGTAATCGAGTGAACTTTCGCTTTTATACAGGGTGCTCAGGAGTATTTCCCATCAATTTAAAATTATATTCTTTAAGGAAACTAATTAAAAATGATTAAGGAACATGTGTTCTAAAAAGAATATTTTTTAAGTAAAAGTAAACTGTGTCCCTTATATCGCATCCTTATATTAGGACCTAGCCAAACTTATTCATTTATAAAAATCATGAATTAGCTTACTAGTGTTATAGTGAAGTGTGGAGTGGCAGTTGCAATATCTTGTTGATATCGTCAGTCTTACCACTACGATTACGTATTTTAAAATGCAAGGATAGTTAAAGACGTGTGTTATATGGATAGTCGGTATTATTTGAATTACTTTGTATGAATACATAAAAAGCTTATTTTAGTTAAAAAAAATAGGCAGTTTGGTACCTATAAGTGGACTTGAAGTTATGGTAAATACTCCGCAACACCCTTTTTTCCTACCCCTACACTACCCTACTACCACCCTACACCTACCCCACCCAACCCCTACTCACTCAATTGTTTTGTCTTCCCGGATGTCTTCACTAATACTTGAACTTTAGGGTATGGTATTAAAGTTCATTTTAACTTTTAAGTATTGTTATGAATCATTTGTATGAAAGTATTGATTTAGACTTTTTTGTTTTTTTTTTAATTTTTCTTTCCATAAGAACCATATTCGTACTTCAAGATATATTCTAAAAAAAAAATTAGCGCAATTTGTCGTTCTCTAGATTTGCGCTTAAAATATTCTTAACACTTAATTGAAAGTGTTTCTCTTTTCAGGAACCTCGTGAAACATGCCACAAGTTGCCAGATCTAACTAAATACAAGCCGCGTTTGTTCACAACGACTGCACTTCAGCAAGCTAAAGTGGACCTCACGTGGGACGCTACCAATCCAAAACGAGCTGAATTAATCAAAAGCGCACTGGACGGAAAGGTTGACAATTTGGACCTTCAAGAGTATTTGGCTTCAAGTAGTGACGACGGTAAGTATGAAACTAGCGACTACGTGGATAAACATGGATTAAAATTTAATTCCCAATTTTGTTCAAAGTAAAATGTGCCTGTTTACTTATTGAAAGCTAGACAGACGGACAGACAACAAAATGATCTTAAATGAGTTCCGTTTTTCCCTATTGATGTAGTCTAAAATAACACTACAACTAAACAGGTAATGTTTGTAGATGATAATGCTGAAGAACAAAACTCAAAGTCTGATAGTGAAGACGAAAATGAAGACCCTATACAGAAGTACAAGATGCTGTTGGACGATATTGAGAGCAAAGAACAGAAGAAACAAAACAAAGACATGGAAATGGAGATCACCTGGGGGTTGGGCGTTAAAGATAAAGCAGAAGAACTTGTGAAGAAGAAGATTAATAAAGGTAAGTGCCTCCTGAGTTAACGAGCCAGATAACTGTAGAATTATTTACGGATTGTATTGGTCCTTAGAGTCTAAAAGTGATTGTTGCTGAGAAATAATGTTATTTATCTATCTAACAAATCTGTACTTCTATACTAATATTATAAAGAGGAAAGACTAGATTGTTTGTTTGTTAGCCTGAAATAGGCTCTGAAACAACTGAACCGATTTGAAATTTGGTTCACTGTTGAGAAGCTACACTATCCCTGAATGCTATGGGCTATATTTTATCCTTGTATTCCTACAGGAACTGGTACTACGCGGTTGAAACCGCGCGGCTAATATATATCTGAATAAATAATAAATCTGAATCCTTTAAACCACAAGGTATTTGATTATAAGAATTACAAAAAATAGATCAGTTTGAATAGTTTGTAGACAAATTATGGCGTAAATTATGTCTAGTATTTACATTCACTTAATTTGTTAAATCTGTTAATTTTAATTATAAAGAAACACAACATGATTCTTTTCCTTTTCAATTCAGATGATGACAAAGATTTGACTCCATTTGAGAAACTGTTACAAAAAAGAAAAGAGAAGAAAAAGCAAAGGAAACTCGAGAATAAGCAAAAGACAGATGAGACGAAATCAGATTCCGATGGAAGCTCATCTGATGATATACCTTCCGATGTGGACATGAATGACCCATATTTTGCGGAAGAATTTAACAAACCAGAGTTTAAAAATAAGAAAACCAAATCAAAAACGCAGTCCCAAAAAGAAAATGACGACAGTAATTCAGGCGATGAGGAAAGAAAGAAAGCGGAATTAGAACTTCTGATAGATGAAGCTGACGCTAAAGAGCACTTCAGTCTTAAGAAAATACAAGAAGCAGAAAACATTACTAAGAAATCAAAAAGAAAAAGGAAACTTAAAGAAAAAATGAAAGCGCAAAAAGAAACAGTGCCAGATTTCGATATAAATTTAGATGATCGCAGGTTTGCGGCATTGTACGACTCGCATCTGTATAACATTGATCCTTCTGATCCAAACTTCAAGAAAACCAAAAACATGGAGAAACTGATTCAAGAGAAATTGAAAAGAAGACCCACAGACAGTCCTATGACAGAATTGAATGCTAAAAAGTCAAAAGAGGATGCAGAATTAAACGTTTTAGTGAAAAATATAAAGCGAAAAACTAAAGATGTATTATTAAAGAAATAAATTATTTAAAGCTACATACACTTGTTTTTTGATGCCACTTAATTAACATTTTTTTGATACACTATTTTTATCAGCACTTGAAAATTAAAACGGAATAGAACTGAAGTATATAAAAATTACTATACCGATTTTACAAATTCACCACAAGCTATACCTTCACTTTTACCTTTAACTTTATATTTTATAATGGTGATGGATTGGAACGCCAGGGTAATTAGGATTGTGCAGGAGGGTGGATCAGAATACACTATACATAAAAAACTGAAACTTGATTACCTACTGTAGGATATAAGTAGTCTGAGAAAGATATGACGTCACTCGACTATCTCATGTTGGCTCGCGCTGTCGCTAGGTGGCGCTAGTTGATTCCATGAATAGTGGGATTTAGGTAGGAGACCTTCAAAGCGCAGGAATGGCTTGTGATTTATGGCATTCGCCGTTTGGTCGGCTGGTGTGTTGTGGCGACGGACGATCCGTCAACATCTGTCGTGGAGTATTCCTTCTCGGATTACTTTGCGTTAGGCAGAGAGAATCTCTGTCTGTTGTAAAACAGCTTCGTAAACCAACACACCCTTCCCAAACGGGCCTTTAAGCCGAGGTTAGAGTCCCATTCGATGCTACTGCGGTCGCTCAACCTCTGAAGCTCTGAAAACGCCCGTCAGGTCCAATTAAGGAGAAAATGGCTACAGATCTGCAGCTTAGCAACTGGATCTAGAGGAAATTTGTACGACTTGTCGAGAATAGCGTTTCAATACAATAAAAAAAGGTCAAAAGGATAAAGAGAACTAGGTAAAAAAGGACTTTATTTCATTGTCAACAATGTTATAATTAGTACAAAATATAACAATATTTTCTGAACTGGTAATTGTTATTAACCTTACAATAAATTATAAATTGCGGTCGCAGCGAAAACGTCAATATTTACGCTCACGAAAGGCACAGTGGTCAGTTTTTCCAACTCTATTACTTAATTTTTCCAACTCGCCATTTTGTATTTACACCTTTATACATTGAAAACGCTCTTTAATCCATTGACTCATCCACTTGAGTTTATGCTCGCAAACAAGTGATCGTAGTGATCGTTTAGTAGAACATATTATAGTTCCATAAACTTATACCTACTTGTGCGCTTTTTTACTTGTGCGCTTCAAAAAAGGCGGAGGTTCAGAATGTTTTTCTCTTTTTTGTTTTTTAATGTTTGTTACCTCATAACTTCGCCATTTATTTACCAATTTTGATTTTTTTTGTTTGAAAAAAAATTAAATGGGTTCAGTAATTTTACAATCAAAACAACTGCTAAAATAAGTGAACAAATTGGCCAATACTTTAAAATAAAATTAAAACAAAATAAAGTTTAAAAGCCTATTTGGCGCCGCTTTCTAACCGATCAATAGAAAGAACATAGGATAGGTACAATGTTATTTTTCGCTTTTTAGAGTCTTTCATCTTTGAAGTCGGTTCAATTTTAACGTAACTTTAGGTGAGTTAATTCGAAATAAAATAAGCTGGTCGTGCACTGGATTAAATGAGTTAACTCTTATTCCTACAAAACATTAAGCTTATGCAAAAAATAAAGTCTGGCCGCTCAGAGATTTCGTTTCTAACACGTGTCAATGTCAATGTCAATCAGATATTTAAAAATCTTTTATTAACCATAATAACGAGTAATAATTGAATAACCATGCCTTAAAATAAACGTATTAATTTTGGACTAAAACAATTACGTAATTAACAAAATATATAAAGTCTGTCAGAAACGCAATCTCTGAGCGGCCAGACTTTATTTTAACACTATGGGCACAGCTACGTCACGTTGCTGAGAGGCTCAAAGCTTTCTTGATTTCTCGACCCAGTGCCAGTCCCAAGGGCGGCGGCACTGCATTTCCAATCTGAAAATTAAAAAATATTTATTTAACAGGTATACAATAAAATATAAATGCTTGCTGGCATTTAATTTTTTATTAATGTTAGTAGTTAGTAGTAAGAGTAAAGGTTAAAATTCTTTCAACACTATTTAGAACTCGAAAGATTTGTATGCATCAAATTATGCAAATACTGGACCGATTTGAAAAATCCTTTCACTTATACAAAGCTACATTTATGTATGGACATAGAAAAATTTTAATGGTGTTAAATATTTTCGATGTGTGAGTTTACCTCGCCCCTCTCAAAAAACGACAGACAATTTTGTTCGTGAAGTTAAGTGCGATGCATCTCCATTTTCTAATTCCTCTATGGTTAATGATTTTAAACTTATTTCGTGGTTGTTCATTATGAATGTTATTTAAAAAATTCCTCTATGGTTAATAATGATGATTGTGTATGGACCTGTCTGTGTTTGTCCTGCACGGAGCCGGCAAAGAGGTAGGTGTCGCGGAAGCCCTGCGAGCGCGCGCACTCGCGCACCGACACCACGCGGTGCTGCTGCGGGTGCAGCACGCGGCCCTGCTTGCCCATCGGCTCGGGGTCCGTCACCGTCGTGCTGAAGTAGCCGTCCCACGACACGCGCCCTGCATGCAAACCAAAAGTGTTCCTGCTATTGCCTACATATTCAGATAGTAAACGCAGAAAAAATAAAATCTGTTACACATGGCATAAAACATCTTTATATAATAATAGCATATTTCACATGGCGCCTAAATTGTACAATAAACTGCCTCCAGAGTTAGCCGACAGAAACTTGAGTGCTGAATGATTGATTGCTGAATGAATGATTCTGTATTAAAGATTATTTAATTGACATTTTTTAATAAACTTTGACGTAATTTATTGACACTTTAGAGAATAAGACATTTGAAAATATATAAATAAATATAGTGCGCATATGATATTGTAAAAAACTAATTTAATATTGTATTTATTTTGACTAGTGATTTTTAGATAGTTTTAAGAAATTTGCATGCCAGTATATGGCGAATTGTATAATGTACCTATTTCAACATTTATTGTATACCAGGTAATGTAACTGTACAAATGCAAATAAATAAATTGAATTGAATACATTAAAAAACTACAATCATTAATTAATTACTCTCGATCGAAACTAAAATTGCCCAGAAAATTTAAAAAAAAAATTAAAACTTTACCAGTAGATGGCGTACTTAGAGAACTTTGAAACAATCCCTTTTTGTACACTACAAGAATCTGTTGCGATGCAGTTATGCCCGAGGCTCATAGATGGCGCTTTATTTTTTATTTTTGCAAGAAGTTTTACTTCAATCCCTCATCAACCCATATTCGGCTCACTGCTGAGCTCGAGTCTCCTCTCAGAATGAGAGGGGTTAGGCCAATAGCCCACCACGCTGGCCCAATGCGGATTGGCAGACTTCACACACGCAGAGAATTAAGATAATTCTCTGGTATGCAGGTTTCCTCACGATGTTTTCCTTCACCGATTGAGACACGTGATATTTAATTTCTTAAAATGCACACAACTGAAAAGTTGGAGGTGCATGCCCCGGACCGGATTCGAACCCACACCCTCCGGAATCGGAGGCAGAGGTCATATCCACTGGGCTATCACAGCTCTTCTTTTACTTCAATAGTGTGGTCTAAAGCTCGTATTTTTATTCTACATTTAAAACTAGTAGATATTAGTATAGATAGGGGTAACAGTGTATGTGATGATTATTTCTGAAGATATGATGAATACATACTGCCCTGCCGTGGATCGCTCAAACCCGAAGCTCATGACGTCATAATGACTTAAAATCGTTGATTTGTATGATATATCCTCCTCATATAGATCAGTTACCGTAGAGGCCGGCCCAGTTGTTGTGCCGGTTGGCGGTGTGCGGCAGGCACCACGGGATGAGCGTGTTCTCCTGCTTGTCGGCCGGCGAGCACGCGCCGCCCGCCGCGCACGCGCACACGCCGCGCATGGCGCCGCCGCCCGACCGACCGTTCTTCTTGTCGTCGTACCGATATTGCAGCACCTGCAATGTTTAACGTTTCATTAATAACAAAAATAACAACTCTATGAATAACTATCTGGTTTGAAGTTTTAAATTGATACATGCTGCTCACCGCTGGATACTTTCTCAACTCGTCCCTCATATAAGGTGTTCTGTACCATCCATATAATCTATGAAACAAAAGAAAAGATAATAAGACAATAATAATGAAAGTTTAACATACCTTAGATTTGGTTCCATCGGAGAGCGTGACGGATATATTGGGAAGGTCCCGCCAGTCGGAGCCGGGCGTGGTGGGGATGCGCACGATGCGCGCCTGGATCAGCGGCGCCATGTTCTTGCAGATGTGGTCGCGCAGCTTGACGCTGTCGTCGCTGCTGCGGACCGTACGCTGGAAGTGCGTCTCCGGCATCGAACCGTATTCGATCTCCAGTCTGTTGGCGCCGTTCGCTATAGGCGGCAAGTCGCTCATGGCGTCCCGGATGGTGCACGTGCGCCGCGGGGCCGACTCCTCCCACTGCACGTCGCTCGAGAACCGCTTGCCGTCGATCGTGGTGGTGAGCGAGCAGGCGCGCCGGCTGAACACGTGCGTGGGCTCCGGGTAGCGCGGCAGGCGGTACCCCGGCGCCGCCGCCAGGATGATGAGCCGCCGCCGCGTCTGCGGCACGCCGTAGTTCCCCGCCTGCAGCACCCCGAACGTGCACTGGTACCCCATCGCCAGCAACGCCCTCAGCGTCAGCTTCAACACCATGCCCTTCTTGAACGCGACGAAGTTCCGCACGTTCTCCAGTATGAAGTACTTCGGCCGGTAGTAGTCGCAGAAGGAAAGGTACGACACGACCAGCGAGTTCTTGAAGTTCGAGTACTCCCTCGAGTTGAACCGGTTCATCCCGGAGAAGCCCTGGCAGGGCGGGCCGCCGCACAGCAGTTCGACTTCACCCTGGCGCGGCAGGCGCAAACCGCGCGCGCTGTTCGGAGCACCATTCAGAGCCGCCTTGAGCAGCTCGTTGCAGTCTTCGTTGAACACTGTGCAGTTCTTGTTGTTCAGCGAGTAGGCGTGCGCCGCAGCCTCCAAGTTCTCGACGGCCCACTCGCATTTGGCCGCGCCGGAGCGGTGCAGGCCGTCCGACAGCCCGCCGCAGCCCGCGAACACGTCCAGAGTCCGCAGAGGCCGCACTTTGACTTCCACACTCTCGGCGACGCTCGGTTCCACAGTTTTGCTCGACTTCCCTTTCCCCTTTCCTTTGTCTTTCCCTCTGTCCCTGCGGCCGACGCTTCGCGCGTGCTGCGGAACGTCGTCGAACCGACCCGAACGTCTGTCGAAGCTCTGTCTGAAGTACACCCTGCTGGGATCCATTTCCAACCATTCGTGTATCTTGTCTTCTTGTGGAATGTTGTCCACGTAGACCAAGTGGCAGATTCCCACGACGGCGGAGAAGGGGATCTCTTTGATCTCATCGCTCCAGTACACTACGTTGAGATCCTCGTGATGCGGGAATTTGCTCGTCGTGTTCTCGGGTCGGTAGAGCACATGGACCCGCAGGTAGATGTCCTGCGGCGCAACGAGCGGCCCGTCGCCCGCCGCCACCACAGCGGCTACGTGGCCGACGCAGAAAGGCTCACTCGTGTCGACGTTGGAGCCCCGCAAGTTATTGTCGCTCTTCCTGTAATACTCTGGGTATATGTCCTCGTCTACTTTTTCCAACTTCATTTTACCATTACTCATGCTTTGACTGACTGAATTATTTTTAAATTTAAAAGTCCCTGGTTTAAGAAAAACTCCGCAACCTTTCTTATAATCGTTGTCACGCCATTTAACATTACTCCATTCGGTTCTGTTCTGTTCTGTAACTATGTCCGACTTCTCTGTGACTTTTCCGTACACCTTGGGGATGTCCTTGGCATCGCGTCTCGTCTTACGCTCGCACGATGGACAAAATCTATGTTTTCGTAAGACGTTTGGACATTCTGGATCAATCGGAAGATCTTCGAAGCGTGCAGTGAACCTTTCGTAATATTTTTGATAAAAATACGTTTTGCCATCGTCTTCAAACAATTCTTCATCTACTTCCTTTCCCCCTAATTTAAACCAATCTTTCGGTAGATCTCTTTTTTCGACACTCGCTTTTCTTAAAATAGATGAGAGGGGGGCGCCGTGATAACATCTGTCCCCCAAAAACACTTCCCGCGCATTGCCGACCTCACCCAGTACAGTTTCAGATGCTCTAATGAAAACTTCACAATGATAAAAGTCATTATTATTATTTTTATCTTTCCACATATAAGTCACTCTGGCAACCAGTGCAGGAATATTTGATCTTGAAGTTTCCACCATTACAAATTCTCCCACAGTTAACTCTTCACCGTCAATTTCAACTCTTTCATAATATACTTTTGTAGCGTCATCCTTGACGGGTTCCCCTATCCACCTTATATTTTTACAGTTGACTCCCAAAACCTTAACAGGTAGAGCGTCATTTATCTTGTCGAGCATTCGCTTTTGCGCTGTTTGTTCGTAATCTTCCTCCTCCTCATATTCAGAGTCGTCTGCCTGCTGCACTGCCATGTTGGGGCAGAGTCTTCTGATGCAGGCCTTCTTAGTGCGGCCGTGGCCCCCGAACTTGAGCATGGCCCGACACGCGTTACACTCTCCACAATCTGGCAGTTGGCACGCTTCACACACGCCACATCTTTTTCTCCTTAATGTATGTTCATAATTTGTTTTGTCTAATTGATCAGTAAAGAAATATTCGAAAGTCTTTTGGACAAGAGGAGTGGTAGTCGCTTTTGTCCACGCCTTTTTGTCGACCTTTTTGTAAGAAATTTTAGTGTGGAATTTTCTCTTGCCAAATTTAATTCCCATTAGTTTGACGAGTTTTCTCATACAGGGTAATGTTATCAGAGGTTCGTCGTCTTCATCAGTCTCCAGACTCACGACTTGATCGCAAATAAACTGAGCATGTTTGTGCAGCATTTCTTCAGTCATTTCTCTGTTATCTAGATCAGGAATTGTATGTCCTCTGAGGATTGCCAATAAATCTTCATAGCTAGGTTGAAGGTAATGATACTCCTCTATGTACTCTATTACAACTTTACCGACCCATATTCTTTCATACAGGTTATTCATAAGTGGTGTATATTCTGGACTGGGCTTAAGTAGATTATATTCACCAAATTCAGTAGATAAGGCTATACAATTCTTCTCTCCCCCATCAAAACCGTGAATATACCTGTTTCACAAAAAATATCAAAATTAAGTAATATGTTTGCAATACATCTACATTATGAACTTATAACAAATATTTTACCATTCTATGACAGGCCCAACATCTTTAACTGGAATAGATTCTTCATCAATATCAGAAGAGTCTGAGCAAATGGACTTAAGATATCCAGACATGAAAATCCGAACATCATTTTCAACTAGCCCTCCATCTATTGGACACAAGTGGCCATGCTCATCAAATATTGAAAATCCAGTGATATTTGTTTGTGGTCTCTCCATTATATCTCCATCATCTCCTAAAACAATTCTTAAACAGTTATTTCCACTTAATCAAAATCACACTCAATTAAAAACTAAAATGACTAAATTGATATAATGTTTTTTGATCTTATAATAAAATATGTTTTATTTTAATAAAATTTTAATCAAGATGAAATAATAATCTTAAACAAGTATATATATGATAAAATTAACATACTTAGTATTTTAGTGAATTTCAAATGAATATTTGTTGAGTCAGTATTTCTAAAGATGATGTTTAGGTGAGACAAGATATAATTTTGCTTGCTTCATTTTGATCTTTGTTTTAGATGTTAATTCATATTGAATCTTCTATCAAAAATACAAAATTGACAAATATTTCAAATGTGACCAATATTTTCTTTCTACTCCAGACAGTTATGTTAGGAGTGAGTAATACAAGAGTCCAACAGGTGGGGTTTAAACTCATGACCTCTCAGTGGTGAGTCAGATCTATGGAACTGCTGAGGCTGATGAATTAGAGGCACAACACCTGATACCTGAAGTGAAGTCAAAGGGAGAGTGGAACATTGTTATTTATATGCCTGCAAATTTTTGTTGTTTCATTGTTTGGATTAGATGGTAAAATAGCTTCCCATTTAACATCATGTGGATCATTTGCATATTTCATCAATTATAAGTTTATTAAAATAGATGGAGTATCCCATTTCTAAAAAGTTCTCAGGAATACAAGGAATTAAAGGGATGTGAAGTTTTTTTCAATATACACTACAAACTATATTGTGTAAGTATAATAATAATTTGATTTAACTCAATGGGTAAATTTGTCAGTTAAAGTAAAATAGTTAAATTCCATTTAAATAATACAATTAATTTATTAACGAACTGTAATAAATATATTTTATAGGTATTTTACTAATAAGTACCAAGATAGTTAAGCTGGTGAATGCTAGTTTTATTATATAATATTAAAATATTAATAATAATTATAAATACATTAAGTACTGTAGAACAATTAAATGAGATTTTTTTTACCACAGTAAATTTTTTTCTAACCTAACTCAATGGGTTAGATTATAAATAAAATTACTGTGGTCTCAGCATATCAATGAAAGTATTTGTGTTAAATTGTTGAATACAGTTGCTTACCAGAAGCTAATATTAACTTTTCATTAGTTAGTGCTATAAACTCTTCTACTGCATTTTGTGGATGGCCTTGGTAGTAAATAATATCCGAGTTATTTAAATATTGGCTACAAATTGTACATTTTTCCATATCAGGAAGATTATTCACAATTTCCTCTGTATGTGAATCATGTTTTTCCACATTTCCATTTTCTTTGAATTCATTTTGTGATGGTTTTAAATCATTAGTACACATTTCAGTTATTCCGTTATTCTTATCAACATCTAAAGTATTATTATTTAGTTTAGTTTTAGTGTCGAGATTGACGTCATTGTTATTTGAAACTTCTGACACAACTAGTTCTTCATTTTTCTTTTCATCTAAAGGTATATTTTCATTACAAATATTGCTACTCTTTTCTTCTATTGTTGGTGTAGGTGAAACTGGACAGAGTTTTATTTTTTTCTGAAATCAAAACAAATATTTTTTTTTCTTCAACTGCTTCATACTTGTAGTCAGGGATCCGTTAAACATTTTTTACACCTGATTACTATCAAGTTACCATAAGTAAACCGTAAACGAATAAACCAGTTAGCTACAGATTTCTATGAAGACCTTTACTGGGATGCTATTACTGAAGAAGTAGATACCAACAATGACCAAGAAAACGAAGAACCTATCCCATGCATCCTAAATGGAGAAGTAAGAAGAGCCATACTGTCCCAAAAAAAGGACAAATCACCAGGGGATGACAGCATAACAAACGAACTTCTTAAAAATGTAATAGATATAATAACTTGTCCCCTCACTATGCTTTTTAATAATATCTTGATACAGAAGAAGTGCCAAAACAATGGACACAGAGCACAATAATCCTGATTTATAAAAAAGGAAGTAAAGAAGACATTAACAATTACAGACCCATAAGCCTTACATCAAATCTATATAAAATATTCTCAAAAGTTTTACTAAACCGAATATCTAGCACTCTGGATGAACACCAACCACGGGAACAAGGAGGCTTTCGTAGTGGGTACTCAACACTTGATCACATCCATGTTATAAAACAGATAATGGAAAAATATAATGAGTATAGTATGCCCTTATATATAGCCTTTGTAGACTATAACAAGGCTTTTGACTCCATTAAACACAATAAACTATGGGAAGCCTTAATGGATCAAGGAGTTGAACAAAAATATGTACGCATTTTAAAAGAAATATATAAAAACGGTGTTGCAAAAATACAATTGGAACAACCAGGAAGAGAATTCAGAATATTAAAAGGAGTAAAACAAGGTGACCCACTATCGCCCAAACTATTCTCTGCTGTACTCGAAAATATATTTAGAAACTTACATTGGAACAACTTTGGCCTAAATATAAATGGAAAAAATTTAAACCATTTGAGGTTTGCTGACGACCTTATTTTACTATCAAATAACTCAAAATCACTCCAAATAATGGTACAACAACTAGCCACAGAAAGTGAGAAAGTCGGTTTACACATGAACACCAACAAAACAAAAGTAATGACTAATTGTAAGAAAGAAGATATAAAGTTGGGTTCAAACATATTGGAGTATGTTGATGAATATATTTATTTGGGTCAAACAATATCACCGAGAGAACAAAACACAAAGGAAATAGACAGGAGAATATGCAAAACCTGGAAAAGCTACTGGTCCCTTAAGGAAGTTATGAAAAATAAAGATATCCCTATATCAGACAAGTCTAAAGTATTCAACACCTGTATCTTGCCATGCTTAACCTATGGTTGCCAAACCTGGGGTCTGACTGAGAAAAATATTATGAAACTGAAAACATGCCAAAATAATCTAGAAAGAAGCATGCTTCATATAAAAAAACAAGACAAAGTCAGACTCTCTACTATCCGAAGCAAGACCAAGGTCAGAGATGTGGCAGTAACAATTAAGAAGCTTAAGTGGAAGTGGACAGGACACTTCATGCGGGATAAAAGGGATAAGTGGACCAGGGATGTGACAGAGTGGTATCCTAGGATAGGAAAAAGGAAAAGAGGTCGCCCCTGCCAAAGATGGGAGGATGACCTCAGACAGACAGCAGGAGACACATGGAGAAGGAAAGCAAGAGATAGAGAACTATGAAAGTGTCTGGAGGAGGCCTATGCCCGAGGGCAAGCTGAAGAAAAGAATCAGTGTCAATGATATGTTGCAATAATATTTTGTTTATAAAATTCAGTAAATAAAGGCTTTATTATTATTATTATTATTACTATCAAGTTAATTTTTCGTGAGTAGCTTCATAACTATAAGACGATCAACTTTTTTAGTTACAAAAATTCTTGATTCTGGTAACTAACTGGGTTACCAAGTAATGAAAATTTAGTAGAGTCTAAACAAGACAATGCTACACAATTTGTAATAATAATGGTAAATGGGACTTTGGAGCAAACCATAGGGTACTTTTTAACCTAAAATAAAAATTGAAGGGGGTGAAATAGGGAATGAAAGTTTGTATGGAAAGTCCTTAATTTTTAGTTAGTTTTAAAAATTTGTTCAGAAATCATAAAAAAATACGAAATATAATGTGATTTAAGAAGAATTAGGAGATTAAGAATTTTTAAAATTCAATTGGTGAAATAGGGGTTTAAAGATTACATTGCTTTCTACACAGATGAAGTTGTAGGCGTCCACAAGTAACTCATGATTTTGACAAATGCTAAACTATATATTGTTGGTTAAGGTTTAGTGTTTACATGACATCAGGAAATGATAAAATATAGACTGTCATGGCTAAAAGTCTCGGCTTTTTGGCTCATATTGCCAAAAAATTATTTAAAATTTAAAAAAAAATTATGTGAAATAAGACTAGCTTTTATGCTATTTAAACAATTGTTTAGGGCATCCCATCTATACTACAGCTTTCTTGATGAGTACTGTTTACCAACAAACAAATTAAAATTGAGGGGATAAATTGCTAGTCATTTCACACCTACTAATCGTTATAATTAACTTGTTCTTAAATTAATGAAAATAAATTTGATTAATAAGCTTAGAACAATTAGATATTGTTCATATATTTTATATAACATTTTATAAACAAACCATCCATCATTTAAAATGAATAAGTTATGGAATGACATGAGTTTTCTATCTTCATTTCTAATTTCTTTGTTGGTAAACAGTACTCAAGAAAAGCTGTAGAATAGGGTACTAGAGATAATAAATTTCAAAATTGAGTTTAATTTAAAACCCAGGGTTCCTATTAACATTTTCTTTGCAGTTTTCTTAAGGATAGGGGGCCCACAGGGGAAAATTGCATACAGTATTAATCCGGCACTGCAAGTAACAGACAGTGTTGGATACAGACATCTCATAGAGCAAGTGTAATAATGGAGTGATAGTTATACCCATGATGTTATGAAAAGAAAGATAAAGAATAAATAACATAAGTATAACCTACATTGTTATTGTCTTCTACATTCTCAGTGCTCCTGCTTCGTTTTGTAGGAAACATGCTAGTAATTTTCATTTGATTACTCTTTCTGTTGGAGAGACGTCGTGATCTGAAATAAATATATCCACAACACCATTGGTCAAATATTAACAACTAGCTGACGCTGCACAGTTTCATCAGATAATATATAGCATATAGCCTTTTATGATAAATGGGTTATCTAACACTGAAAGAATTTTTCAAATCAGATCAGTAGTTCCTGAGATTAGCGCGTTCAAACAAACAAACAAACTCTTCAGCTTTATAATATTAATAGATCTAAACAAACCATAGGCACTTTAAGTGTTTTCAGATAGCATGGGTAAGGTGATAAGTCGCCTGTAAGACGTTCATTTCACGTACTATTATCGTGAATCGCGGCAAACTTTTAAGCGTGAATTGAAACGAACTGTCACCCATCCTACATGAAACGAACTTCTATTAAAGTACTTAGGCAAGTACAAAAAAATCTTACTGGCGAAGTTGTGTAGTTGACGAGTCGACGTCAGTGTGATCTTTCTTCTCACAAGAACTTCCATTGTTAAAGAGACAATCGTTTTCCAAAGAAGCCGGCATAGTTGGACAATTGATGCGATAAATAATATACCGAACGTCACATGAAACCTAATGGATTTACCATTACAAATTTATTTAATTCCACTGAAAAATATTGAAATTATAAATTACAAGAGATTCATCGTATCTAAATGTTGGAAATAAACCTATTATATGTGAATATTGAATACAGTTTGAATTGAACCTTTGCTTTGAAAGTAGGACCATAGGACAAAACTCGCTCACAAAAGTTGTCAGTTGTCATTTTTCGCGCGATATTTAATCCAGTTCCAGTTCCATAGACCATTCAAAATTTTAAAATAAATACCATACGGCTTTGAGATCTAGTACTTCACTTCAGTACATCACATGCATCACACAACATAAGTTACGTTCCACTTGGGGATCCTAATAATAACGCACACTTTATCACATAAGTAATAATTTAACTAATTGCTTTATAATTGAATCGAGTTAAATATTTAATTTATGTAATATGTATTGTAATTGAAAATATTTTACTGTCGGATAGTTGTGAAGAACATTTTGACAGCAGTAACAGAAAATTTAAAATTGTCTGTGGTCGTAAAATCCATCCGATAATCCCTACTAATATTATAAATGCGAAAGTAACTCTGTCTGTCTCTTACGCTTTCCCGCTTAAACCTCTCAACCGATTTTGATGAAATTTGGCACAGACAATCTTTAGACCCTTAGAAATGAAATAGGCTACTTTTTATTGCGAATAAAGGGATGAAGAGGTTAAAATAGAGGTTGAAAGTTTGTATGGGATTTCTTTATTTTAAAAGATAAAACCATGAAACTTTATATTTGAGCACTTGCTAAGACATAATTAAACATTTGTTCTAGCGTTTTTGAAATTTTGACCTGTGAGGGGATGAAATAGGGTTTGAAAGTTTGTATGAAATTCGTCATTTTTGAAGATAAAAACATTACATTTTGTATTTAGGCACTAAATAAGAAACAAAAAATCGTTTGTTTTAGTATTTTGAAATTTTTACCAGTGTGGGAGTGAAATAGGGGTTGAAAGTTTGTATGGATGTTCGTCATTTTTGTAGATAAAACCATGAAACTTGGTACGTAGGTCTCTTAGGTTGTGCAGAATTTTTCTACAAACGGAATTCCCGAAATTCGAACGGAACGGAACGGATTCGGAACGGGAACTACGAAGCCAAACTATTTGTATACGAAATCTTAACCACTGAACAAGATATTTAGAAGTTTTGGGTGTATCAAGTTAAATAAAATTTGGCTTTTGAAGTTAAAATTCCTTTTAACTAATACTTTCTATCGCCGCCGCTGCCGTCGGTAGTCGGCCGTCGTCGCGCACATTCGCCCAGGTGTGACGGCAGGCAACGGCGCTGACCGGGTTCGCTATTGAATATATTTTGAAATTTTTTAATGGAGGGCATTATAATTAATATGATCGATACTGAATCAACAAACTCTTTTTTGTTAGTTTTTTGTCTGTCTGTCCGTCCGTCATTTTTATTACCCGGCATCACACTGAAACTACTGAATTAAATCAAATGAAACTTGCCACAATTTGTGACCATAATACAAAGGAATAAGTAATAATAATACTATTTAGTCGCGAAAATAAAATGAGAAAGGAGTAAACTCGGGGTATAAAGTTTGTATGGAAATTCCTTCAGTTTTCAAGGTACATTCGTAAATGTACCTTGAAAACTGAAGTGAACAAAAAATAGTTCACTAATCATTTTATGATCAGTGAACTAAGTATTTATTATACTTTAAAAAACTTGCAAAAATATAAACTATATGGTGTGAAATAGGAGTTGACGTAGGGGTAGTTTACATCGATTATCACGCGGACGAAATCGCGGGCGTCCGTCCCTACGAATATTATAAATGCGAAAGTAACTCTGTCTGTCTGTCTGTTACGATTTCCTGCTTAAACCTTTCAACCGATTTTGATGAAATTTGGCACAGACATTTTCACGCGGACGCCCGCGACTTCGTCCGCGTGAAAATCGATGTAAAGTGAAAAGACCGTGCTCCTAACCACTACTCTATGGTTAGGAGTATTAGTGTTCTGTGGCAGTCCGCAGTACTAATAATTTACTCTTTGGGCAGTACTGCTGTGGGCTGTGGCGCCCACAAACGGCTAAAAAGATAGTGGCACCCTTCATTTGTCGTCTGTGGTGGCGCCTAAAAATAAAACTAAGAAGAATTTTCCTCGTGTTTTCCAGGTTTTCTCATTGGTAGTTACTAGTTGGTACTGAGAGTTGAGTTTATTCTCTAACAGGTACTACAATAAAAAGACAACAAATCTTAACAAAAACAACAACTACAAAAAGCTTAAATATAAATTAAAAAAATATTTTGTCTTTTTACTTTGAATTGTGATGGTCATTTTGTAATTTTAAATGTTCTAATAGCCCTATTGCAATTTTTAATTTAATGGGGTTGATATGAATGATAATTACTTAAAATAAGTTATAAAATTCAAGTTATTTCTTAGTTTTAAACCATTACTCAGTAATGTTAATACTGATAACATTAAACCAAAGATCAAAATATTTTAGAGGGTATGATACTAAAATAAAGATGATACTTACTTTATATATTGTTTTCAGTTTTCAAAAACTTACTGCATGTATTTTACAAACTAGCATTTTAGGCTAGGAAGAAAGAGTGGGACTAATTTAATAACAAGAAAAGAATATAATATAAAGAGAGATGTTTAAATCTTGTCTATGCAAGCCATCAAGGCTTATGGGAAAGTCAATGCAATTTAAATATTTTTCAATATGTAACTTTCCCGATATTGATACCAACTATTATTGTGATGTGAAAAATATGACAGAAATACGACAAAACATTCAAAGCAGAAAAGGTATTGGAAACATTGAAAAAATGCATGAAATATATAACTTGTTAAAATCAACTCCAATTGCTAATGAGACATACAAGAATTTAAAAGAAAATTTATACAAAGAACTTGCGTGTTTGCCTAATAGAACTCATCCCATTGTTAAGACTTATGAAGAACAACCACATCTAATTCATGAGATTAACAAAAAGAAAGATTTCGGTAATTATAAACCATTGGAGTTCAGTGAGATCACAAATCTACTAAACTTGATGAGAACTGATAAACTGGGGCACACTTGTGGTAATAAAAGCTATTATTATATTGGAGAGTTGGCAGAATTGGAGGAGGCATTAATAAAATACACAGTCTCAGAGTTGTTGAAAGAAAACTTCAAACTTGTATCGGTCCCTGATATATTGTCCAGCAATGTTTTACAAAGTTGTGGAATGATGATCAATACTGACCGCACTCAGGTAATATGTCGTGATGATGAACTAAAATTATTATTAGCACTAGCAAATGTACCTGATGTGTTGTCAAACAAAATACTCTCAAGATACATTTCACTTGAGCATCATCACAATAAATTGAAAATTTTCAATTTTTCTCTACAACTGCTGATGTAAGCTAAACTGACAGTCTAATTTGATTCAGATATTGCTTCAAACGAAATTACAGTGGAATTCATAGAAGTGGAGACGCCCAGGGGCTTGTTCACCCACTGAGTGTCAAATTTAAACTCTGTGTTTGAAAATTCAACACTCAGCATTGAAAATGGCCCCCTGGGGGTGCCCCTGCAACGTTTATGAATTCCACTGTTATCTTAACATGAATGATATTATGTCCCGGCAAGTAGTCTCCCTTGTAAGACTGTACTTAACATCAAATGAATGAAATAACAAGGCTAGTCCGAAGCGCTTCACTGCTTCAACAGATAAATAGTTCTATTGGAATCTCCTTTGTTAGTACTCTCTTGGCAATATATAAATAAATATCTCAACTTATAATTATAGTAATGAAGGCTCCGTAATAATAAGCGAATACACTAATATGCGAAAGTTTAAATGTAAGTGTTTATGTTTGTTCCTCCTTATCCTGCTGCAGCTACTTATGCAATTTGACTGAAATTTGGAATGGAAATAGATACACTGGCTATTTTTCATCCCGGGAAATACCATGGTTCCTGCGAGATTTGTGAAAAACTGAATTACGCGCGGACGAAGTCGCGGGCGTCCGCTAGTAAAATATGATATAAAATGAAATATCATCAAGCTCAGATTGTGTCATTGCTATTGAGTTAGTTTTAATGTAATCTAACAAACGTAGTAGGTACTAATAAGAAACAGGTGATGTTTTAGATATATTCCCTAGATCCAGTACATCATGGTCCTGACTTATATTTGTCGGGCACAGCAGAAATGTCTTTGGCTGGCCTTCTAAGAGATTCTCTTCATGACACAAACAATTTGCCCTTGAAACTTGCTGCAGTCAGTAGATGCTATCGTGCTGAGACATCTAATGTAGTGGAAGAACGAGGCACATACAGGTAGTTAATCAACAGCTGAAAAGTAAACTGTCAACTATACTATGTAGTTGACAGTTTACTTTTCAGCTCTCAAAATTTCAAATTTAATCATACATCATCATCATCATTATCAACCCATATTCGGCTCACTGCTGAGTTTGATAGCCAATAGTCCACCATGGACGGATTGACAGACTTCAAACACGCAGAGAATTAAAAAAATTCTCCGGTATCCAGGTTTCCTCACAATATTTTTCCACGAGTTTGAGACACGTGATATTTAATTTCTTAAAATGCACACAACTGAAAAGTTGGAGGTGCATGCCCCGGACCGGATTCAAACCCACACCCTCCGGAATCTGAGGCAGAGGTCATATCCACTGGGCTATCACGACTCAAATTTAATATAATGGTGTTAATTTCAGAGTTCATCAATTTACTAAGGTTGAAATGTTTACTGTAACAACTCGAGAACAATCTGATGACATGTTGGAGTATCTAAGAGGCATGCAAGAACATTTGTTTTCACCATTAGGTTTACATATGAGAGTTTTAGACATGCCACCACATGAACTTGGAGCACCAGCATACAGGTATACTTGCCAACAAAACATTTATTAACAAAATATATAAAGTTGTACAATTTCAATTTCTTATAAAAATATAAAAATTCAATATTTAAGTATACATTGGTTTATTAGGCAGTCCAAGGTGAACTTGTTAATTAGGATTAAAGTTAATTGCCTATTTATGTTTTCCCAGAAAATATGACATTGAAGCTTGGATGCCTGGACGTAGCAATTATGGTGAAATCTCTAGCTGCAGCAACTGTACAGATTACCAATCGAGAAGGCTTAATATAAAATATTATGATTGTAACTCAGAAAAATATGTTCACACACTTAATGGCACTGCATGTGCCATACCCAGAATGCTTATTGCTTTATTGGAAACCCATCAAGAACCAAAAGGAAAAATTAATATACCAATAGCATTGCAGCCATATTTCAGTGGAAAGCAGTTTATATCTAAAAACTCAAATGTACCTAAATTAAAACTGTTGAAAATAAAATAAATTGAAGAAATTTTTTCATGGAGAAGTTTTTTTTTTGCATTCTAAATTCTAATAAATCTATACTGATATTATAAATGTGAAAGTAAGTCTGTCTGTCTGTTACCTTTTCACTGCTAAACGGCAGAAGCTATCAAGATGAGTCTTGGTATAATGGTAAATGGGACCTTGGAAAGAGTACTTTTAACCCTAAAATAAAAATAGAAGGGGTGAAATAGGGGTTGAAAGTGTGTAAGGAAAGTCCTTAATTTTTAGAGTTACTGTTTTAAAAATTTGTTTATAAATCATAAATAAATATGAAATACAATATGATTCAAGATTTTTTAAAATTCAACCATAAAATATATAGGGGTTGATGAAAGTTTTCATTGATTACCACTCGGACAAAGTCGCTGGCGTCTGCTAGTTTTACGATAAATTTGATGAAAACTAAAATACACAATTTGTTTAAAAAATATTACAATGGACCATTTCTGGAGCCCCAGATGTGGCTAAGCTTAAGAATCCTAACTTGAAACTTCAACCTGAGGTATATCTGACACCTGTTAGCTCACTGGCCTATAATTTCACCAGCAACCTGCAACCCTTCAAACAAAAACAATTAGATTGTTAGGCAACAGAAATATTAAGCATTTTCATAATACTTACTCAGCCAAACTGTCACATAACCAATACTATTCAATTATATATCCTACTATCGGACACCTGTGACTAAGTCCTAATAAAACCCTACTTCTACCCCAAGTGTCCTATGTCCTCCTGGTTCAAAGCGACTTCTTCATAAATTTTTAGCCAAATCGCTTTAGCTGTTCTTGTGTTTATGTTGTTGTTTAAATAGGGCAACTAACATGACTTTTATATATTATATAGATTTAATGTTATAGTGGAAAAGGCCAAGTTTTACACCTAAAAATATTTTGAAAATAAGTCCATATTAGACAGTAAGCCATAAGTTTTGTCACTGTCATTCATATTAGTTCTTAATGACAAAGACAAAACTTGTAAATAAGCTATGCGACTAGCATGTGATTTCAAATAAGCATTTATCCGAAAGTGGTGAAACCAGCTTATAATTTATAAAACTATGAAAATTGTACCTGATTCAGATAAGTTTAATTTCACAAAAAATACAGACTTCAAAATAAAAATAATGTATTACAGAGATAGTATTTACATTGAATTTTAAAGCTATCATTTCTTAGTCATAGATTTATTAAGCTTTGAAACTTTTTTCATTTTTGCTTTAAACTGATCAATATTGATTATAGGCTCTTCTAGAGTTTTAGATGGGGTAGCAACTTTTTCCTCTGGCGGTATAAAGTCCTTTTTCCTCTCCTCTTGTCTTGCTTTCTTGGCTTGCAATTGTTTTTCATCTTTGTCATAGAGCCGCTTTGCTTTTTTCTGTTCATCTTTCAGGAAATATTCACCCGAAGCCAACTCACGATCAATTTTGCTCTCAGTCTGAGGTGGTGGGAATGGAGTATATGGTTTCTTTTTGACTTTATTTTTAGGTTGTTTCCTTGGAACATTTTTACTTTTGAACTTAGGTAGAAAGCGATCCCAGCTTTCATTTTTGAGCCTCGAATCTTTCATCAACTCTCTTTTGATCATTAGACTTTTAATATTATACATTGGATGTATGTTTTTCATTGTATCCTCGACTATTCTTCTCACCTGTACGAGTCCTTTATATGGGCCGACTGCTGACACTGTATTACCTTGTACTAGGACATAGCAATCGGTTAGCAATTCAATTGACTTCAGCGTTACACCGTTGGGCCCAATAAGTCGCTGGCGCCTTTTTAAAAATGTTTCTTTCTTTCTTACATATGAATTGATTTTTATAATATCACTACCTATCTCATCGTCTAACACTCTAACTGCTTGTTCAAATGGAACACTACGAGATAACAATTTCATAAAATCCCTTGCTTTAATAATGATATATGGATCCCAAGTTTTTCGTGTTGTTTTCACAGTTAAACTTCCTTCTATAAGATCTAATTCAGCTATTATATGATGATCTTTTAAAATCTTCTGTACTAAAGGCCAGCATTCTTTTAGATATTGTTCTCGATATTTTGGAAATAGAGTAGCGAATTTACTTTCTTCTAATAGCCCATGTGGATTGTCCTCTTGTGTAAACTTGGGTGTTTTCATAGCCCAAGCATTCTCAATTGGACCAGTTTCTTTTTGCTCTCTATCATCTATGTCTTCCATAATAAATATATCTCACGTATTTTTTAAATATCTATATACAATGTCTAAATTGAAATTTAAAAACACTAATGTATTTTTAAGGTTATCTTTTTTGACGTCTGTCGATGTCATTGTCAACGTCTGTCGTCTGTATTGGTTTTGGTTATGTCCACAGACAAGAAATTTAGTTATGTCGCACAATACCCGTAGAGAGAGGATCGCACGGACTTACAACTTAGACCATTTAAATAACAGGACCTGCCTCGCTAACCGTTACCCCTATGGCAAAGATCAAAAATCTATGATCTATCGCGTTTATAAAAACTGTTGCTACAGAATCGATGTTTCATTGTTGTAATCGTTTTCGTCGTGTAAAGAGCTCCCTAAAAATGCCGGCTTGTGTAGTTAAATGGCATAAAAACGGTCAAACGTTGTAGTTGTAGTTTAGTAAAAGATGGAGTAACGTTTCATTTGAAAGTATTTAAACCTTAATTTTATCAAATTTGCAATAAAAACAATTTATAAAAAGAATCTATTCTTTTGACGAAACAGTCAAACATCGATCAGTAATCGAATATTCTATGTATTTAATCTGTGGATAGTCTAAGCAATGTGTTTGTTAGTCTGTGTAAAAATTACTTATGTGTGTATTGCGAGTCAAATTTATAGTTGTGTGTAGTGTACGGACACAGATATGATGGTGATAAATATTTGTGTCTGAGTTGACCTCGTCCCCCTCAAAAAACTACAGACAAGTTTGTTGGAGAACTTGGCTGCGTTATAAGTCCTTAGGTATTTGGTCTGAGTTAGGACCATAGAGCAGTTGGTTCCTATGATTGGTCCTACAAAGGAATTATCCTTGAACTTGGATACTTATTTATATAATTTGTCTGAGGGTGGTACTACTTGGAGTATATATTCTTTGGTTGGTACTCTAGAGCACTCTAGAGACTTTTTGGATTGTTATTTCCCCAAATGATTCATAAAGTGTTGCTATATATATCCAAAATATATTTTCCTTTTTATCGGGTACCATAAATATTTTTTTATTCTGTTAATTAATTTATTTTACCCTGTAACTAGTTTGTGAAAGATTGTACTTAGTACTTAACTTTAATTCTCCCCCTCAATATCGGTTCGCCTCGCCCGATTACACTTTTCGCAACGCATCAACAATTTTTATTTCTTTCTTACGGTACGGTAGTCAGTAGGTATTTCGGTTTCTCTAAAATAAAACCATAGATTTTTAATTTAAAAACCAAAAAGAAGCTGTTTTTTGGTCTATAATCCATACGAATATTATAAATGCAAAAGTAAGTCTGTTGGTTTGTCTATCTGTCTGTTACCTTTTCACGGCTAAACGGCTGAAACGATCAAGATGAATTTTGGTATAGTGACCTTGGAGCAGAACAAAGCTACTTTTTGTCCTTAAAATAAAAATAGAAGGGGTGAATTATGGATTAAAAATGAATTTGCATAAATCGCTTACTTGCTAATTTTTACTAGTATTTTTTTAGATTTACTAGAGCTTTTCTTTTTATTTGACTAGGCTTTTGATGTCGGTTATTTATTGATAACGGCTGAATATTATATTTATATCTTTTATTCATGTTTACATTACGGTAATAGCGTATTTATATACGTATATTCACTATCGTTTAAATGTAATGATAAATAAATGGGGATGAAAGCTTGCACTAATTTTTCGCAGATGAAGTCGTGGGGGTCCTCTAGGACGTACAACATCTTCATCATGAGCCATTATGCATCCACTGCTAAGCATAGGCCTCTTTTACGTAACGCCAGTCCGTTATAATTTTGGCTTTTAGCATCCAAACCATGCCAGCCATCTTCCGAAGGTCGTCGCTCCACCTAGTGTGGGGGGTCCCATACTTCGCTTACCTAGACGCAGTCTCCAGTAATGAGCCTTAGGACTCCAACAACCATCGCCATCGGTCGTCCGACAGACATAACCCAAAGCCCACTGCCACTTAAGTGTACCAGACCTGAGAGCTACGTCGGCTACTTTCGTTCTTTGTTGAATCACTTCGTTTCGGATTATATACCTCAAAGAGATTCGAAGCATAGCTGTCTCCATAGCATGCTGAGTGACTTGGAGTTTGTGGAATAGCCTCGCAGCTCGCTGTCAGTATCCCATGTTTCGAAGTTATCATAGGTAGAACGCACGCACAGTTTAATTAGGGTAATCTCAAATTATGTATTGCAATACTCCCAACGAGTCGATCAGGCGATCATGAAATTGAATAGAACGCCGACGAGTACAATTTTGTTTTGTGATTTTGTCATTGTTTTCAGTTTTCTTTGCTGCAGTGTACGTGCAGTGTTGTGGAAATAAAATTGGCTTTTCAATATTCATAATTCATTCTAGAGCATTGTTCCTTAATATTATGGTAAGTTCTAACTACCTAGAATTTAGTTACAGTATTATTATTTAGAATTTGTACGTACAATTAATTTTATATTCCTAATGCTACTGTGACTATTACACTAGGTAAAGAACGTTAGGTGTGCGTTAGGTTAGGTACCTACCTATTGTAGGATACTTATAATTATCTAATCCTAATTTGATTCGTTTTGAAAAAGTTCGTAGGCTGCGAGTAGGGTGACCAAGTTACACTTACTTTATTTTTTGGATTTTTAAAATTTTTATATCTTGAATTTGTTGTTTTTAATGCTGCGATTATTTTGAGAATCTGATTTTTGTTAAATATTGCGGAATGAATTATCCCTCAATCAAATCAAAGTAGATTTTTTTTGTTGAATTATCCAAAATTCACTCTACAGATTTTTTCATTAAAATACGTACCTACCTACGTAGGTTTGTATTGTAGACGTATATATGTAATTAAAGCTACTAAAGAGGTACGTACATAGTTTCGTAGGTATTGCGTCAGCCACTGCAGTATGCGCTGTTTCACTCAACTGTTCTCATTATACCTATACCTATATTTTATATTTTTAAAAGGAGGTATCCTTAGGTCAGCCAGTCACGATCAAGTAATCTCACATTCCTGCAGCGCTAATGGCTTGACGTCAGATAAAACTGATCGTGTGTTGGGCGCAATCATGGCATGATGTCATACACATCGCGACCAACACACGATTAGTTTTATCGGTTAAGGTACCTCACCTACTTACTTAATAGGTATATTTATTGCATGACCGTGACCGTGATTGAGTAAAATTAAAAATATACTAACTCTAGACTTAAATAAATATTTATTTATTTCCAGAAATTGAATGGTAAACTTTAGTAATGGAGGAAGAACACCAGACTTGGAAATTCAGAGATGGTGAAGGAGGACGAGGGCGTGGTAAGCATACCTACACCTTTGTAGGGGCCAGTGGCGTGTTCTTCATGTATGTTTGCCGGTTAAAATAATATGTTGTTCAGGGTCACCACTTTGCCAGTTATAATATGTTGTTACGATTAGATGGCATTTAAATAAAAGGCGTGTTCACGTTAGGAGGTTTACTGATCGACTATTTTAAAGTCGAAGTTACTTGACTATCACCGCTTTCATCTCGATGTTATTTATAATAGGTACTTACTAAATCTTCTTCTAACTGTAGTTATTTTGTTTGCAGGTCATCGCAGGGGTAGACCTGGTAACAGAGGCGCTGGTAGAAACCCGAGGCATCAGTCTCTTAGCGGTCGAAACACTAATAATAATAGATTGTACCGCATGGGTTCGGAGCAAACTTTAGATCCAAACCATCCCACGTTATTTGATAGATGTAGGTATTTCTATTTTAATTTGTTACATAGGTCAATAAAAGAAAATACAAATCGTTCTTGTGGTATCTGAGGGATATTAAATTAAAAAATTTCTTATTATCTAGTAGATATACTGGAAATTAATATTTAAAGGAAATATTTTTATGAAAATTAATTTTTTTCTTACCTACTTTATGTATATAGGACGCGCGACGACTTATTGTAGGGTAAGATCCTACAGCGATCTGACACAGCGTATTTTATTTTATTTAAGATGAAACCTTTCCTACGATTTTTGAAAGACCCCCTCGAATTTTCCAGGATCCCATTATCAGATCCTGACATTATGACAATGAGATCACCTCAGCACACACCATATCAAACAAAAAAGTATTATCCAAATCTGTCCGATCTTCGAGTAATCATGTAACAAACATGAAAATTTTCTTTTAGTTACCTTTATCACCTGATAACTGCCCAAGCGTCACAGTCAAGTGTTCACAAACACGCAGGTGTTCAAAGCATATATAGGTAGGTAGGTATGGGACGCTACTGAAAACCTAAGGTTTCATCTTTGTGAAAATAAACTGTCAGATCGCTCACGTTAATTAGCCACCTTCGTAATTGTATAAAAGCTGAAACTTTGTCAGCTCGTGCTCCTACCATAGATGTAACTCTAACTACACTAAGGCAGACAACTATGGAAACATTGTGGTCTAGGTAGGTATTATCAGAGTATTTCAGTATAGTTCTTGTATATTTTCTTCGGGATTAAATGAAAAGCCATGTTTTTAGTCGCCACAGACATTGTGGCGGATTTGTCAAGAAGCTAAGTCTCTAGCGACTAAGGAAACTATTTCGTATATTAATGCGAATAGATATTACTGGCGGACTCAGCCTTCAATTTCAGCTTCTATTAAATGAGAAAGGTCTGGCCATAACAGAATTTCGTTCTATATGCGCCAAAGTAAGTTTGCATATATATTAAATACTGCTTACACCCTTTAAGTCCTGTCGCGATCTGTACCCAATGACTCCATTAAAACCCTTCTAATTTATCACTTACTCTGGAACTTTCAATCTAAATTATGTATTTCATACATTTCAGTTACGCCCAATGTCGGGGGACATCGCGTGGGACCACCGCCCCAGCGTCCTAATACAAATACTAATAACGACAACCAACACAGGAGACAAAATAACAGTTCAAGACCCAATGATCGCACCAATGATCAGGGTTTTCGTTCAAGAAAACCCCAAACTATGGGCTTTTTGATGCTACAAAACCTTGCTAAATCAGATAGTAAGGAAATCATATCTCAAATTAACGATAAAAAGGAAGCATTCATGCATCTCTTACAATCACCTATAGAGAGGACGGATATATTTGCTTTGATTTTAGAATTATTGGCGAAGATTTGCCAGTCCTCTTTTGATCAGATAAAACTGACAATCCTGTTGGACGTATGCAATTCGCCATTTATATCTAGCTTGCGAAATTACATGATGGATCTGCCGTATGTTGAACGCAAGTCCGCTAACAACATGTATTGGAAAAGTCCAAATGAATTTTGGGAAAACTTTTTGAAGTTCTGTGATTGCTTAACTACTTTATCCCCATCAACAGCTTTTACTAAATGCAGGTCTCTCATAGAAGGAACTTCTAAAGTGTGTTTGGAGACTTTGGCTGAAAGACACAGTTATCAATTACCTGACAATTGCAATTTGATACTGATAAAATTACGCGAAGCAATGACAGAGCACGAAAAAGAGAAAACAGTGGTAAGTAACTGATAATACTGAAACTACTCTTTAGATTGATAACAATAGAAATCTAATATTGATATGATAATATAGAAGTTGGTATGATATCTATAATTAAACAATTATTGTGTTGAATTTATGTAGTTACCTACATAATGAACTTCAAACCAGATTAATTAATTGTTGCTGTCATATTGGCTACCTTTAAGTAAAATTATATGTTTTGTATTACCCTAGTATTTAAGACAATTTAGTTCCATTTGCATATGATTTAGTTGGTGGTCCAAACAAATAAATTTATAGAAAAAGAGAAGAGACGAGAAATTTATAGAATTGTATTAGCCTAGTAAGAGAGATCAGATGATACGCTATTTGAAGGTGACAAATCTGAACAACCATTTGGTCCAACCATGTAAATGTCGTAGCCATACAGTTAGATTCGCTAGGTAATTGGGCGCCTAGACCGTTCATTCAATACTCCACAGCTCCAGCTCATATGTTATGTCAATAAAAATCACACCATGTACGAAATGAGGTAAAAGATATTTAATTCAAAAATAAATTAAGGGACTTCCTGGACGAAAAGTGCTACTACGCGGTAAATGACTACATGAATGGTAAAGAAAATAAAAAATAAAATCGGTCGTGTCGTGTGAGTGATAGGGATCACTCACACGACAACTAAGGCTTCCTCCAAACTGGGTATCCATAACTTGCATTATGTAAACGCTTAGAGGTAGGGCAACTGCTAATCAAATTTTATAATCTTGCTTTCTGGTGTGTCTTAATTTGTGACTTCATGGTCACCCTAACCAAACGTCAAAATCTACAGATTCATGATAAAAGTATCTGTCATTATTAGATAACTGAGTACCTTCAACCATGTTTTAAATTAAATGTTGTTATCATTGTGTTGACTTCTCCTATAGTCTATACTAACGGTTTCGTTCAGTACCGGTGTTGAATAAACGGACGGCGTTAAAGCGGCTAGGCGTCTTTAAGGATGATAATAGTTTTTAAATTGTATATAAATTAGGAGTATGCTAATAGTAAAGCAATTTTCTAAAAGTAACAGGATACTTGCGATCATTACTTTCGGAGCTACAGGGATTTAAAGGGTCAGATTTGCGGTGCTACCACGGATCCCTGAAAAACGTCCCATACAAAATGGCACGAATTCATGAAGTTGTTAATTCGCTGATCGTTAGATTTGTAAGGGCCTTCAAAGAAAATTACAAATATCTTTGGTATTTGTGCGTTTATGTTTATAGTCCAAATAAGTATTGAAAACTGACACGTTTAATATAAGGAACCTAAAAATATATGAATTTACATCTAATTCTTGTACGGTAACAAGAATTTTGAAATATTAAAATCTTATTTATTTTGCAAACATCCAGTAATTCTTTGTTTTTTACATATTAATTAGTTATCATTGACCTTATTTTGACGGCCTCCGTGGCGCAGTGGTATGCGCGGTGGATTTACAAAACGGAGGTCCTGGGTTCGATCCCCGGCTGGGCGGAGATTTTCTTAATTGCTCCAGGTCTGGTTGGTGGGAGGCTTCGGCCGTGGCTAGTTACCACCCTACCGGCAAAGACGTACCGCCAAGCGATTTCGTGTTCCGGTACGATGCCGTGTACAAACCGAAAGGGGTTTGGATTTTCATCCTGCTCCTACCAAGTTAGTCCGCTTCCATCTAAGACTACATCATCACTTACCATCAGGTGAGATTGTAGTCAAGGGCTAACTTGTAAAGAATAAAAAAAAATTACCCGAATGAGTAATAAAAAACATTATATTCAAACCTAGTCATCATCCCAATTCAACCAGATGGCTGCGGCATAAAGTATATACGAAAACCGAAAGATGAAAGAATCTATGTTGTAGGTACATACATTTTCAGTACAAAATTGATATCTGTAGGATACGATTAGAATAATTTAATGCTGTGCTTAAATTGACATCAGCCCTCATTCAATCAACAGATTGCGAGCCAGCGCAAAAACCCGCGTTTGGAAGATGAAGCACAAGAGCCGCCTGAGAACTTTAGGGAGCTTAGTGTTATACCTCGACGAGGCGACTTGATCGATGAGCGCGCTTACCTCCGCGCCAACGTCGTGAAGGGCGGATATCGGGACGTCGAACACTATCTTGACGTGCAGTTTAGATTGTTCCGCGAAGATTGCTTCGGCCCGCTTCGAGAGGGGATCCGTAAGTTTTTTTTTCGAAAATCTCATTAGACGGGTCTACACAGAGCGAGCTGCCTCGCGAGGCACTTGCCGCGCGGGGTTGCTTGTTCTATTCTATGTAGACTTGCCTCGGCCGAGGAAAGCACGCGAGAAAAAAGGCTTTTTGTTTTGCTCAAAGCAAAGGAGCCTCAGTCGTTTGCCGCGGACACTCTGAACGCACGCCTGTTTCGTGCCTAGCTAGAGCTTAATAATTATGGATAAAGATCAGTGTTGGAAATTAATATCTCTCTATGATGAGAGACACCTGGCTATGGAATGCAAGTCAAACCCCTAAACCCTAGGGGTAGGGTAGTGGTAGGGTAGGAGTAGGGTAGGGATAGGGAAGAAGTGCACATAAGTCAAAGCTAAGCTTTGGTAGCTTTGGGAGCCAGTATTATGTAACTAATCAGTTATTTCATCGTTTTTATCATGTAATTTTAATTACAGGTCAGTTTATACACGATCCAACAAAAAGGAAATACGACCACATAAGGTGAGTTCAATGTTTAATCTGCTTAGAGTTAATTATACTAGTTACAAGTACAGTTAGTATTTAATGTGAATATCTTTTACGTAACGTACGTACGTGATATGAGTATTATTTTCTTTTTATTATATCTTTATATTTTATGTAAGTTCTAGCGGACGCCCGCGACTTCGTCCGCGTTTTTCAAAAATCACACGGGAACCATAGATTTTTCCGGGATGAAAGTATGTGTTAATCCAGAGTGAAATCTATTTCTATTTCAAATTTCAGTCAAATCGCTTCTGTAGCCGCAGCGTAAGGGAGAAACAAACATACACACCCACTTACACACAAACTTTCGCCTTTATAATATTAGTGCGATTGTAAGAAGTAAAGTTGTGTGGTTGTAGGGGGTTATTTCTGGATCTACGCAACCGATTTTAAAAATTCTTTCACCAATAGAAAGCTACGTTACTTGCGAGTGTCATAAGCTATGTTTTTACTCCGTGTTCCTACGGGAACAGGAGCTATGTCGGTGAAACCGCGGGGCGTATTTTAGCGGCATTTTTTCGTCTTTTACAAAATATTGTATTATCTCCGAAACTATATGACTAATTAACATACTGTAAATGGCAAGTCTTTAACCGACTTCATAAAGGAGGAGGTTCTCAATTTGGTCGGTATTTTTTTTTATTATGTATGTACACCGATTACTCAAAGACGCCTGGACCGATTACAAAAATTCTTTTTTTGTTTGAAATTCTTTTTTTGATACACGGTCGGTGTATAGTCCCAATTTGGTCCCATTGCCATCATGTCAAGATCTGATGATGGAATCTTGGAGAAATTGAGGGGAACTTTCGAAAATTATATGAGTGTCTAGTGTGTTCGTAAACATTTCCATTTAGTACTTTTAAGCACTACAATTTCATTAAGGTTTAAAATCGATCTGATGATGGAGCCATAAAACAGACGAGGGAACTCCTCGGCGATTTACAGCAGTTACCTTGTGTTTGGACTTGATAAATTTGTATTAATGAGAACTTTCCACATAGATAGGTTGTGACTGTCATTTAGGGGTTTGGTGATGAAGACCAAGGACAATTATTAAGGGAACTCCTTAACAGTTTACAGTAACTACCTTGTGTTTGGCCTTGATTAATTCGTATTGTTGAGAACTTTCTACCTAGATGAGTTGTGTCTATTATTAGGGGTCTGATGATGAAGACCAAGGTCAATTAAGGGAACCCCTTAACGGTTTACGGCAGCTACCTTCTGCTTGGGCTTGATTAATTTGTATTGCTGAGAATTTTGTACCAAGATGGGTTGTGACTGTCATTAGGGGTCTGATTTACACTAAAAATGGAAAAATAATAAAAAATTTAATAAAAAAATACAACCGACTTCAAAACCTAAAAACGTACCCACTAAACTAAAAAGCGAAAAATAACATCATAATATGTTCTACCTGCTGATCAGTATGAAGGCGGTGCTTAGCCGGTGTTGTTTTAATTTAAGTGTGGTCACATTTACAGTGTGGTGCACAGTAACACCACCAGAAAAAAAGAACCACAACACGAAGAGTCGCTTATTGGAGTGACTGTTCGCTGATCACTGATAGATGTAACTGAAAAAAAAAAGTTTAGTTTAGCATGTGTTTTACTCATTCATAGGTCCATTGTCCATGCTATTTCTATTTACGAGTAGGTATTTACTGATAATGTTATCGGCATGGGCGCTAAACATTACACGCTGCATTGAAACCTACCATGGCGACGTTAGATCAAACCACAGAAAACATATAATACACATATGTACAATGTACAAGCTTTGATGTCGTTGACGTCATGCTGGCTTGTGAGTGGCTAGCTTCAGCTATACGAGACTCTTATCGTGTCCGAGTCGAGAAGTGAATAGATTAGTGGAAAGTAGTATATATAGTATCTAAATGTTACTATGTGTTTTAATGGTAGGTAATCTATACTAATATTATAAAGCTGAAGAGTTTGTTTGTTTGATTGAACGCGCTAATCTCAGGAACTACTGGTCCGATTTGAAAAATTCTTTCAGAGTTAGATAGCCCATTTATCGAGGAAGGCTATAGGCTATGTATTATCCCTGTATTCCTATGGGAACGGGAACCACACGGGTAAAACCGCGCGGCGTCAGCTAGTTAAATAATAAACAAACACGAACTACCTATGCAGTCCCATTAAGGAGCCTGCAAGGAAGAAATTATGAATAACATTCAAATGCCTATTATCCATATTCCAATCATCTATTCGTTAGAATAGATACTTATTTGTAAAAAAACATGTGCATGTGCGAAGTTAAGTCATAAGAACTAAAATCCCAAGACTTAAAAAATCTATATCTAGAATCTACGAGTATACTTATATTAAAACAATTTTTTTTTTTTTTTTTTATTTTTGTCTGTCTGTTCGTATTTTTGGTGACCAGGCATCACGCTGAAACTGAAAACAAGAAAATTAAAAAAAAACATTTTTGGCGTATCGATTATAGGTAATGTTTTCCAAATAAAATTTTCAAAGTTCAATGTACAGAATTTGACCTGTTACAGTTTTATTAAAGTTCGTTCTAGCGATCGCCCGCGACTTCGTCCGCTTGAAAATTCACCTCCATATTTCACCCCCTTCTTATTTTATTTTCGTGACAAAAACTTCATTTTTCAAATGGAACTTGATAAATGCAGGACTTTCCATAAAAATTTTCAACCTCTATTTCACCCCTCTTCTGATTTTATTTTCGGAATATGAGACGAATATCTTAGCATTCCATGGATTCACAGGTGCCGGGTCCATCGCGTGGTAGAGAGAAAAACAAGGAGCAAAGTCCAGGACTTGTGACTATTGGACGTAGGGTTAAGGAATTCGTTGACGATCGATCAACACTCCCCTTCTCCGCTCGTGTTGTTCTCCTGCTTAGCCAATCCTGTAACATCCTCCGTAATATGGTCTCAAATCGTACCAAGTTTTATTTAAATTCATTCAGTAGTTACAGCGCGATGCCTGGTCAACAAAAACACGTATGGAAAATCAAATTATAAATTCATTATCAAATTATATAATTATTTATTGTGATTCTTTATTATTTATTTAAGAGTGTTCCGGAACGTAAAGTTCGTTGAGCCATATGTATCGTCGCAGAAAGTTGGCTCATTGGTAGAATTCGATGCGAGCACAAAGAAACGTTTTAAAAAAATGAACTGGGCTCACAACAAGCGTTTCATTTTCGGATCACTCGTTTTGTTCACGAAGGACAATTGTAAGACGTTAATTGTGGCGACAATACTGGACAGAGACCTTAAATATCTTGATAAAGGAATGGTAAAGCTTTATTGATTTTTACTCTTTTTATTATGTTAATAGCCTTATACTTTTCTCAGGTGGAAACCTACTTAATATGATACATTATTAAATACATATAATAATACAAGTAGATTATATTTGGCGGTATCCGTGGCGCAGTGGTATGCGCGGTGGATTTACAAGACGGAGTTCCTGGAGGTTCGATCCCCGGCTGGGCCGATTGAGGTTTTCTTAATTGGTCCAGGTCTACCTAGTGGGAGGCTTCGGCCGTGGCTAGTTTACCACCCTACCGGCAAAGACGTACCGCCAAGGGATTTAGCGTTCCTATACGATGTCGTGTTGAAACTTTAAGGGGTGTGGATTTTCATCCCACTCCTGATAAGTTGGCCCGCTTCCATCTTAGATTGCATCATCACTAACCATCTGGTGAAATAGTATAGTGGCTAATTTGTAAAGAATAAAAAATAAAATATTTTAGCAACCTTTGATTAAAATAAGCCCCTTTAATCTGAAGATGGGTACGATAGATAGACCTACCTCTTAAAAACATGAAAGTCAGTCGATGCTCCTACCACACATTACCGTGGAGTTTGGACCGTGATGGCTTTGGGAGGTAGCAGGTTTCAAAGGTCCCCCTCAACTCTTAACCATAGCATGATAATAATTCATGTGGAAAAAATATAAAAAAATACGGTTTCTATTTGAACTGTCGAGGGCTCGGACCCCTGAAATCTATCACCTTCCAAAGTTAAGTGCATGGTTGAAGCAAACTTTCCGTTTTTAGATATTTTGAGTATCTCAATCTACTACTTCTTGCGTATCGAAACTGAATGCAACTTTGTAAATCAACGATGAGAAACTTCTCAATAATTGTTTACATAATTTCAGATTCCAGTATCAATGGTTGATGCAGAAAATGGAGATGATTTGTATAAAAACGAGACGTACACTATGATTGAAAGCGAAGTATACTTTGAACCGTATTATCATGTACTTAAAGCTATGCAAGATCCTGCTTTTCCGAGACATATAGCTATGCAAAAATATATTGTTGAAGTCAACGTAAGTGTCATTTGACTATATGGTAGATACTAATAGATATGTATGATATCCACATAAAACACCATAGACTAAAACCCAGTGTCAGCCAGACATTCGTCATTTTAAACAGTTGAAAGTTTGTCGGCATAAGCTTCTACCTTATGTAAGGACCCGGTCAAGCTTCGCTTTGACTAGTGTGCGCTTCTTCCCTACTCTCACCCTACCCCTGCCCCTACCCTATCCCTACCCTACCCCTACACTACCCTTCCCCTATTCTACACTACCCTTACTCTATCCCTACCCAACCCCTATCCTGCCCCCTACCGTACCTACCTAACCTAAACCTAACATACTCCTACCCCCTACCCTAGCCCTACCCTACCTCTGTGTACCAATTTTTAACTTCGTACCTTAAAAACTGAAGTCATGGTTTTTTTCTTTCTACCTTGAAAATTGCCGAATGCTCCATACAATCCTTCATCCCCCATTTTAGGGAAGTGGGGGGGGGGGCTATATAAATAAAAAGTAGCCCATGTCACTCTATCCTTTCAACTATCTCCACTTAAAAAACACGTCAACTACGTGTTACGTCAACACTTAATTAAAAAAAACACGTCAATTCATCACTCCGTTTTGCCGTGAAAGACGGACAAACAAACAGACACACACACTTTCACATTTATAATATTAAAATAGTCAATAGTATGGATGGAGCCAATTATGAAGTTTGGACTGTGTTTACTTTTTTGTTTTTATCTTTAAAATTGTGTAAGTGGCTTCTTAATGGGACCTCAGCGGCGTCACCGGGGGTTTTGGGCATTGCAGAAGCACCGCCTGGTGGGGCCCGAAAGTAGGAGCAGAAGATGTGGGTGGAACGACCGTCTAAGGGCGTCTCCTCTGAGAGTTGGTCCTCGACTCAATGGGCCATTCTGGAAGTGTTTTGGCCTTAGTGTATCAGTCCGGGTGGGTTAAACCCACGTCCGGGTGACGTCAGATATCGGGGACGTCGTCTTCACCGGCGAAGACGCTGTGTAGCTTATGTTTGGGAAGCATTGTTGGTCGATATGTCGTCATCAGGATCGTAAAGGACGTTTTTCGGGCGTCTAGATCTACTTACAATCGGCGTTGGGATCAACCCGCTAAGTATGTATGTTAGTACAATTTTTTTATATTTTCCTTGGCTCCTTCTAGTCCAAACTCCATAATTGGCTTCCGTTCTGTAGGAGGTAGGAGCATGAGCTGACAAACTTTCAGCTTTTATAAAGACGAAGGTTGACGGTGGCTCTCCGACTTTTTTGTTTTTAAATGACAAGTTAGCGTTTGATTTAATGCGAAAATACATTTGATAAATTAATAGATATTTTATATATTACTACATTTTATTGTAGCCGTTGCCTGCTTCAATCTTTACTTACGTCTGTGAGTTTTGGTTCGTGTCAATCATAATATAATCCAAACTAAAAACTGCCATGAGAAAGTGTCTTGTAAAAAAATTCATAAAAGATTTTCTTTAATAAAACCAATTTCATTATCCGCAGCCTGAGCCCCAGCATCCAGCATACGTCAATGAAGAGAGGTCATATATTGTTGAAACAGAACTCAATTTGAATGCAAAATTTAAAGTGTTAGATTTTAACACTTGGCCAAGCAGTGACGAATTAAACTTCAATGACAGTCAATATGAAGCTTACAAAATGGCTCTTACCCATGAGTTTGCAGTTATACAAGGCCCTCCTGGAACCGGCAAGACATATTTGGGTGTAAAAATAGCTAAGACGTTAATACAAAATCTAAAGGCTACAGGAAATCTTCTACTTTTAGTGTGCTACACTAATCATGCTCTAGATCAATTTTTGGAAGCAATTTTACCGATCACCGACTCGATTGTGCGAATCGGCAGTCAGTCTCGTAACGAGGCCATGGAGAAGATCAATTTGAATAATATACGGAAATGTGAACAAAGGACACAAAGTTCAAGTCGCAGACTTTTCTTTGAGAAAAGGCAAGACTTAAAAGAGTCTATTCTTAAATTAAAAAGAGCACAAGAACAGATTGAATCCTTAAACACTAGCGTCCTCAGTTATAAGTATATTAAAAACTTTGTCCCTGAAAGTATTATTCTCGGTGAATTTTATAAAGGAGATAAAGGGAACTTCCAAGATCCCTTAAGCTGTTGGTTGTTTGAAACTGTTGTGTACGATTTCAATGAGCCCATTCATTTAGAAGATGCAGAGAATGAAATTCCTAAATTTGCTTCAGTTGATGATACCAATGATGGAAGAAATTATGTTAGTTTGGACGACTTGGAACTGGAAAATATTGGTGGAACCAACATAAATTTTGAAACTTCGTTCTCGATGAATAAAGCTCAAACGCAGATGAAGTATTTGATGTCTTGCTATAGGAATCCTAAAAATAGAGATGAAGAGTATAATGTGTATAGAGAGATTATTGTGTTGAGATCATTAATGAGAATGTTTAAAGTGAGTCTTAAATTAAGTACTTTTACTAGAAATACTTGTTTATTTTGAGGTAAGGTAACAATTATTTCACCTATGGTTATCAGCGAGTAACATTGTATGCCTCGCGGGATCACCCTCGTTCTCAATCCCGTGAGCATACGGGGTTAAAATTATCCTATGACACTCGCAAATAACGAAGTTTTTGTTAGGACTTGTAGTCCAATAAAACAAAGTGGAACTTGATTAATTCTGTATTAGGTATTAGATCACATCACAATCTATCACGGGCCGACATTACAAAAGTAGACATTACAGGAGAGTGGTTCATAGATTAAAGAGAGTGTTGCCAAAGTTAAATATTGTATTGTTTCCTCAACACCTCCCCTCAATAAAATATTTCCAATAACTAACATTATCCACCTAGCAACACAATTTATCCCTTAATTTTTTAAACTGAATTCCCCCTAATGTTTTAGTGAATAAATCAGCAAGCTGGTCACTGGTATTTATGTATTCTAACTTAATTATTTCCTTTTCTAGCTTCTCTTTAATAAAAGCTTGTTTGATTTCCAAATGCTTAATTCTTGAATTACCAGTGGCCATCTCAGCAATTTTGATAGTGGACTGGTTATCTTCATAAACAGTTATTTTGACCTTAAATCCGAAAGTCAACATAATATCTTTTAGCCAACAAGACTCACTAGTCGCTGAACATAATGCAATATACTCTGCCTCAGTTGATGACAAGGCTACGGTTGTCTGTTTTTTAGAAAACCAAATTATTGAACAACCAAACACCTTAAAAACACACCCTGAAGTTGACTTACGGTCATTACAACCACCCCAGTCACTATCAACATAGCAAACAACATCATTATCATAGTCCTTACTATATATCAAACACAAATGAAGGGTACCTCTTATATATCTTAAAACATTTAACAAAAGTTTATATAGCAGCTGGGATGCACAAGATTGGTATCGACTTAAAATATTAACAACTGCACATATATTAGGTCGAGTTCCCATTGCTGCATACATTAAACTTCCCACTAACTTTCTACATTTATTCTCAATTTCTAAACTCTCTGACTTCTCTCTTTTCAAGATATGAAAATTATAATTTTTATCAATAGGTAACTGCAATGTTTTACACTCTAACATATTGTATTGAGCTAACAACTTAGTTAAATACTCCTTTTGTGAAATAATAGTGATTCCTTTCTCTAAATTTTGTTTTACATTTATTCCCAAATATTTACTGATAGCTCCCATAACTTTCATCTTAAATGTTTTGCACAATACATCTCTGAGCTCACATAATGACTTGTTGCTATTACTAAAATACAAAATATCATCAACATACAATAATAAAAATGTTTTCCTAGGCCCTTCACATTTTGAATACAAACAAAAATCCTTATCACACTGTTTATAACCTAAAGATATCATTACACTATTAAATGTTTCATTCCAATGCTTAGGAGATTTCTTTGTACCATAAATTGCCTTGTTAAGCTTCACATATTTAGTATCTATTCCCTCTGGTAAAATCAAATACAATTCTTTGTCAAGCTTTGAGTTTAAAAACGCTCCACAGACATCCATTTGGTTTATTTCTAATCCTAGCTTAGTAGCAACAGCCACAAAAATCCTAAAAGTATTTAGCTTTGCTACAGGGGCATATAAGTCCTCGTCACATTTCTGTTCAAAACCTCGGGCCACTAACCTTGCTTTATAGCAGTCTGCCTTTTTCTTTAACACCCATTTTGAACTAATTACCTCTTTTCCATCTGGTATTTGATCTACTTCTGTCCACGTGTTATTTTCTTTTAACTGACTAAGTTCATTACTGATAGCCTCTTTCCAGTTTTCAGCCTCATCTGACATTATAGCTTCTTTATAATTTCTAGGTTCTGCAATATACAGATGATAGTCCTGTAGGTACTTTGGCTTTCTTACAGTTCTTGTTTGTCTACTTTCTTGACGAAAATCAAAGCTCTCATCTTGCTCTTCATTTTCACGTCCTACACTCTGGTCCTGAGTAACATCTAGTACTGTACCATTTGCCTCATCCTGGTTCTGTCCATTTCTCTGTGTCTCTGCTTCATTGGTATCAAAGAACTCATCTTCCTCCTCCTCCTGTTCATTATTTTGTAACGGTATATCAAGTGAAATTATATTATCCTTTTCTTGAATATATTCAATATTTTTATCTTTCTGTCCAGTTTGTTCTACAAAAACAATGTCTCTTTTAATATGTACTTCTTTTTTGTCTTCATAGTAAACTCTAAATCCTTTACTTTCATCATAACCAACGAACATAACCTTTTCCCCTTTTATGTCCCATTTCAGTCTGTTTGCCTTTGGTATGTGAACAAATGCATAGTTTCCGAACACTCCACATAAGCTCTGTAAATCAAAATCACGTTTATAAAATGTCTTGTAGGGTGTCTTTTCTCCTTCCCTACTCTTTGAAGTTCTATTCAGCACGTATACTGCAGTGTTCACTGCTTCTGCCCATAGATCCTTAGATAGATTCTTACTTGCAATCATGGACCTGGCTGCTTCTACAATTGTCCTCATATCTCTTTCTGCTTTCCCATTCTGTTGAGGAGTATGCACCACAGTAGTTTGGTGTTGTAAACCATTCTCTTCAACAAACTTTTGCATATCTTTATTGACAAATTCACCTCCATTGTCTGTTCTAATTACTTTAACCTTGAGACCAGTCTGTCTTTCTGCCCAAGTAACAAACAGCTTTATTTTAGCGAATACCTCACTTTTCTTTTCGAGAAAATAAACTGTACGGTAATTAGAAAAGTCGTCTTTTATCAATAAGAAATATCTAGAACCTCCTATGCTCTGCACCTCCATTGGGCCACACACATCAACATGGACCAATTCTAAACAATCTTTGGTATGTTGCTCTCTTTTATAAAAAGGTAATCTGTGCATCTTACCTTCTAAGCACGAAACACATTTAAAACTGTCTCCTGTATAGTTAACATTATTATTTTTTAATACTTGCTTTACATATCCAACACTTTGGTGACATAGTCTCTCCTGCCACTCAGTTAATGTTGCTAATGCTACAACTTCACCACAAGGACTTTTCTTTGCTTTAAGTACATAATAACTCCCTTCACGATGACCTAACGCACGTAATGAATTGTCTTTGTGAATTAAACATTGCCCATTTGAAATAGTTACATTATAACCCTTATTAGTCACACTTGGTATGGAGAACAAGTTAATTTTAATGTCTGGAACATGGAGCACACTGTTTATTGTTGACTCAACATAGTTTTTCCCATTAAACACACTTAGCTTAATATCACCAACACCAACAATAGATAAACGTCTCCCATCTCCAACAACAACAAATCTATTTGAAGTTGACAATGATTTATAGTTAGTGAACAAAGAGCGATCTCCTGTCATATGCTCACTCGCTCCACTGTCAATCACCCAGCACTGATTGAAAGACCTCTTGTCTATGTTATTCAAAAATTCAATCCCAGAATCTGTTGTTAAAGCTGCTGTAAATGCATTACCCAATTTTTCCTTCTTCAATAAGTGTTCTCCTTTCTTTTCTGTGCCTGCACGCTTGGGACACTCAAACTTCAAGTGATCTCTGGAACCACAGACAAAACACCTGCGAACATCAGCCTCACTGGTACAATTTTTAGCCAAATGCTGTGTACTTCTGCAGTTGAAACATTGTTTGACATATCCAGCTCGTCTCTTTACAAATAACGCCATGTTATCCCCTTCTTTATCCTTCTCTCTACTTTTTAACCTTTCCTCTTCAACAAGCAGGCGTGCCACCATGTCATCATATTTTTGTTTTGACATTTCTACTGATTCCCACGCTGATATAAAATGACTGTATTTCTCAGGTAAGGACAGTAAGACTTTGGTGATTAAAAATTTCTCAGACACCTCCTCACCAACCTGTTTTAATTGGCAAGCCATTTCCTGAAGTTTAGCTAAAAATACAGATAATTCTCCATCTTCAAACTTACATTGAAGAAATCTCTGTTGCAGCATCATGGTACTGGTTGCTGATTTTGCTTCAAATACACTGTGTAATTTTAGCCACATGTCAGCCGCCGTCTCGCATGTTAAAACATGTACCATAGCCGCTTCACTCAGCCTTGACACGATAATATTCTGTGCTTTTATATCTCGTTTCATCCAATCTGTTACATTGGCTTCGGATTTCTTTTCTGTTCCGTTAACCACCAGGAACACATCTGCACTTTTCAATGTAACTACCACCTGGAATTTCCACACATTCCAATTTTTCTGGCCTTCCAATCTAATGACATTTGAAGCCGACGCCGCCATTGTCTGCAAATCCATCTTTGTGTTTGTGGAACCCCAACGCGCGTTTTCTTATCTCCACGATGCCTGATGTCGTACTTTAACCTCCGCACGACCTCCTCCAGACACCGCTTGACAAAATAACTTATCTTTGTCCTGCTGACCACGCACGTTGTTCCTTGCCGCCAACACTAACTACCGTGTTGCATCGATAGACATTTCCCCTGCGATCTTCAACTTCACCTAATCAGAATTATGAGCCTGGGCCCATAACCTGTTAGGACTTGTAGTCCAATAAAACAAAGTGGAACTTGATTAATTCTGTATTAGGTATTAGATCACATCACAATCTATCACGGGCCGACATTACAAAAGTAGACATTACAGGAGAGTGGTTCATAGATTAAAGAGAGTGTTGCCAAAGTTAAATATTGTATTGTTTCCTCAACAGTTTTCTATTGGTAAATGAATTTTCAAATTCGGTTTGGTAGATCCAGAGATTACCCCCAACTGATTAGAGTATCATTTATGATTAATTTCTTACTGTCTAAAACCATTCATGTAAAAGAAGGTAGTTACGAAGGTTAACGTAAAACAGGATTTTGCTTTTCAAGGCAGTGCCTCTATGGAATATTCTCGTAACTCAAAAAGAAATATAAATGAAATTTAAATGCCTGTCTGTGATTTCAAAAATAACTGTTTTATCAACTGTCTGTTTGTCCGGGTTAATCTCTGGAACCGATTTTAATGCAAGGGATTTTAGGGACGTTCACTGCAAGGTAGTAAGAGGTTATTGAACAACGTATTGGGCTAATTTTTATCCAGGAAAATTTATGGTCCTCGCGGGATATGTAGAAAAATAATTTCACGCTAATTTCCGCTAGTTACGAATATAATTTAATAAATAAATAAAATTTATTCTAGGAGATGCGAAGATATTACAACGAAGGTGTTGAAGTTAGCAATCAAGCTAATATGCACAATCCAACCACCGTTATGCCAGTAGATCGCTGGATGATGTATTTTAAGTGGACAAATTATGTTGCAAATGACCTTAGGGAGAAACTACCACCCCTACAGGTAAGTAAGATTATATTATATAAATAAGGAATAACGTATTAGGGTATCACATGGCCTCCCCTAGGGCCTTCGCCACTGGGTCGACTACTTTTTATTTGTCAAAAACAAAACAGTACATTAAAATAATGCATTAAATACATCGAAGGTGCTTAATTTTTAACCGAACTCCTTATTTCATTAAAATCTCATAAAACAGCCTTTTAAGACTTGGGAACTCTATTGACTTGACTGTATTTATAAAAATAAGTTATTCATTAAGACGTGAATTGCGGTAGTATTTTCAACATGGTTTTGTTATTTTAGGATTCTTTAAAAACAGTTAGTGCTGTATACGAAGAATCTAGAATGATCATGGACTATGAGTTGTTAAAGAACACGCAAGTTATTGGCATGACTACTAGTGGTGCTGCCAGGTTGAGGAAGCTTATCATGGCTTTGGGTGCACCGATAGGTAAGTATCCCATTTTTTACTCTATTAATCACCATAATCACCATTTTAATGACCCTAACTATACTACCTTTCTAGATGAATACTGTTTACCAACAAAGAAATTAGAAATTAAGGTAGAAAACGCATGTCATTTCATAACTTATATATTTTAAATTATGTATGGTTTATTTATAAAATGTTACATAAAATATATTAACTATACCTAACTGTTTTAAGCTTATTAATCAAATTTATTTTCATTACTTTAAAAACAATTTAATTATAATTAGTATAAGGTATGAGATGACTAGTGATTTATACCCTCATTTATAATTTGTTTATTGGTAAACACTACTCATCACGAAAGGCTGCAGTATAGACATCTATTTTCACAATATAGCTATTTAGCGAGTTGCATAAAGTATCTCTTCATGATCGTATTAGAAATAGAAGATCCGCTGAAGAACCAAAGTCACTGACATAGTTCAGCGAGTCGCGAAGCTGACTGGCAATGGGCAAGGGACATACTTCTAAAGACCGTTGGACATTAGGGTCCGAAGGTGCTGGTATGGCTACCCAACACCTGAAAGTGCAGTGTTGGACGCCCCCTCAATATGAATGTGGAACGTTAACATAAACGGGTAACACCGTGACACTAGATGCTTGTGACCACAGTGAAACCGTTAAGGCTGGTTTTAGAGTCACGCTGACCGGACGCTGACAGCTACGCGTTATTCTTAAACGCTCCCTAGGAGTTCATACATTTCAAAACCTTTAACAGTTATCTACTGTAATAGGAGACTAAAAATTAAAATGAGTAGGTACCTAGATCTACGTAGTATATACGTATATTTGTTCTTGCTAATGAGTGTGTTTGTTCAGTCATAGTGGAAGAAGCTGCAGAAGTTTTGGAACAGCACATTGTTACATCTTTGACTAAGAAATGCCAACATCTGATTCTTATCGGTGAGTTTTTTCGTTTTTGGCATTATATTAAAATAGGTAACAGCTCTCGCCGATGTTTTAACTTTTAAATTACTTTATACTGATATTATAAAGCTGAAGATTTTGTTTGCTTGAACGCGCTAATCTCAGGAACTACTATTTTTTCACCGTATTCCTTCGGGAACGGGATTCACGTGGGTGAAACCGCCGTCGTCTGCTAGTAATTTATATGCATGTTTATACTTTAAGTGATTGTCTTCAAATCACATACAATTTAAAACTTATCAGAATATTGGTAAGAATGTTAAAATGTTAATAACAAGGTCGGGCTTTTCTTTTCTTCTTGTTACTGTACTATTTAAAAATCCTTTGCAGGCTCAGACCAATTATAGAATTGGTATCCTGTATATTGGTAGACCTGTATCGCACTCATAGTCAGGAACAAAATTGTCTGTCATTTTCTGAGCAAAACGAGCTTAGATTTGGTATATATTTTATACTAAACTAGAAGTTTTTGCCCATTTTTTACACAAAAAGGTATTTTTACGTAGCTCTTTAACCGACGAACACGATTACAACTATTTAACATCGATTCTATAGAGACAGTTTTTATAATCGCATTAGATCGTTGATCATATACTTTGACAGAAAAGTAACGTCTAGCGAGGCAGGTCCTATACAATAATTGGTCTGAGTTTGCAGGGGATCACCAGCAGCTGAGGCCATCGGCGTCATACATGAAACTAGCGAAGCATTACAACATAGAGGTTTCATTGTTCGAGCGCATGATCGTGAACGACATGCACAGTCGGCGCCTCGCGGTGCAGCATCGGATGCGGCCGCAGATCTCGGCGCTGATCGCTCCGGCCATCTACAGCGACCTACAGAACCACCCCTCGGTGCACGACTTCCCCAACGTGAGAGGCATCACTAACAACGTCTTCTTTATGTCCCACAATTACAAGGAGGAGGTAAAAATATACAATATCTACTTACCTAAAAAGTTTTTGTTGTTGCGATTTTGGGAAAGTTTGAATGGGGATGATGACTAGGTTTGAATATATTGATTTTTATGATACATTCGTATAAATAAGGTCAATGTTAACTAATTTATACATAAAAGGCATAGATTATCTGGATATTTGCAAAATAAATAAGATTATAAAATTTCAAAATCTATTTTTTTTTTATCGTAATTAGATGAAAATTCATACAGTTTTAGCTTCCTTACATTAAATTTGACATTTTCCAACGAATGAACCATAAACATAAACGCACAAATAACAAAGATATTAGCGATTTTCACTAATTCGTGCCATTTTGTATGGAGCGTTTTTCAGGGATCCGCGGCAGCGCCGCAAATCTGACTCTTTAAATCCCTGTAGCTCCGAAAGTAATGATCGCAGATATCCTGTTACTTTTACAAAATTGCTTTACTATTAGTATACTCTTAATTTATATACAATTTAAAACTGTCATCATCCCTATTAGATTACTTAATCAATCAAGTAAATACCTATCTATGATAAACTCATTTAAATTGAATTGGCACAGATAAAACGGTTCTGGAACAGCGCTACTTTTATAATATTCCCCACAGATACCTAATAATCTACGCGGACGCAGGGCACAGTTGAGGCATAAAAACAAATACGTCGGATCAGTAGCCTTACATTGGAGAGTCATTTTGTAAATAATAATTGTTTTAGGTTGTGGATGATAGTGCAAGCAAAACAAATGAACAAGAGGGAGATTTGGTCCTCGGTTTGGCAAACTACCTTATGCAGCAAGACTACAAACCAGAAGACATCACAATTTTAGCTGCATACTCTGGCCAAATGTTTTACATGAGAAAGGTAATTGTGCAGGAAATTGGCTATTTTCCAGTACCTAGATATTTGTCACCTTAACTATAATCTCAATTTCTGTACGACAATATACTTTTGTGGATTTTTCGTGATGTGATTCTAACAAGACACGTTTTCGAAGCTTTTACGGGTTGTTAAAACATGACCAAAACCTTAGCCTTCACTTGTTTATCTCCAGAATTTATTGTCGTGTTTTCCCTGTTTTACTTATTGTAATTAATTATGGACAAGATTTTTTCAGATGTGACTTGATTTGATAGCTGTAGCGCTATACTGTAACGATGATTTTATAACTCGCAAGTGCGAGTTTCGAATTCAGCTCTACCTCTCTCTGTCTAACACGACACTATAGACTGAGAAAGATAGAGGTGATTTCGAAACTTGCACTTGCGAGTTATATAAACATAACAGAATAACACTGCTGAGCTGACACAAAAATCTCATACCTATTCATCATGCACATTTAATCTCATGAAATATATGATAAAACTGGTGAGGAGCGTAATGGAAACGGAATGTACCGAACTCTAGAGCGAATTAATTAGTAATTAAAAAAAATGCGTACCTATAACTGTTTCTTATCGCCATTTTTTTTTCAGCAACGTTCTAAATATGTTTGGTTATCTAAAGTAAAAATCACAGTCGTGGACAACTACCAAGGCGAAGAGTCAAAAATAATTCTACTGTCTCTCGTAAGAAATAATGATGATAACAAAATTGGGTTTTTGGGTACTGAGAACCGTATCTGTGTGGCTTTGTCCAGGGCCAAAGAAGGTACGTTTATATTTATACTAGCGGAGGCCCGCGACTTTGTCCGCGTGAGATTTAGTTTTTTACAAATCCTTCGGAAATCATGGATTTTCCGGGATGAGAAGAAGATGTGTTAATCCAGAGAAAAATCTATTTCCAATCCAAATTCCAGCCAAATCAGTTCAGTAGTTGCGGCGTTAAAGAGTAACAAACATCCATACAACCTTTCGTAGGATTTTGTTTTCTAAATTTATTTATCTATCTTTAATTAATGACTGCAATTTTCGTTTTTTTGATTTCCATTTCTACACACACACTGCAGTGAAATATAAGTTTGCAAAAAAAGTAGCGCTCGTTTAGTTCTAGTATTTAAATCGGTTCGTCAACTTAGTTAAATAATTTTTTGAAGTCTCTATACCTCTACGGTATAGAGACCGGACTCGTACATTCAAAGGTCATGTATTCAATGTCCATCCGCTAACTATTGTCGCAAACACTCCCAACACAGTATTTATGACTAATTGGAGAGGAACGGCTATATTGATACATATTACCTACAGTATCATGCGACCTTGTTTTTAGGATTTTACATGTTCGGCAACATCGATATTTTGAAGAACAACTCACCTCTTTGGACAAAAATCGCTGCCACACTTGAAGGTTTTGGATCGCTTGGTACTGGCATACGACTAATGTGCGAGAACCACAACAACCAAATATCAATCGTGAGTACCCTGTACTGTAAAATAACGACTTGATTTTAGATAACCGTAGAAACTAACTCTTTAAGAAATTATATCACGTAACTCAAAGAAGGAAAAACATAGTGAGGAAACCTTCCTGAGAATTTTCTTTAAACTCTATGTGTGTGAAGTCTGCCAATGCATTGGGCACGCGTGTGTGGACTATTTAGCTTAACCTCTTTCTGAGAGGAAAATTGAGCTCAACAGTGAGCCGAAGATGGGTTGTTAATGTTGATGATGATCCTTGATATTTTTGTAGATTTCATCACCGTTGGACTATAGCAAAGTACCTGAAGGCGGATGTCTGCTGAAGTGTAACTACAACCTGCCGTGTCTCCACGCGTGCCCGCTCATGTGTCACGGCTACGACCGCGCGCATAACGAAACTAAGTGCCAGCTCAAATGTGAAAGGTATGTGACACATCTTCTGTTCTTCTCTCCTGAAGGAGAAGACAAATCTTCTTTTAAGACAGGTCTACGCACTACGCCTAGCATGCGTCAACGACATATCTCGATTCAAGATAAAGACTGAAGTCCGGCCGCTTAGAGATTGCGTTTCTGACTTCAATTGTCTAGTTAATTTGTCTCATTACTACGAATACAAACAGTTGGCATAACCTTGAAACAACGTAGTTTGTCGGAGTCAGAAGCCAGTTCGAAGTTACATCGTCCATTCGATCATAATCTATCAGAAACGCAATCTCTGAGTGGCCAAGGGACAAGGGCCGGACTATAATATACCTATTTTCGACTAATGACGACTGAAACGGTAATTTTGTTCTTTCTTTCTTCCCGTCGCAATGGAATACTAATATTTTCGATTTTAAGTTTGTCTTAGACCGTGCCCAAGATATTGTCCATTTCCATACAGTTGTCCTTTGCAAAATGCCGCCCGAATTTTTGCCGTCGGCGTCAAAGACGCTGTTCCGTCAAAATGAGCCGCGTGCCGTGTACAGCAACTGGGAAAATTCGCATTTATATTTTACTTCGTAATTTTGTTGGCTGTTCTATTAAATAAAAATATATTTTTATTTCTCATACTCGGAAAGTAGTATTGTTTTGATCTGAGTATTGGGTGGAAAATACCGCTTCCCTCCATAGAGAGGCAATAACTTCCCACCCAAGGGCCGGAATAAACTTTAGAAATAGAACTGCTGTCAGCTGTGAAGAGTTGTATGTAAAAAATAAACTAATTAAAAAAAAATCTGCGGTCATAGAGTACAGAGTAATTGCGGCCATGTGAGTTTCTAAACAGCCAGTGGAAATTTCAAGTCGACATAATTGGCAGGATACTAATCTGTTATGTGTCTGTGATGGAATTCAAAAAAATATGTAATAATCTTGATATTAAAAATGAGTTTAACAATTAATAAAATATTAATTGAAAAATTATTATTTTTAATATTAATTTATTCGAATTGTCCTAATTTGAGAATTAATTTTATATAGATACTACTAATATTATTATCTTGAAATATGAATGCGAAATGGCTTGACGTACAAAGTTGAAATTTGACAAGGAGGTAGTTTATAAATAGTAGAGGTCCACTAAGAACGGATTTTGCGACAGGGCTGAATTAAAGAGGCCTATAATAGCTATTAATTGTTTAGCTAAATACTTTAGATAAACAATTAGTTTTATTTTCCTCATATTCAAAATGAAAAATAGAGTGTTCAACACGAGTAAAAGTATCAATTTCTACTCGGACTATAGCCGCCCTCGCTACGCTCGTGCGTTTAATTACCTCGGGTATTGATTCTTTCCACCGTCGGTTAACAATCTACTAAGTATTTCATCCTAGTGGTGACAATATGGTGTCACCAAGATGAAATTGTAAGAAATTATTACAAGTGACCAACGGTATTGTGGTCAAATTAATGTGTCGGCTGTCGGCACTAATCACTGATACTTCAAAAATAGTGGGGATACTTAAAACTAGCGCGCGACTTCATCCACGATAGAATCAATTTTAATTCCAAAGAAAATGAACAGATATGGACTATCTAAGACATTAATAATTATAACTGATTTTGCGTTACGTATTGAGTAGGTAAACAATAAACATTCATAATAATGGTAAACTTTTATACATTTTAGTAGGATGCATACAATATTGCAAAAATTATATTTACAGAGTTCTGTGCGAACTTAACCATGTATGTCCGCTTAAGTGCATGGAGGAATGTGGACCATGCAAGATAAAGGTGTTGAAAACATTGCCATGCGGTCATCAGATGTCGGTGTACTGTCACTTGGAGCCTAACGATCCCAAAGTGCTATGCTTGACTGTGGTCGCTGCCAAGTTACCAAGCTGTGGTCATGAGGTAATCATCTACAATATTGTTGTACAAACTCATCTACTCAATAAAACCTTTGAGCAAAAGGAAATAATAAGATAATTGACTTTTATCAAAGGAGATGGTCCATTTCAGGTCCACTCTTGTATCCCGTATCAATAAAATTTAAAAAATAAAAGGATCTTATTAAAATTCATTAAAGTGAATAAATGTAACTAAATAAAAAGAAATAAATAAAATTAAAACCCAAGTTTTTGAGTTATATCAAGATGGCGCCCTTAAAGCAACTATGACATGACAATTGACAGCAAACGTCAAATCGATTACTGCATTGAAAACGTCATCAATCAATTTTTTGCTTCGCTCTGTTAATAAATATCTTCCTTGGTTTAGTGTTTAAGGGTTTAAGTGATGTCATGACACATAAAATATAGACCATCATGACTTTTAGCGTTTTGGCTTGTATTGTCAAAAAAATATTTAAAAATTAAATTTTTTATTAATTCATGAATTCTCAAAAAATATCTAGTAATAATCTATTACAATTATGATTATGGCATTCTATGGATTCACCACGCGGGTGCTGGGTCCAGTAGGAGTCCAGTGGTTCTTGAGTTCTGGGTCGAGCTGTAAAATAATTTTATTTCCTTTAAGAGTAGTAAAACTTCTCAACTGAGTGGGTTTATGTTAGATATATGTTACCTTGGAGAGCACGTAAGCCAGTCTCGGTCATTACCATTGACATCTGACAGTGATTGTAAGAGTTCAAAATTATCACCCTAAGCTCGCCAACCTACATTGGAGATGTAACCACTTAGATTAATTACATCAGGACCTTCCTCGCTGGACGTTACTTTTCTGTCAAACTATAAAGTGGAGTCAAATAATACATAAAACAAACAAATGCAGGAAGTCCTCAGAAACAGATTTTGATTATATGGTGTAGAACTGGTGTTCTTTGTGATCACAGGTGAAGAAGTCTTGTTATATGGCGGTTGAGAAGGTGTCGTGCCCCGTGCCGTGCGAGTACAGAGTGGACAAGTGCGGGCACGTTTGTACACGCAAGTGCCACGTCAACGATGACGCGGACCACGAACGGGTAAATATAAATACTTGTAACTAGCGGACGCCCGCGACTTCGTCCACGTGGAAATCAATGTAAACTTTCAGCACTTTAAGGGTAGAATTTCAAAATTTTTTGAATCACATTATACTTTGTATTTTTTTCAAGATTTATATGAGCAAATTTTTAAAACTATTATAACTCTAAAAATGAAGGACATTCCATACAAACTTTAAGCCCTATTTCACCCCCTTCTTATTTTATTTTCGCAATAAAAAGTATCCTTTAACCTTCTCCGTATTATGGTCTTAAACCGTGCCAAGTTTCATTCATTTCAACAAAAAAAACACGGACAGACAGACAGACAGACAAAAATCGAAAATAAATAATTTTAGCTTCAGTACCGATTATAATATAATGCCCCCCAATTAAAATTTTCAAAATATCTTCAATGTACAGAATTGGACCTGCTACAGTTTTATTATAAGTGTAGATATATTTATTTACAAGCGGACGCCCGCGTGAAACTTGGTGTAACCTTTCAACTATTATTTCACCCCTCCATTTATAATGACGCGTGTTTTATATACAATAATAAGTCCATTAATCATTTTACAAAAATATAAATCAAAACATGAACAATTTATAATAAAAAAACTTAAACCCCTTTTTGACTTAGAATAAAGTAGGGTAGAATTTTGATAAATTTAAATTATTATATATGTATAATAATAAAATTTAAAATATTTTTAGTAGTTTCCTGTTACCGCATGCCCTATAATTACACACACAAACACAAACACGCTATAGATCCGTGGCTAGCACTGTAATCGATGATCATACATAAAAAAGAAAAACAATAGTGATCACCTTGAGAACCTCCTCGTGTTTTTCAAGTCGGTTAAAAACTAGTAAACGAATTTTCGTGCGCTTTCCAAGTTTATTGTGAACAAACAGACAGACAGACGCTGCGGAGGATTTTGTTTTAAATTACCTAATACTTTAAGCGAAAGGTACGTACAAATATAAAATTACGCAGGGAGGTAGTTTATAGTTAGAAGTCCAATAATAACGGATTGAAGACAGGGCCGGATGAAGGGGGTCAAAGAGCGGACGAAGTTGCGGGCATCCTAGTCCTAGTTAATTATATTAGAAAGTAATAAAGTATGTGTTTGTTGTTTCAGTATTTGTGCCAAAAGCCTTGTGCCAAGACTAAGAAAGGGTGCACAACGGTGTTGGAAGGTGAAGCAGGCGACCACCAGTGTGTGAAGAAGTGTCACGAGGAATGCGACGATTGCAACGTAGAGGTATGTATTGAAACCACTGACTTAGTACAACATACTATACTATTTTCAACCAGAAGAGGTAAACACGAGCGGTCATGTACACGAAGCGGCGACGGATACAAATTCACTAGTGTAGCCATATACAAATTAACAAGTAACAAAAAATATAAAAGTCAAAAACTTATTTTACACACTTACTATAACAAATAGCCCACTGGGCAACCTTTGTGAGTTCACTCAAAGTACAATTAAATAAATCTATGTTGTCAGCGACGACGTTGAGAGTGCGAATTGCGCTCGTCAACGGAGTCTAGGATGTAGTACCTACATGATACCAACTTCAAAGTTATCTTTTATAAAGCGTTTCCCCCAATACAATATACTATTACTACCCAAAAATTACTCTCTTAGTCGCACATTCTATAGTCACTCGTCGGTCGCTATAGTAGTTTCGCCATTTACTGTTCTACACGCCACTACGCCATTTAGACTAGTGAAATAAGGATTTCATTGGCTACGACATTATTGATTTATTGGCTCCAGGAGTTCATTCTGCACGACAACATCATTGGAGTTATAAAAACTGAAATAATCGTGAAAAACTGATTTTTGTGAAGATTTTATACACGACTTAGAAAACCGAAATGAAGGTGTATACGAGTTTATTATCTTTCATTTCGAGGTTGGTCTCTATAGTTTGTTAAATTTTCTAGGGCCCAGGCAATCATCATATTACATGTACGTTTCATCGATAGGTAAAGATATTATAATCTAAATAAAATACAACCCTCCCGCTGCGGGACATTTGAGTGCCCAAGCAACCGGCGGTCAGGGCTCCAGAGTGAGGACAATACGCGCCGTCTCAAGAATCACTGCCTTCTGTATCCGACCCTTGATTTTAACAGTTAAAATTTTAAAAGCTCCATAAGGTGTTGTTCGAAGCTTTTCGCTACACGACCATTAACTGACGACTGTCAGATCAATAATAGTTGAATCAAAATTCCTATTATCTTATTATTATCAGGTGGAGAAGAAGAGATCGGCCTGCAAACACAGGGAGCGCGTCGCGTGCTCCAAGAGTCCGGACGAGAAGCCGTGCCGCAAGAAATGTGCGCGCGTCCTTCCTTGCGGACATTTCTGCAAGAAACTATGCTTTGAACCCTGTGGAACCGATTGCAAACAAATGGTATGATTTATATTAGACCTGGCCTGACTGGCCCTGTAGGATAACATAAAGACTTGACTGGCATAATGATGATGATGGCTAATGTTGTTATTCATCTATACTTATCAATATCTATATCTTCTATATCTATTCTATATTCTATATCTATTCTATATTCTATACCTATCTATATCTTTATGTATATCTATACTTACAATAAAACTGGTCGAATTCTTTACATTTATTCGCAATTTGTGATTTTACATATACCATTTGTAACAAACGTTACGTGGCATAGAGTACTACTGGCGCCGTCTAAAATCTATACTTATAATACGAATTCTGTACATCCTACTTCCTACTAATATTATAAAGGCGAAAGTTTGTGTGTAAGTGTGAAGGTGTGTAAGTATGTTTGTTCCTCTTTTACGCTGCGGCTACTGAAGGAATTTGGCTGTCATTTGGAATGGAAATAGATTTTACTCTGGATTAACACGTAGGCAGGTTAAAGATATTTTGAAAATATTTTTTTTCGATTTTTTGTCTGTCTGTCTGTGTTTTTTTTGTTATTCGGGAAACTACTGAATGCTTCTTGCTGTTTAATATATTTGTCTAAATGATTCTTGAACACATTTAGTGATTTTGCATTTATCACGTCCTCGGGCCATTTATTTCAAAGCTGAATTACTCTGTTAATGAGAAAGTGATGGGATTTATAGGAAGTTCTTGGGTATCGAAGTTTGAGATAATATATAACCTCTCACTCTTGGGCTACACTTACGAGAAAATATTTCCAACTGTAGCATTTCTTTTAAATAGTATTTGCTTAAAATTTCATTTGTTTCTATAAGATTTGCTTTTTTTCGCCTACTTTGGAGAGTGCTGAGTCAGACGTTTTAACCTTTGCTCATAAGTGAGATTCTTCAACTCTGGTGGTAGCTTATTATTAGCTATGGACTTTTTCAAGCATTACTACTTATATCCTATTTAAAGTATGAATTCTAAACTTAAAATGCTATTTTATCAAGCGTGCACAGGGGTCTTATGAATATAGCTAACAAGGTATTTTTGGTTTGGGTTATATGTTTTCCAGATTGTGTGAAGAATAGAGTAGATGATGGATATTGTTTCCCTTAGATGAAGAAGAAGATACCGGGATGTGAGCACGAAGTGTCGCTAGAGTGCGGGCTGGAGCCAGCGCACGTGTACTGCAGGAAGAAGTGCGAGCGCGCGCTGCCGTGCGGCCACCCGTGCTTAGCGCGCTGCGGCGAACTTTGCGATGCGGGTACCTGCAAACAGCTGCTGACGATGCAGTTCCAGTCGCCCTGTGGCCATAGAGTGCAACTGCCGTGCAGCGTCTATGCTGCTGCGAAGGGTAACTATTTATTTAATAACTAGCCGATACCTGCGACTTCATACGCGGAAGTCTGAGTCGCGACTTGCGCGTTATTGTCCGAGTACTCCATATCACAGAGCTACCGGCGGCTGGCCAGTGCCTCAGATGTATTCTGTTGCGAGAAAGTTGTGTTGTGTGTGTCAGAGTGTTATTTTGTTCCGCATTAATTTAAAGCCGAGGTTTCACTTAAGGACCTTAGCAAATGGGTAGTAGGATAGTCCACAGGCCTCGTAAAAAGGCTCAGTATCTGTGCATGATCGAATCAAAAATGAACCGCAGAAGAACTAAGTTAATGAGTCGCAAAAATGGCATGGCAGTGGGCGGGGCACATAGTTCGAAGAGCCGATGGACGTTGGGGTCCCAAGATGATGGAATGGCGACCTCGCACTAGAAAGTGTAGTTTTGGTCGACACCCCACCAGGTGTACTGAGACTGACGACATCAAGCTGTCATGTCATGTTTGGAAGTCTCTACATAGTTAGTATGTTGAACTGTGTGCGTGGCGGCACCTGAACTGGGTCCTAATTGAAAATCAGTGCTGCATATTTTTTTTATTGAAAGTATGCGGCAAAATGCTGAGTTGGAGCCTTTTTCTAGGTTATGCCACATATTATAGGGAATTCTTAAGTGCTCCAATGTTTGTGTGGACTGTTAAGCCATAATATAATTTAGATTTAATGTGATATGTGGCATTACTTATGATGACGAATCAGGCTGTAGCCTGTACCAACGTACAAATCTTAGAACAACTTCTGAGTATTCATGAGCCACCTTTGTCTCGAAGGTACCGGCATAAAGGAAGAACTTCTGCTACAATATTGCGCGGAGCCGTGCGGCGCAGAGCTAGCGTGCAGTCACGCGTGTGCGGGCTCGTGCGCGCGCTGCAGGCAGGGCCGGCTGCACGAGCCGTGCGCGCAGCCCTGCCACCAGATCAACATCTGTGGCCACCAGTAAGACCTTGTCATTACCATATACTAGTACAGTAAAAATCTACCCTAACCTAACTCATTTCGTTGTGGCGAATATTAGCTCCATATTTCAGCTATAGCCTGGCCCTGTTTTGGGGCATACAAATAGGCTGATAATAATGCGATGTCACATGTAAAACCCTCAACAGATTAATTGTTAAGGGGACTCAGCACTGAGAAGTCGTTGTTCAATCTGCACACTGGAATCACACCACCAAAGTATTGTCGTACCCATTACTAAAACAGTATTTTCCGACCAGTAAGAGGGGAATAGGAATATTGGTAATATTAAATTATGGTAAAATAATTTAAAAAAAATATTGTCCGGCGATGTTGCAGGTGCGCCGAGCCTTGCAACCAGGTGTGTCCGCCGTGCAGGAAGCCTTGCGAGGTGAAATGCGGCCACTCGAAGTGTCGCCGCGACTGTGGCGCCCCCTGTGTGCCTTGCCAGGTAACTCGCCCATAATGTTACCCCCATTTTGTCCATTACGCCTTCTGAGATGGCCATTCTACAAATGACGACGATATAAATGACGCAAGCACCAGACAAGACCTCGCCGCGCTGAAGGACAATAATAAATAAAAATAAAAAAAAAATAGGAAAAATTATAAACATAGGCCAAGATGCCTCAGCCCCGAAAGGGGCTGGAAGAAATCACCGGGGGAGCAAGTTCCCCTGCGTCTTACTCGGGCAAGGAGGCAAAGCCTCGAGGCCCGTACCCCCTCACCCGACACTCGGGAGGAGACGACCCCCTCACCCCATTTTGTTTTTCCCTCGTCTTGGTATCTTGGGTCCATAGGAGATATTTACTTTATATTGACTTTACAACGCCTTCTAATGAATTGACAATAACTGTTTTCTTGGGATGGCATTACAGGAGCAGTGCAGTCGCAAGTGTCCGCACGGCGACTGCAAGCGGCGCTGCGGCGAGCCGTGCGTGCGTGCGGAGTGCGTGCGGCCGTGCGCGCGCGCGCTGCGCTGCGGCCACCCGTGCCGCGGCCTGTGCGGCGAGCGCTGTCCCGACGTGTGCAAGCAGTGCCGTCCCGATGACTTCCCCACTGACTTCCTCGGAGATGAATACGACGACGACGCCCTGTATGTTCACTGTGCAATCTAACTTATTAAAACACGCTCTAACCGCCGTGAATTCGTCGGCATGAACGTGTCCATCCACATTCACAAGATTTCACAATTTGATCCGCGCTGTCAACGAGAATGGACGACAATCTGGCTGCAATCACGCCTTTTCACTCTTAACATGAAGAAACCCATATTGTAGTTGGCTGGATCCTATTTAAGGGCACTGCCTTTACAGCGCAGTTTTAAATAAGTTGATAATATTCTATCAATTTGGCTCAGCTTGATTACATTCCATCAATTGTATCTGCAATAATTTATCATTCCACGAAAACCACGACAAAAGCGAGAAGAGGAGTGTAAAGACTACGCACGTGTGTAATATCACATTCTAACAGACAAAACTCCTCCTAAATCAAATAAGAATGCACAGACTTCATTGTTTAAATTTCAGGTTCATCCTATTAGAAGATTGTGGACATGTGATGGAATTTGAGAACATGGAGAACCTAATGAAGGGCGACAGTGAGCTGATAGCTATCCGCAGTTGCCCGTACTGTCGCAAACCTATCATCAACACGCCGCGATACAAAGATATTGTTAACCATATGTTGAAAACCGAGATCAATCCCATCAAAGAACGGGTCTACGGGAATTTAGAAAGGATTATTGAAAGAAGAAGGGAGCTGCAAGAAGTAGTTGCGAAGTTTCATACCACTCACAACAGAATATATACAGGTAGCTGCCTAACTATTATTTTTTGTTCTATTATCCTCATGCGATCAGTCGACAGACTATGAGCAGAGGTGTCGTAAGGAAATTTGGCTGTTATATGCAATCTTCCCCAGTGGGAGCTCCATGTAAATGTCATATATGGCTTTTTAGAGTTTAAAATTGTGTAGAGTATTGGACCTATAACTGATCTTTGCGTTTGCGGCACATCGGCTTTGTTAGGGTAGAACTTAAAAGTGTATTCATCTTTTACTTGAAAGATCCTATTACTTAGATATGATTTAATTAATCCAAAGAATGTATGGGGTAGCAATGTTTTAATTTTGCATAATAGACCTGTGTGCCATACCAGCTAACCAGCTAACCACTATGCTGCCCCATCGGGCTATGAGAGTGAGAGAAAAGAATGCACCTGTGCTTGTGCATACACACACTTGTGCACTATAATTTGTGTCTTAAGTTCATAGTTAATCTCACCACAAGATTGGCTGTGGTGGCCGAAAATAGAAAAAATAAAACCAATTCGGTCGGAAGCACAATATTATTATTATTTATTCAGAATTGAAGTAGGCCTGAGGTACTGAGGCCTGGTTATGGTACTTAACTAATATACCTTATTTCATATATTTATATACATATATTTATCTGGAACAAAGCTTATTAGAATCACGCTGAAACACACACCTGCACACACACACACACACACACACCAAACACAAACGCAGACACACACCAAACACAAACGCAGACACATACGCACACAGACACAATTATTTCTGCATGTTAGTTTTAATTTCTATTAATCCAGATCCTTTAAGATTGTTAAAATTATTTTATTCTAAGCAGGAAGAGCGAGGATCCTAAGGTCCTAAGATCCTAAGATTTGACGGCCTCCGTGGCGCAGTGGTATGCGCGGTGGATTTACAAAACGGAGGTCCTGGGTTCAATCCCCGGCTGGGCAGATTGAGATTTTCTTAATTTGTTCAGGTCTGGCTGGTGGGAGGCTTCGGCCGTGGTTAGTTACCACCCTACCGGCAAAGACGTACCGCCAAGCGATTTAGCGTCCCGGTACGATGCCCTGTAGAAACCGAAAGGGATGTGGATTTTCATCCTCCTCCTAACAAGTTAGTACGCTTCCATCTTAGACTTCATCATCACTTATCATCAGGTGAGATTGTAGTCAAGGGCTAACTTGTAAAGAATAAAAAAAAAAAAAAAAAGATACAGGTTTATCAAACTTAAATCAGGGTCCTCAGCACCATTGTAAAAGGAATTCCTTTAACTATAAATTTCATTTCATTCATAGCTGGTGCTGGGTAGTAGATATCAGGAACTACTTGGTTCAAATTGAAAACATATTTCTGTGTTCATTTTGACCATTAAATAGGGGAAGGCTATCTAAATATGTATAAATTATAAAATAAAAAGTGAGATTTTAAGAAATTCTCAGTAGCAACCCAGAGTTGGGAAGTTGGTGGTGTATCGCGCTCTCACTCTATCTATCTATCACTATCTCTCCAAGCCCTTTGACTCTCTTGAGGGCAGGCGTCACTGATATCAAATAAAAATCATTTAATATTTTCGATTTTTTTTTGATATAGATACCGGATTCTCGCATTGGAAAACAGCATTTGAACAAATGTTACTGGTTGTGAAGTCAAAGAAGAAGTGTTCACTGCTACAACTGGATATGTACTTCATTTATTTGAACATTTTGGAGTTGCTGGCGGATGTTCACAAGAAATATAGAGAGTTGGGTCTGGTGCAGTTGCAAGATAGTCTGGTGGAACAAAACAAGATGATATGTAGAGTACTCTTGAAAAATGTACACAAGATCAGCCAACAACAACAAGAAGATATAGGAAAGGAATTGAAGCGCATGAATACCATACTGATACTGTCCAAGATCCTGAATCACCCATCTTACCGTGCTAATGAAAGTAGCCCTGCTGTGAAAGTGGCTGCGAACACAGCTAAAGCAGTAATTTTGAAATGGGGAATATATGAGCATGAGAAATCCAGAGAAGCTCTAAACGAACTTCAGAAAGCAATCAAAGTAAGCGGTGTTATTTCAGAACAAGAAAAGCAACTAATCATTAGAGCCATAGGCGCCAAAGCAGGATCGTGGTACAAATGTCCGAACGGTCACGTGTACAGCATCGGCCAATGTGGTGGAGCTATGGAAGTGGGCCGGTGTGTGGAGTGCAAAGCCCAGATCGGTGGATCGAACCACAGGCTGTTGTCGACCAATCAGCACGCTGGAGATTTCGACAATTCCAGATACGCTGCATATTCTGAAGAGGCCAATAATATGGCCAATTTCGATTTTTAGAATTTTTAATTTCTTTTGAAGTGCTTTTAGTAATATCGACAAAGATTGTATAGTATAAAATATTGTTGAATTCTAATATGTTTTATCCAAAGATTAGTAGTTGATTTAATATTCCAGACACATACCTACTTACCTATTACCTACCTATGACTTGATTAAAACTTGTTAGTTTTCAACATAGATTTCTGCTAGTATTCAGTCTTTTAGTGATTGTAACGTCAAAAATTAATTAATTATTGTTATTAGTGTTATGTTTCAATTATACCTATAATTTTAAATGTGTTAATTTTAACTACAACTTTCATTGTATTTCGCATTTAAATTCTTATCACTTGATTATTAATTAACCAATTCATTACCTATTTATTATTAGTAGATTGTTATACAAGGGGCTAAAACGACCCATTATAATATAAGGTTGACTCGCCTAAGATCGTAAGTGACCTAAGAACGGATGTATAGATTTTACCGCAAAAAAAGCAATATTTATCACGGGTGGCAACATAGTTTGGTTCGCCATTTTATTCTGTTCCGCCCCACATACCGCGAACGGCGTTCTGATAAGAAAGACGTCAGACGTGTGCACCGAAGTTTTAAAAAAAAAAACAACGTTTTCAACAAAATTTTAGCGATCCTGGTCTTTGCTCCCAAACTTTGTTTCAAGATTATGGCTATTATTTATCATTTTATTGATTTTAAGATGAATATTGCGTAGTTTTAGCAAATGCTCTATAGATTTGTATACTTTATTTTCGCCCAGGACGTTTATAAGCCCAGATCTGGACTTCTCTCCTCTTGCTGAACTACAATATTATACTACGGACTATAATATTCCGATCTTGGCTCTTGAAAAATTACAGCGTTTCTCAAAGTATTCGGATCGAAATAAATTCCTTTCTAAATTAGTAAAATATATTGACACTAGTATTTTTTCAGATAGCATGGATACGGTGATAGTTGCCTTATGACATCCATACTAATAACGTGAAATACGACCAACTTTCAAGAGTGAAACTGCAGAAAACATATGTACAAGGCGAAATTAACTGTCACCCGCACCATGCTCTAAGAAACGAACGGTAATTACCGTTCTTAGAATAAAAACGCATAGTATCTTCTTCTTTAATTCATTATTATCTATGTAAATGATGATTTTTTAGTTTACCTACTATAAAACATAGGATTGAAAATGGCGTTACGTCTGTGGCACACTGCTTCATTCCCATTCCTATCTAAATTGGTAATATGTATATCTTATAAAGATAATATATACCCTAAGTATAGATATACCCTCAGATTTTCCCCCCTTGTTTACGAATATCTATGTATACCCCGTCTTACTTCTCAGTCTTGAAAATAATGTTTGAGAAACTCAATTAAACTCTTTTCAGGGCGAGGAGGGAAGATCGGACTAAAAACGCATAAAATAAAAGAACCACTTGTACTTTTTAGATCACGCGGAATTATACGATGACTTTATGATATGTTATTGCCAACTAAAGACCGGGTATATTCCTATTGTGCACTCTACTGCTGTAGCTACAGAGGTGGAATTAAGAAGTAGTCCGAACTTAGACTTCACACGGGTTTTTTGAAAAGAAGTTAGAAAAAATATTCCGTCACTTTGAAGCGTGTCTCACACAATTTATTTCATCTAACAAAAATAAAAGGTGGATCAGATTATTGCTTTCATTGCAAATAACTTCCACTATCACTTCAGAGGATAATTATTGTTATACAAAAAAAATGCGTGCGTACAAAGTACACATGTCAGAAGTGAAACTTCTTTGGCGAACTAATTTATAAATCTTGTTTATATTTTATACAAATCTAAAACTTTACATTTCCGAGACTAAGAGGAAGGGAAAAGGAAGATAGGTTAGGAATTTAACTGTCATTAAAATATAAAAAGTGTTGAAAATTAATGTAAATTATAATTTTTTTTTTAATTTTTTTCTTTAATATTTACATTGCGCGGTTTCTCTCTCTCGTCCAATCTTTCTTACTATAGCTCTCTCCCACCTCTCACTCCATAGCACTGTGCGTGATACGACGTTCGCTCTGTCTCGCTTTTTCTCTCAATCTTTCTCATTTGCTTGCTCTCTACTCTCACTCCACGGCTATAGTATGCGCGTTATCATCTGAGTCGTCCGGTCATAAAAGTCAAAAAAGATAGGAATGTGCAGCGCGCCTACCTGCGCACCCTAATTATCGATAAACGGCTACCTGCGCACGTGCTAATGATGAGTCAATAATGATTTGGACGATTCTGATTGGTCGGTTTCTAATGTAATTGCATTGCGTATTTTTTTTGCTATAAATGTGTTTACTGCAATTAAATAAATACATTCATGTGTTACTCGTTGCGCACTATGGATACTAATATATAATAAATTTGGCAGAAGACGAAGATTCTGATGATGAAGACTCAGATGAAGATTAATTTTATTTAGTTAATAATTATATAATATGAAATATGTATTATATTAAATCAAATATTGTTAATTTTTTTAATTTTGTGAACAAGATACGATAATAAACTTTACTTATCGATAATATGTCTTTCATTGTTACACCCTTCACTAGACGGCTCCATAAGACCCATAAGTGCAAGCGAGATAGATATAGAGAAATGATTTATGGCCCTAAGACTCAGTTGTTAATGCTATTAGTATAGTTGCTTCATGCTACGTTCGCCCTGTCTTACTCTCTCTCAATCGGGTCTCGATCGCTCTCTCTCTTTTTGGACACTTCTGTTGCATACCGGCGGCGTGACGTTACATCTGTAATAATTTTACACTCATGCGCCTAAAGAAGTTTCACTTCAAAAATTAAAAAAAAATATTCCTACGCGGTCGTAATTTGACGAAAAATAGTCCGATCTTAGGCGACTCTACCTTACGAGGTATTTTTTACCTCGTAAGGTAGAGTATATATAAACCAAGTTTATAATGGGTTTAGCCCCGCGTGTTACACTATATTTTTCACTAATATTACGAGAAAATAAAATAATTCCGTACGGTAATTCAATGTTTTATTTTAATTAAAAGTTAAATGTACGAACTTGGAAAAATTTATGTTAAGAGAGATGCTTTTACCCGGTAACTTAATTTCCGACTGCTGTGAAGATGAATAATGAGTAAGTGAGGTAAGTGAATCAACTCGTTGTTCTTTTCTCCACTTATTAAATTTTTCGCAGGTTTTTAATTTGTAGGTTTGTTTTGTTCCATCTTTAAATTAGGGTCACCATTCTCGCTCTTTAAATTCGAACCTCAATAAAAATCAAATGAAAAAAAATTACCGCATTCCACAGACAAGAACGCTGCATTTTATTCCAATTTCAAGTTTTATTTTTATCAAACAATCAGGACCTCACCTCTGGCTCAATCGCTCGACGCGCGGACCCATATCAAAAGAAGAAGAAGGGCCTTACCTACGATGATTCTATTACGAATAAAACCTCATTCGTTATAAAGTAGGCTAGTACTTGGCTAGCACTCGTAACAGACAAGAATTAAAAAAAAAACCAAATTACTTTAGCCCTAATCTAACCTAACCTATCTTTAGATTTGAAAAAAATATACTTATAACTAGCAGACGCCCGCGACTTCGTCCGCGTGGAATTTAGTTTTTACAAATCCTTCGACAACCATGGATTATTCTGAAATAAAAAGTAGCCTATAATTAAGTTAATCCATGCTATAATAGGTATATCTCAATACCAAATCGGCTAATTCGGTTCAGTAGTCTAGGCGTGAAAGAGTAACAAACATTCATATCATCAAAATCATTAGTTTTCGCAAATTTTGGGTAATCATGGATTTTTTCGGGATAAAAAGTAGCCTATGTGTTAATCCAGAGTAAAGTCTATTTCTATTCCAAAGGAGATGGTCCAAAATTGTATGGAGCCAATGGTCCAGTCATTGTACCCTAGCGGAAATAAAAGAAAATATTTTTTTTACTATTTTTGATTATACAAATCTACGAATTTACTTTAATTCTTTCGAAATAATATTCATTATCTCCCAAGAAATGCAACACTATTATGAGTAATAATGGCGGATTGGTGACATTTCCAATGCTGTAATAGATTTGATGTTAATTGTCATGTCATAGTTGCTTTAAGGGCGCCATCTTGATATAACTCAAAAACTTGGGTTAAAAGGAGATCATTCACGCTCCATACATTTTTGGGCTCTTTTTGAAAGTGCCGGCCAACAAAAAAAAATGGCACGACTCGTTAGAATTAGCTATTTGGAGCAATAGTTAATATGGCATAAAAGTTGTCAGGTGGCTCTGAACCAAGTTATACAGGTTCCAAGATTCGTTATTTCCATACATTTTGTCAATTTTCAAAAGTGCCCGCTAAGAAAAAAAACTGATACGTATCGTTAGAACTGCCCATTTGGAACAATAGTTAGTATGGAACATATGTTATAAGATTGCTCTGAATCAAGTTATATAGGTTCAATGACTCGTCACTTCTATACATATTTTTTGAGTTTTGTAAGTGACCACCTACAATATAAATAATACGTATTGTTGTAACTAGCATTTGCAGCAATAGTTATTATGGCATAAACATTTTAGTATAGCTCTGTGTCCAGTTATGCAGCTTCGATGATTCGTCAAATCCATATGTTTTATTGGTTTTCAAAGTGCTGTTTTACAAAAATATGCACTTATCACTGCACTTATCGTTAGAACTGCCCATTTGGAGTAATATTTAGTATGTCACGAATGCTGTAGGTTTGGTCTAAACCAAGTTATACAGGTTAAATGTGGCTGTCAATAAAATTCTTACAGGTATCATTTTAACTGATCATTTAGACATACTTTGTCAGTTACTATGGCAGACACGTTGTATAAATGCTCTGATCTAAGTTATACAGGTGTGACTTTTTGTAATAACCATACATTTTCTTGATTTTTAAGTGCCAACCATTAAAATGGTACCTATCATTAGAACTGGCTGTAATAGGAACGGGGAGTAATAGTTAGTATAGTACAACAACCGTTGTAGGCCTGCTCTGAGCCATGTTATACAAGTTCAATGATTCTTAATTTCTATGCATTTTATCGATTTAAGCAATACAGTTAGTTGGTAGGTATGACAGAAACATTGTAAGATTGCTCTGATCCAAGTTATTTGCGTTCGATGATTCGTCACTTATGTTTTTGTTGATATCTGAATGTAATGGGGAACAATAAATAGGTAATAATGATGAATACTTAACTAATAATATGAAATAAATGTCATCATGGTGTAAGAGCTGTGTCATCATTATTTGTTATGTTCTTCCTTCTGGACCGTTTCTGCACTTGGACATGTGATTCGCCGTTGTGCGTGTATTTGTTATGTTATTCAAGCTTGTAAACCGAAATTACCATTACTTGAAGAACTTAATAAAACGTTTTTATTTCTCTCAATGCACAATAACACAATTTTTAGTTACATTTGCACCATAATGTTGAATTTGTGCAAATGCTTAGAATCATTATTTCTATATTTTATATTATTGCTTTTATGTTTTCCAACTTTTTTTTGAAATCAATGAATGAAAGTTATATAACTTGTTTCAGTACTAAAATTTTTTTTGAAGCGTGTGCAACGTGTTACTAACTATAGCTCCTAATGACTAGTTTTAACGTTAGGTACCATATTTTAGGTAAACGGCACTTTAAAAAATCAGTTAAATATATAAATAAATATATTTAAACAATACACATCACTATCTAGCCCCAAAGTAAGCATACAGAGTAGCTTGTGTTATGGGTACTAAGATAGTTGATATTATAATATTCATATACATTTATATACTACATATAAATAAATACTTATATAATGTATAAATACACACAGACACTGGAAAACATCCATATGCTCATCACACAAATATTTTCCAGTTTGTGAGAATCGAACCCACGACCGTGGATGCAGAAAGCAGGGTCACTACCCACTGCGCCACGCGGCCGTCATGTGGATGTGACGAATCATCTAAACAGTATAACTTGATTCGGATCTATACTACAACGTTTATGCCATAGTAACTATTACTGAAAATGGCTAGTTATAACGATAAATATTCATTTACATCATTTACTTTGTAACTTACAAAACTCCATCAAATACATTGAAGTGACGAGACATCGAACCTGTATAACTTGGTTCAGAACAATCTTGCAACATTTGTGCCATACTAACTATTACTCCAAATGGGCAGTTTTAACCATAAGTACCATATTTTTGTTAAACGGTACTTTAAAAAATCAATAAAATAAATGGATTGGACGAATCATCGAAACTGTATAACTCGACACAAAGCTATACTACAATGTTTATGCCATAGTAAAGATTGCTGCAAATGGCTAGTTATAACGATACGTATGATTTATTTTGTTTGCGGGCGCTTACAAAACTCAGTAAAATGTATAGAAGTGACTAGTCATCGTACCTGTATAACTTGGTTCAGTGCAGACCTACAACATTTGAGCCGTAGTAACTATTGCTCCAAATGGACAGTTCTAACGATACGTACTAGTTTTTTTTCTTGGCGGGCACTTTTGAAAATTGACAAAATGTATGGAAATAACGAATCGTCGAACCTGTATAACTTGGCTTAGAGCCCTCCTACAACTTTCATGCCATATTAACTATTACTCCAAATGACTAGTTCTAACGATTCGTGCTATTTTTTTTCGTTGGCCGGCACTTTCAAAAAGGGCCCAAAATGAATGATCTCCTTTTATTTATTTCTTTTTATTTAGTTACATTTATTCACTTTAATAAATTTTAATAAGATCCATGATTTTTTTAAATTTGAATGATATCGGGTACAAGAGTGGACCTGAAATGGACCATCTCTTTTTAGCCAAATCGCTTCAGTAATAGCAGCGATAAATAATTGGACAAACATCCAATCATCCATACAAACTTTTGCGTTTATAATATTAGTAGGGTTAATAAAACGACATTTTACTAATGGAAGAAAAGTTGTGTTTAAAATTATGTATTGACGATTTATCGGCTTCAGTTTTAAATAGATTATAATATACCGAAAATAACACGTTAAATTATAATCAATCCTTACTAATATTATAAATGCGAAAGTAAGTCTGTCTGTCTGTCTGTTACGCTTTCCCGCTTAAACCTCTCAACCGATTTTGATGAAATTTGGCACAGACAATCTTTAGACCCTGAGAAAGGACATAAGCTACCTTTTATTGCGAAAAAAACGGATAAAGAGGTTGAAATAGCGGTTGAAAGTTTGTATGGGATTTCTTAATTTTTAAATATAAAACCATGAAACTTTACATTTAAGCATTTGATAAGACATAATTAAACATTTGTTCTAGCGTTTTGAAATATCGACCTGTGAGGGGATGAAATTGGGGTTGAACGTTTGTATGAAGTTCGTCATTTTTGAAGATAAAAACATTACATTTTGTTTTTAGGCACTAAATAAGAAACAAAAAATCGTTTTTCCTAGCATTTTGATATTTCTTACCAGTGTGGGGGTGAAATAGGGGTTGAAAGTTTGTATGGGTGTTCGTCATTTTTGTAAATAAAACCATGAAACTTGGTACGTAGGTTTTAGGATGTGCAGAGTTTTTCTACAAACGGAATTCCCGAAATTCGAACAGAACGGAACGGATTTGGAACGGAAACTACGAAGCCAAGCTTTTTGTATACAAAATCTTAACCACTGAACCTAGGAACATGATATTTAGAAGTTTTGAGTGTATCAAGTGTGTGTGTGTTAAAAAAAATTGGCTTTTGAAGTTAAAGTTCCTTTTAACGAATAATCGCCGGCGCTGCCGTCGGTCGTCGGTCGTCGTCCCGCACATTCGCCGAAGTGTGGCGGCAGTCTACGGCGATGCCGTGTGGTGGGGGAGCGAACGAATCTAACTAACCGCCAAAACGCCCCGAGGTTTCAGTTACGTAGTTCCCGTTCCCGTGTGAATATGGGGATCGAACATAGCCTATGACACTCGCAAATAACGTAAGTAACTTTCTATTGGTAATAGAATTTTACAAATCGGTTCAGTATATCCAGAGATTAGATCCCCTACAACCACACAAACTTTTTCCCTTGGTCATCGCACCACGCTCAAAGGGCTGGACTGATTTTGCTAAGAGTAGGGGTAGGCCAGGGATAGGATAGGGGTAGGGTAGGAGTAAGGTAGGGATAGGATAGAAGTAAGGTAGGGTAGGGGTGGGGCAGCGTAGGGGTAGGGTAGGGTAGGGTAGGAGTAAGGTAGAGGTAAAGCAAGGGTAGGGTAGAGTAGGGTAAAATTAGGTAGGTTTAGGTTGGTAGTAACGTAAGTTAGGGGTAGGGAAGAAGTGCACATAAGTGAAAGCGAACCTTGACCGCTTTCGCTATTGAATATAATATTTTGAAATAGGGGTTGAAAGTTGACATTGATTTTTACGCGGATAAAGTCGCGGGCGTCCGCTAGTATACATATATTTTTTTATGTAGTATCTAGTATAGGCTTACGCTTGACCACAATCAAGCCAGATGGAAAGCAATGATGAGGTCTAAGATATAGCGCGCTTACCTAGAAGATGCCTATTCACTCTTGCCTTGAAATTGCTCAAATTATACGTGTCAGGAAACAGACGCCGGAAGGGCATACCATATTTTGGTGGTTCTTAATTGCTTATTAGGAACGTTGACGCAAAAAGTTTCGTGCGATTTTATGGTGTTATTCAGTTCAGTTCATAATATATCGAAAGATTACAATATCCCGAGTGAGTATAGTATTCTAAACTAACGTAGGTATTTTACAAATAACGGTGACAAACGTAAATCTATGCTCATATTTTTGTACGGGTGTTTAATATAATCGGTGTAGGTCGAACTGTGCTTAAAACATGGCGTTAAACGGAGATGGCAGCTGAGGACTATACCACAAACGGCTAAATTTAAACCTTTATTCAATGTATTGTCATTTCGGTTGTCGTGACTCGTGAGTCGAATTAGGGATGGCAATTATTTCAAAAAGAGATCGATTTTTGAAAAATAAGAAACAACGGTAACGTAACCTTATAAATCAATTCAAAAAACAAAGAAAAATTCACTAAAAACTTTTGCTTTATGATATGGCCGAGAAAAATAAAAAATATCGAATGTCAATATTCAAGGGTGAAATATAGATTCACTGGATCGATTTAATACAACATATCGATTCAAAAGATCGATTTTGTTGGCATGAAAAATCGATTCTTTGATTAATCAATCTCAGATTGCCATCCCTAAGTCGAATGTCGATTCATCGATTGTCACATTTGTCGTCTTCTTATTTTGACGTTTGTGGTTGTCCTTTAAAATAAGTTTAAAATGTACTCTGTGGCTGTGCTTGTCGTTGTCGTTTAGAGATGGGTAACTCATTATTTTTACATGAGGTTGAGGGAGGACGAGGTGAGGTGCTCGCGAGGACCTCGTGAGGACCCCTCATTTGAGGCGAGGAGTCGTACGCAATGCATCGCGACGCGCCGAACTCGCCGATGGCCGATATTCAGTGGAATGTCGGAGGCGAGGCGAGGGGCGGACGGGGGCGTCAATTCCTATAACTTGCGATAAGGATTTTTTCGTCTCTCTCCCACACATCTTTTCTTTCAGTTATTATTTTTTGACTGCAAAAATAAACGAAATACGAATCAATGACACTAGATTACAAATCTAATACTCATGTTTTTAGGGTTCATAATTCAATATCATAGTTAAAGTTTAGAGTTCATAGTATTTATACAATATTTTTTCTATATTTTGTTTTGATTTTGAGTAATAATAATAATATTAGTTTACCTATGTTGATCTTGGAGGTGCACGTATTTTTATAGTTACCCATCTCTAATGTACTACGCAATAAATAAGCAGGTGGTTGTTCATAAGATAAATAGAAATATGAACAATGGCGATTCACTGTCACTCGCTCACTTAGTGCATTCAATCGCTCGACTCAATACTCACTCGTACTCGCGTCTATACATCGCGTATTAAGTCAATACTCAATTTGTCAATGTCAATTTTCAAGTGAGGACTGAAGAGTGAAGTGAGGTGGTTCAATGTTGAAATTTGAGGAACTCTTTCATTCATTTGAGGGACTCATCTCTATTGTCGTTGTTGACCGTTGTTTGCGATGAGTAAATTGTATTTGTAATTTATTTTCTTTAATCGCAATTCATTTATGTGGTATTTAAGTGTTTGCAAATAAATTTACATTAATATATAATAAATTGTTAATAGTTCAAAATAAATTTGGAAATAGGTATCGTAAAAACTAAATCTATAAACATAAACAAGGAAATTTGTAAAATAACTTTGTGACTTGTAAATAACGTATACTTATTTAATTTACTACCAGTTAAACCGGTTTTATGGAAGAGTTTCATTAGTTCAAATTTTGATTCGATTAAGGAAAATTGAACCAGTAGCTATAAGTCTGGAAGTAAAACGCTATCATGTGGCAAAATCTATTTTTAATATGCAACTTGCTCCTGTTTAAAGACATAATTGCAGGAGAAGGTAATCATTTAATGTTTTGATACACATTCTATTTTTTATATACATATTTCACATAATATTTTGTGCCTATTTAGTTTTGTAATCAGGTATACCAACCAATAATGTTTTCTTTTTGTGTTAGTTGGTGATAAATGTGCTCCTACTGAAGATATATTGAAAGGAACATGTAAACTTGTAACGGACTGTGATATTGCTATAAGGTTAGTAAGTAATGTAATACCAATTTTCCAGGGGCGTAGCTAGTGCCATATCAGCCGTATCAATGATACAGGGCCTCCGGACTACAGGGGCCCTTATTAAGGGCCCTTAGCAAAGATTAGTAAAATATAATCCACAAGTGCGCCCAAAACATGGAAACACAGTCATTGTCATATTTATTTTAAGCGGGCATTTTTGTTTCTTTTGTGAGAAATCTTTACCCTTAATTAAATTGGGCCTCCCAACTAATTTTGATACAAGGCCCTCCTAGGCTACGCCACTGCAATTTTCCATACTAATAATAATATTATTGTAAAAGTGGGGTTGTTGGTATGTTATGATGCACATCATAACTCAACATGAAATTTTGGTAAATGAACAAGCGATGCTACTGCGCTCGCTCAAAACCCCTGGTGACGCCATTGACGAACCTACATATTTACACAATCAGGATAAAGCTAATTAAAGGAGAATGCCCATTCCCTTTAATCTGGGTTCCCTGGGCTAGTTGTATGGACTGGTGGGCATTCCCCTTTTGCATACATGTTGAATGCAAAAGTTGTAGGGTACAGAAAAAAACATAGACATAGAGAGTATCTTTTGCCCAGAAAATAGATGTTTTGTTCTGGGTCGTGCTCTTTTATTTTTATTAGCATTGACCACATTATCCTTCTATTACTGCTTTTTATTGTTATAATTTTTTGGCTGCTTTGTTAATATGATAAAACATGTTTTATTAAAAAAAAAAAAGAGCACATGGATAGAGTTGCAATTAGGTATTAGAGCTGATTACTGTGTTTTTGGAGGAAATAGGGATATTTATTACAAGTAAGTTTTTATCATTAATATAAATAAAATTGTAGTATCTGTCTGTGATTTCAAAATAAATTTGTTTTCTCTAATACTATAAATACTTGTTCATAGGTTATTTTATTTACCAATCAAAACACAAACTGATTATAAGGGGACTTTACTTTAATTAGAAGAAGTTATTGGACTTTTTATCTCCAAAAAATTTGTAGACTTGTGAATAATAAAATCTAAATAAATAAAAACAGTTGTCTATCCTCTTGTCTATGCAAACAAAAATGAACAGAAAAATGTGATCAAGTTTTGATAACATACAAGCTTTATGAAACTTAGATAGATGAGTGGATTAAATAAAAAGAGTTAACTAGAATATATTATACCATAAACAAGACATCCATGATGAACAGTATGAACTTATAATTATAATAAGTTCATATTGTAAAATAGTTAGATATTTGGACATTGATCACAAGACTGCCGCCATGTGGAATGTTGAGTCAACTGTTATTATTCAGATAGTTACAAGTATTTCAGTCAATGGTCTTTTAGTGACAAGCTTTAACCAAAATCTTCAGAAGCTTTTGCTTGAATGTGGGATAAGGGGTGTTATTAGTGTGAGACATATTGTGAGGCGGTCCCTCACTCTAGAACCCTGACCGTCTGTTGCCTTGCCTTGAATTTTTTTTTTTAAATTTCATTGTTTTTTGTATTTTTTTAAAAAGATGAAGATATATTTATATTAATTATACTGTGGTTTCTTTGGACAGTTACATTACGAAAACAGATAATCATCCATTCAGCAGATGTGGCTTCAGTGGTACCGTGGAGATAGTGTGTTGCCCAAGCAAATACATGCAACCCCTACCAACAAAAAGACCAAAGCCAACCACAGGGACTGTGGGACAAGACAAATTTGGTATAATATCTACTTATTTATTTTATTTTCTTTATTGCACATGTACAAGAAAGTAATGAAATTACACTACAAGTATGCAAAAGCTATCTTATTGCAATTTCTACAGACATTTTTAGGTCTAAATGATTCACATGATAATAACATAAAAATGGAACCGACTTCAAAGACTTTGATTTTAACACAAAATTACTAAACCGATTTTCATGAAAATAGAATGGGACCAATCTTCTTCAAAAAAAAATCATTTTCAAAATTGGTTAATAAATGATTAAGTAATGAGGTAATAAAATCTTTTTAACAAAAAATGTAGCTCACTTCAAAACCACAAAAATAAACTAAAAAGCAAAAAATAGCACAAACTACTGAACCGATTTTCATGAAAATTGAATTGGACCAATCTGGATGTAAGTAGGTATACTCTTTCAAACAATAAAAGAATTTTCAAAATTGATTAAGAAATGACGAAAGTAAGAGGTAACAAACATAAAAAATTAAGATACATCAAACATCAGATAAATTTCTCAACTAATTGAGAACCTTCTTTTTTAAAGTCGGTTAAAAATGTATGATAGTGCAAGAATAACTAGGCATTGTATAGAATACCTGAATTATACAGATACATTACTAGTGTAAGTGTATGTATGTTTGTTTTTTGGAAATTATTGGTTACACAAATCATTACCAGTCCGCCCCAATCACAGATTTCATATAGGTAGTTCTAGTGTTTTTAGAACAAAATGGGATATTTTTGACTTTTGGTACACGCAACTCGTAACCCGGCACTTTGAGGGTAAGGCCAAACGAGCGTAATTTTGTGAGTTGTCACTCACGCATTCGGTTTCATATAAAAGTCAAGTTTCTGTAACACAGCGTCGCAAAACGAGTTGTGTTCACGCGAATTTTTGCGATTGCTCACAAAATTATAGCTTGGCATCTTCGTTCGTAACACTCCCGATGGCCCGCGCGGGCCGGGGGGCGTGTAGCGATGAATGAAACCTACGACTGATGCACCTCACTTCAACACACGCTCGATTTCAAGCTGATACAGCTCTGTCGGGCGGCGATTTTGATGTACATATTCCATAAGTCTTTTATTTTCCAGGAGATCCAAGGGTCATGAGAGTGGCCGAAAGAGGTGAGCTTGTTTTTAATTTTACGATATCATTTATTAAAAAAAACGTACATATGAATAAATAAATTAATAAAAAAAAGATAATATATTTTTATATTTAAGTAATTCTTAACAGAAAATTAAAAATTCCACTATGCTAGTGTTTTTGAAATATATGCTCTGATTAAATAATCTGAAATTTAAAATTCAAGTATCTAAACCCTAACGGGAAAGACGTACCGCCAAGCGATTTAGCGTTCCGGTACGATGTCGTGTAGAAACAGAAAGGGGTGTGGATTTTCATCCTCCTCCTAACAAATTGGCCCGTTTCCATCTTAGATTGCATCATCACTTACCACCAGGTGAGATTGTAGTCAAGGTAGTAATAGTAACAAAGCACTAAGAAAAACCTCTAGTTGTATGATATGATTATATGTCAAAAAATCAAATCAAAAATTAAAATAATAAAAGATAGGCTGTATATGATCACTGATCATTGCCCGTCCTGTAAGAAAATTAAAAAAATATATTGGTATATTTGAAAATATGCGTGGCATGAAAAACATACTTCATTTTGTTGGTTTGTTTCGTGATAAACTTAGAGATAATTAAACATGACCTTATGCAGCGAAGATAATATGAAATTGACACCTACAGAACTATCTACCAACTGTTTGTAATATCGAAATGTTTTGCTTTAAAACAGATTGTAGTAAGTTAGAAAATTGCATATTGCTCATCAGGATTCTACTTTGTAACCACACACTTTGCAATCCTTTGGTTGCTCATAAATATTGCGATATTAAGAGTCTATACTAATATTATAAAGCTGAAGAGTTTGTTTGTTTGTTTGATTGAACGCGCTAATCTCAGGAACTACTGGTCCGATTTGAAAAATTCTTTCAGTGTTAGATAGCCCATTTATCGAGGAAGGCTATAAGCTATATATTATCCCCGTATGCCTACGGGAACAGGAACCACGCGGGTAAAACCGCGTGGCGTCAGCTAGTATAATAATATACAGGGTGCTCGGGAGTATTTCCCATAACTTCAAGATGTTGAGGAGTCCACTTAAAGGAACCGAACCGCCTAATATTTTTTCGTCAATAAAATAAAAACTTCTTATGCTTTCATACAAAGTAATTTAAATAATTTCTACTATTCACGTAACACACAACTTTATCTATCCTCGCATATTAAACATTTAAAGTTTGGCTAAGTCTATTAGGATGCGTATAAGCGACACATTTTAAAATCTATTTATAAATAAAAGAAATATTGGATAGAAGCAGGCGTTACTTTGCGGAAGTTCATCATGATTATATAATGATTTATTTATTTTGCTATCATCCGCGAAAATTCGGCGAACCCATGCGACAACGTCACCCAGGTCCGACAAAATACTCTCTACGTACGTTTCACCCCGAAACCGGAGCATCCTCAGGAGATGTTGACTCTACAACGTGCAATTGCACGTTGTAGAGTCGTTGTAGAGTCCGAGAATTTTCGCGGATGATAGCAAAATAAATAAATCATTATATAAAAGAAATATTATTTACTCCTAAAATATTCATTTTAGAACATTTCAAATTAATTTTCGGTTAAGAATATAACCACAGAGTTATGGGAAATACTTCCCAGCAACCTGTATAACCTACGTGAAAAACAATAACTTTGGGACCTTGCATTATTAACAAATACCAGTTCGAATAGTTCGACAATTTAAGCTTATAATATCAGCTTTTTTTTATTAGCAATTAATTCATAATTTCAGAATGTAGAAAAATTATCGACACCACACTGCCACCGCTCGGATTACACATTATTGGCGGCGAAACGGCGAGTCTTGGGGAATTCCCGCATATGGTAAGGTTTTTCCTTTTCCTCATATTTGTGTCATATTTGATAATTTCCAAGAAGTCTTGACTGTAATGTATTTCGTTAATTAATAATAATAACTCAGCTAATAACTCAGCTATAATAACTCAGCTAATAATAACTAATAATAACTCAGTGACTGCCTTTCAGACAATTCCCAATTTAGGTGTGTGTGTGCGTAATAAAAAAGTACCTACCTACCTAATTATAGTTGCTTTTAGATTAGTTCCGTCCTAGGTAAAAAGTTGCCAATTACCTAATTTGGTATTTTGTAGCCAACCTTTGGTACATATTATGTTTTCTGTGCTGCTAAGGCAAAACCAACGCCTTGACGGCCTCCGTGGCGCAGTGGTATGCGCGATGGATTTATAAGACGGAGGTTCTGTGTTCGATGCCCGGCTGGGCCGATTGAGGTTTTCTTAATAGGCTAGAAGTCATATTTTTTGAGATGTGATTACATGAAAATTTTAGTTTTTAAATATGTTTTGGACAGTTCGAGCCAAAACGCCTGTCGGCCATGACGGTCTAAATTTCAACTGATTCATGACGTCACTATAACAAATCTCTTACAAAAGGAGCTTTTGAGAAAAAATATTAGTTAACAATTACTTGGACGTTTAGTACATCAAGTGTGTTAGTGACGTCACAAAATAGGCGACATCGTTTTTGACGACCGTGAGAGCCGTGATAGCCCACTGGATATGACCTCTACCTCCGATTCCGGAGGGTGTGGGTTCGAATCCGGTCCGGGGCAGCACCTCCAACTTTTCAGTTGTGTGTGCATTTTAAGAAATTAAATATTACGTGTCTCAATCGGTGAAGGAAAATATCGTGAGGAAACCTGCATACCTGCCAATCCGCATTGGGCCAGCGTGGTGGACTATTGGCCTAACCCTTCTCATTCTGAGAAGAGACTCGTGCTCAGCAGTTAGCCGAATATGGGTTGATGACGACGACGACGATATGTACTCACTCACTTACCATCAGGTGAAATTGTAATGAAGGGCTAACTTGTTAAGATTTAGAAAAAAACTTCGCGTCTGTAGTGACGTGCACGGTGGCTATCAGTTTTGTTTATAAACATAAGAGAGAGATTAATAAATAGATGAGAAAATAAACATAAACCGGTGAATTTACTGACTATAAACATAAATCTTATATTTGAACATATTAGGTACCTATAAAAGAATATTCAAGCAAACAATGTTGTTAAAACTAGTATACAAACCGTAGGTACCTATTTAGGTTGACATTTAAAAACAGGCAATAAATATAACAGCCTTGATACATATTATTATTAATAATTTATATTCCGACAGACAACAGCAGATAATTATGTTATTAGGTATTAAGCTTTAATTTCGTTGATGATGTGTTCCATGAAACTAGTTTTTATAGACTATTCGCCTTCGCCGTTACGATTTTCTAAGTAGGTACGTACATTTCGGACGATTTCATACGACCAGGGGCGTAGCTACAGCCGTATTAATAATAAATAAATATAAATAAAAGCCTATAGCCTTCCTCGATAAATGGGCTGTCTAACACTGAAATAATTTTTCAAATCGAAATAGTAGTTCCTGAGATTAGCGCGTTCAAGCAAACAAATAAACTCTTCAGATTTATAATATTAGTATATATACGGGGCTTACGGACTACAAGGGGCCCTTACGTGTGGAAGCAAAAATTAATAAAATGCAATCCACAATCCCACTTAATCAGGTGCATTCCGGAAAAATAACATGAAAATTTGCCTATTGAGTTTTCACTTAAGAAATGACAAAAGGAAACCAATCAATTTTATTCCCGGGCTAAGCTTGCGCCCAAAAGTTAGATTAATCTTACGTGAGTTGTCACTGTCATATTTATTTTAAGCAAGAATGTTTGTTTCTTTTGTGGGAAATCTTTACCACTCATTTGGGCCTCCAATTAATTTTGAGGGTCCGTCCGAGGCACGCTACACCACTGGATACGACACTTGACCGAATTACTAATTTAATATGATGATTGATTAGAGCAAGTGAAGTAAGAAATCATATTTTTTTTTGGTTTGATGTGTTCGAAGAAACTAGTTTTTGAACATTTGCCGTTATAATATTCAAGTTACTTTGTGCGAATCAATCATTTTCCCGTTAGACGTGTTCCAAAGCTATTTATTAATTAAACGAATCTTGTACGTCATTATGGTCTCATTTTGTCATCCTTTTGTTTCCTGCGAATTTAATGTTAACAAATTTTTATTACATTTTACGTTCAGGAAAAATATTATACCTACAGTATATTGAGTTACGGGCGAGTGAGGCCTAATGCCTCATTCGCACGAGAGATAAAAAAGCGATACATTAAAACAAAGCGTTGGTGGGTGTAGCGTCACAGAAAACATATGTACAAGATAGCGTATAGTATGAACTTACGTGAAGCTACTGGAATGTCTCTCAAAAAGTTCAAAGTGTTTATTAAACGCAAGCTTTTGGGAAAGGCTTGTTATTATAGTGTTAGTGATTATATTAATGATAAAAAAGCTTGGCGTTAAACTGTAATATACGACTGTGTGCTTAGTTTTAAATAAGTTTGTAAAATGGTGGTAAACCAAAATAAAAAAAACCTTGACTGAGTTTGTTGTGGGCTCTTCTCGGACCAAGGCGCGTTTGGAACCCTCGTAACTTTAGTTTTAAGTTTTCGACTATTATTACCACCATTAAATTAAATTAAATTATGACATAATCTTGACCTTTCAAAAGTGCTTGTAAACTAAGCCTAATTGAAATAAATGAATTTTGACTTTTGATTTTGAAGGTCTATTTCCAATTACGCCCAAAATTGAAAATGCAACACTACTCGATATAAAAGCGTCGTGTTTTAAAAACGCTGTCGTGTGAACATATAATTGAAAATGCATTTGTTGTATTTGAACGTTAAAAAAGCTCTCGTGCGAATGAGGGCTTACTCACATTTCTCAGTATTTTTAAAAATATTACTTATTTGAGGAGAAACCATATTGAGCTAAATTAGTAGGTAATTCCAGTCAGTAAAAACATGTTAAATGAATTATGATGAAAAATAAAGTAGTAGCGCGAATAGGCACTAGGCAGACAGACAGATAATAATGTCATAATATTGTTTTTTATGTGCCCTTTTTTAACCGACTTCCAAAAAGGAGGAGGTTCTACGTTCGGCTGTATGTATGTTTTTTTTTTTTTTTTTATGTATGTCCAGCGATAATTCCGTCATTTGTGGACCGATTTTGAAAATTCTTTTTTTGTTTTGAAGGGTTTGATTCCAGGGTGGTCCCATTTTTTTCATGTCAGGATCTGACGATGGCATCCTGGAGAAATCGAGGGGAACTTTCGAAAATCGTAGGGACGGCTAGTGCGTTTGTTAGTGTTTCCATAAGGTATTTTAAACCACTACAATTTTATGAAGGTCTGGAGTTGGTCTGATGATGAAGTCGAAAAACAGACGATGGAACTCGTCAACGATTTACAGCAGGTATCTTTTGTTTGGGCTTGATTTATTTGTATTGATGAGAACTTTCCACCTAGATGGGTTGTGACTGTATTAAGGGTCTGATGATGAAGACGAAGGACAGTTAAGAGAACTCTTCGACGGTTCACAGTAGCTACCTTGTATTTTGACTTGATAATTTTGTATTGATGAGAACTTTCCACCTGGATAGGTTGTGACTGTATTAGGGGTCTGGTGACGAAGATGAAGGAGAGTTAAGGGAACTCCTCGACGGTTCACAGTAGCAACCTTGTGTTTGGACTTGATAAATTTTATATTGATGAGAACTTTCCAACCATATGGATTGTGTAGTAGGTGTGCTAACACTAAAAATTAAAAAATAAAAATTTTAATAAAAAAATTCAACCGACTTCCAACTTAAAAATTAGCCTAAACTAAAAAGCAAAAAATAACATCTTACCTACGTGCTACCTTCTGATCAGTTTGAAGGCGGTGCCAATCCAGTGTCATGTTTTAATTAAAGCCGTTTCTGAAAGAACCACAGAAATTTTGTAATTTAAACGGCTTAAATTAAAACATCACTGGCTTGGCACCGCCTTCAAACTGATCAGAAGGTAGCACGTAGGTAAGATGTTATTTTTTGCTTTTTAGTTTAGGCTAATTTTTAAGTTGGAAGTCGGTTGAATTTTTTTATTAAAATTTTTATTCATCAACCCAATTAAATTTATGACTATATAATAATTACAGACACTCAATTTCACAGTTAATTAAGTATAGATATAACGCTAAAACTGGAAATAGCGGTTATTAACATAATTAATTACTAATCGTTATTTCTAAAGTTTCTATTTAATTACAGTTTTTATCAATCTAAATATTTTCCCTTGATTACTTGACATAGCATAACTTGAAAACTACTTTAAACTATTTAATTTTTTTTATATTTTTTCTAGCAAGTACCTTTTTTTTTAAGTTCTTAAAAAGTTGCATAGAACTTAACGACCATTTTATGGGTTTGTTAAAGTGTCACATCTAAACTGCTGAACGGATCTCGGTCAAATATAGCACAGTGATAAATTATACTCTGTAGGCCTAAGATGCGGATTACGACATATTTAAAGTCTAGAGAAAGACAAAATGTCGACCAATAGCGGCGGAATCGAAAATATCTCTCTCTCTTTCGTTGCGATGGGACGGAAGAAAGAGCAATATTTTTCTCCGCCGCTATTGATCGACAATAAGTCTTTTTTATGAGATGTCGTTGATGCATGCTAGGCTTAGGCTACTCTAATCTCTATATTCGTATAGGAATGTGATCTACGCGGGTAAATATGCCGGGCATAACTATCAGCTATCAATTAATTACATAAAGTCAAATTCAAATTCAAAACTCATTTATTTCAATTAGGCTTACTTTGCAAGCACTTTCGAAACGTATGACATTTACGGTGACAGTTCGTTTCACTCTTGAAAGTTTGCCGCGATTCACGGTATTAGTACATAAAAACGTCAAGGCAACTGTCACCGTACCCATGCTATCTGAAAAACACTTTATTGATATTATTAAATAATGGTGATAAAATTAAAGAGGGTTTACGAGGGTTCCAAACGCGCCTTGGACGGAAAGAATGGAAGAGGAGTCCACAACAAACTCAACCAGTGCATATATGTATACCTATATATTTTTACAGGCAGCCCTCGGCTACGAGCGAACCGACGGTTATGATTTCCAATGCGGCGGCTCCTTAGTATCCGACTTGTATATAGTAACAGCAGCTCACTGTGTGGATACCTTAGACCAGTACGTTTCTTCTCTTTATTTAAATGTCCGTTTATATCTACAGACACTGTGCGTCACAGACAAGTAGCGTGGCAGACACCCACAGACACCGTATATTCACACTGCCCAGCAGGCAGCGGAAAGTTCTTTTCATGAAAGAAGTACCCAGACGCGGCGCTAATGTGTTAATGGCGCTCATTGTCATTTGTGTAAGGCGCTGTCAATTTTATTTCAGGTTCATGAAAAGAACTCTACAGACATGAACCGTACACACAAAATATTCTTTCCGCGAATACTGGCCGGACGCGGCCCGTGTCTGTCAACGTCTGCGCGGCCGCGTTATAATAGATATAAATACGTTAATAAACACTGTATAAAAGAATGTTATTTTGTCTGCCACGGCACGTTTCTGGCACGTTTATACGTGTTTTATTGACACACCACTGAAGTAAAACTTCTTTTAAAAAAAAGCCACCATCTGTGAGCGTCAGGCAATAGCATCGCAACGCATCGCAAGTTTGTTTTAGTAAAAAAAGGAAATGGTAGCAACAGACTTTGCTTAGATAGTAGACAGCTTAACAAAATTACAAAAAGAGACACATATCCCTTGCCAAGAATTTCAGGAATAGTAGATAATTTACGTAACGCAAAATTTCTTAGTACCATTGACTTAAAATCAGCATTTTGGCAAATAGAACTTGAGGAATCTAGTAAAGTAAAAACTGCGTTTGCGATTCCACAAAGAGGTCTTTTCCATTTTAAAGTTATGCCATTTGGATTGATTAATGCGTCACAATCTCAGCAAAGCGCCATTTGGATTGATTAATGCGTCACAATCTCTAGAAGTGTACAAAAAGGGATTGTTTCAAAGTTCTCCAAGAGCGCCATCTATTGGTAGTTTAAAATAAACAATGTTTCACTATGGCTGTAGATAGCAGGAGCGTTGCCCTATTGAAGTTTTCGTTACGTATTCACCAAGATCTAGTTAAGTGTGCGTAAAGAAATTTTACTTCAAAAAATATACTTCTCATCAAAAAATCGTTATTACTGTTTAGGAGGACTGTTCCGATTTTGTTGACGATTGTTCTTTTTCATGAGAGCTATATTTATGAACTTTTGCAACTGCTTGTATTCAACTTGAGTTCGTCAATAGGGTGACGCCCATGATAGCACACATGGGCGCGCTATCTAATACTGTCAGTTCTTCAGTTCATATACAATAGGGATGATGACAGTTTTTTAAATTGTATATAAATTAAGAGTATGCTAATCGTAAAGCAATTTTGTAAAAGTAACAGGATATCTGCGATCATTACTTTCGGAGCTACAGGGATTTAAAGAGTCAGATTTGCGGCGCTGCCGCGGATCCCTAAAAACGCTCCATACAAAATGGCATGAATAAGTGACGTCGTTGGCTCGCTGATCGTTAGATTTGTATGGGCGTATGAAACAAAATCGCTAATATCTTTGTTATTTGTGCGTTTATGTTTATAGTTTCTTTATTAAAAAATGTCACATTTAATGTAAGGAAGCTAAAGCAGTATGAATTTTCATCTAATTACGATAAAAAAAATTTATAGATTTTGAAATTTTATAATCTTATTTATTTTACAAATATCCAGACAATCTTTCCTTTTTATGTATAAATTAGTTAACATTGACCTTATTTACACGAATGTATCATAAAAATCAATATATTCAAACCTAGTCATCATCCCCATTGTTCACTATTCGTAATGAACTTTTGAAAAGTAACACCTGCTTCTATTCAACAGAGTGACGCCCACGATAGCGCGCATGGGCGTGGTGGAGCTGGGCGAGCGACAGTTCAGCAGCGACGACGTGAGGATACAGGAGATCATAAAGCATCCGGAGTACAAGAGGCGTACCAAATATGACGATTTAGCGTTGTTGAAGTATGTAACTAATAGTACACACTTATTATTTATTATGTAGTAAATATTTAATATTTATCTATAGTCGATTTATGGATTCCGTGGAATTTTGACGTTTCTGTTGTTGCCAGGGAACTGTTTTCTATGTAACTGTCCCCATAAATAATCTTTTTTAACATAAAAATGGAACCGACCTCAAAGACGTATTTCAGTTATTTTAATTTTAACACATAATTACTAAACCTTCATGATTTTCATATGATTTTCATGAAAATGAAATGGGACAAATATGGAAGTATACTATATCAAACATAAAATAATTTTTAAAATTGGTTAAGTAATGACGTACCTAACGAACATTGAAAAAAAAATACGCGTCGAATTGAGAACCTTCTACTTTTTTTGAAGTCGGTTAAAAATATGTCAAAATCAATCAAAACACAATTTGTTCTTTGAATTCCAAAGATTTAAGTTTAAATTAAATTAAAAATTAATACAATCTTAATTTTAAGGCAATACATGTTTCAAAATATCAAATTCGATAGAGACTGCTATGAAACACAAATAGTTGTGTAAAATTATTTTGGTATTTTAATTAAATTGTTAAATATGCATAGATCTTTGTCCTTCTAACCAATAGTGGCGCAGCCGAAAATACCGCTATTTAGGAGGAAATTATGGAAAATATGGAACTGAGACATTCTGCAATTGCACGATATATTTTGTCTATTTCTTTTCACGATATATGTCTTTGATCACATGCTAGGTATACTAGTTCTGCAAGTAAGCCGTTAAAAGGTTGATAATGATGGAAAGTATAATTTTATTATTATTTAACCCCATTTTTTTTGTCAAAGGTTGGAACAGCCGGTGACATTCACGTCAAACTTGCACCCCATCTGTTTGTACACCAAGAATGACGACCCGACCATACCTCTCACCATCACTGGATGGGGCAAAACTAGTACAACTCGTGAGTTTTTTATCTATTATATATTTTTATTTATATTATAAAGATATAGAAAAGTTGTAGTAATCTCTGGATCTCCTGTTTGAACCTATTTTGTAAATTATTTTACGAGATTAAAAAATTTAATAGGCTAGATGACACTTTTTTCTTAAATGATTTCAAATTATTATCGTTATACGAGTACTAGATTAAAAATGAATTTTTCATATTTTTGAGACGTTTTTTCGATTACATGAACATTTTAGTTTTGATATTTTGACTATACGAGCCAAAAAAACGCCTGTCGGTCATGATGGTCTATGTTTCAACTGTCTTTTATTTTTATTCTTTACAAGTTAGCCCTTGATTACAATCTCACTTGATGGTAAGTGATGATGCAATCTAATATGGAATCGCGCTGACTTGTTGGGAGGAGGATGAAATCCACCTCCCTTTCGGTTTCTACACGACATCGTACCGGAACGCTAAATCGCTTGGCGGTAGGGTAGTAACTAGCCACGGCCAAAGCCTCCCACCAGCCAGACCTGGACCAATTAAAAAAACCACAATCGGCCTAGCTGGAGATCGAACCCAGGACCTCCGTCTTGTAAATCCACCGCGTACATCACTGCGCCACGGAGGCCGTCAAAACCGTTCCGTTATGACGTCACTATAATAAATCCCTTACAAACGGAGCGTTTGACAAAAATATTAGTTATCAATAATTGGTTTGACGTTTAGTACGACAAATAACATTGTGACGTCACAAAATGGAGGACAGCGTTTTTGACGTTTGGAAATTTTTAAAAATACATGATTTTTAAATTAAGTTTTTTAAGAAATCCTTAAACTTTAATTAAATTAATACCGATATATTTCGTACCCTTAATCCATGTACTATACAAAATTAATATTGTTTATATTAAATTTAATATGAGTCGGACTTGCTGGACTCCAAAATTCCTCTTCGGCTCCCCAGCTGTTGATGTAGCATACACGTTGTAATGGTCGTTTTGTACTATTACAGGAGATATAAAGAGTACGATCCTACTGAAGGCCAACGTGACGGTGGTGGCGAAGGATAAGTGCGGCGAGTCGTACACCAACTGGCGCAAGCTGCCGGTGGGCATCGCCGACGCGCAGATCTGCGCCGGCGACCCGATGGGCCTGCGGGACACTTGCCAGGTATCTATCTATAAACTCTGTAACATCTGTCTGTAAGTCCGCCCTGACGTTTATTGGTCCAACACAACAAACCCCTTAACAATATTAAAAATGACCTCAAGCTAATTCACACGTTATCGAAAAAAATGTGTGGCAACACCACATTTACTGTAATTAATACGGAGATCTGTCATTATAGAGCAACCAAATATTATTGATAGTTTTATCAGATTACTAGCGGACGCCCGCGACTTCGGCCGTCGTCTTCAAACGCGTGTATTTCAGTTTTTCGCAAATCCCGCAGGAACTGTCTCGGATTTTATTTATAACTTTTTAAGGGGAACAATTCTATCATAATTGATTTGCGGAACTTTAACCGTTTACGCATCACACGCAGTGGAAAGCAAAAGCTCTCCAAAAGAAAAAAAAACCTGATTTTGAAACATTCTTCATTGAATGTTTCAAAAATGTTTCGTTCAGTCTTAGCCTAGCCTTCCTCAATAAATGGACTATCTAACACTGAAAGAATTTTTCAAATCGGGTCAGTAGTTCCTGAGATTAGCGCGTTCAAGCAAGCTCTTCAAACAAACAAACTCTTCAAACAAACAAACAAACTCTTCAGCTTAATATTAGTATAGATTTAAATTAGTGGAAATTCAGGTAATTTCCAAACGAATTACAATAAATATCATTTACTTAGATGTGATATACTTTTATTTTTAATTTAAATATTTAATGCAAATCATGTAATCAGCTATCATAATGCCCTTAAAATGATTCTCGAGGCTAGATAGTGATGTAAGCATTATCTAATTAATATATTTATCAATTTATTTATATTAGATGGTAATTTTATTTTCAAAAAAAACATCTTATTTAAAATAAGAACACAATATTATCTATGCATAGAACAAAATATCAATTATTATTATCAAGTATCAAGGTAGTTGCAATCCCGAGTGGATGACAGAACACAGGGTTACCATAAGAACGACAATAAGTGACTATAGCGCCCTCATTTATTTTCTACTCTTTTGTGTCGCACTATATCCATGGAATTATCTTGATTTTTTTTATTATCTACAAGTTAGTCCTTGACTACAGTCTCACCTGATGTTAAGTGTTGATGCAATCTAAGATGGAAGCAGGCTAACTTGTTAGGAGTAAGATGAAATCCACACCTCTTTCGGTTTCTACACGACATCGAACCGGAACGCTAAATCGCTTGGCGGTATGTCTTTGCCGGTAGGGTGGTAACTAGCCACTAGCCACCAGCCAAATCTTTCTTAAGTGGTTGTTTATTGTTGTCAGGGTGACTCAGGCGGGCCGCTGCAGGGTCTGACGGCCAGCGACGGCCAGTTCAGACTCGTGGCCGTGACGTCATTCGGGCGCGGCTGCGGCTCGCCCGTGCCCGGCGTCTACACGCGCATATCGCGCTACCTCGACTGGATCGAGAGCGTCGTGTGGCCTGACAGGGCCTAGACCGGGGATCATCGGGGTCTGGATCATTTACGGCCATATTACATGCATACTATAGCTAGATCTTTTGTTGTAAAGTTCATTATAGACATACATAGCCTCTATAGCCTCCAGCTGGTGTGCAGGTGTAGTTAAACTTGCAGGGCGTGGTACCTCGCCCTAGTGAAGTGTACACACTTTTTTATTCTTTACAAGTCACAGCCGGGGTTCGAACCCAGGACGACCGTGTTGTAAATCCACTGCGCATACCACTGCGCTACGGAGGAGGTAAAAACACTATCTCGATTGATTTGGGTGTTGTTTCCCAGTAGGATTTAGACCCTTAGTACTACTACCAGGGTCTGAACTCTTTAAGGCAACAAATTACTCAACAGTGCGCCCTTCATACATGCATTGCATATTCTAAATATTTTGTTGTGAAGTTCTTAATGGATAGGCTAGTTGACACTTTTTATTTGTTCATTATCGTTCGACTAGATTGAAAAAAAAAATATCATATGTATTTTTGAGATGTGATTACATGAAAATTTTAATTATTAAATATTTTTTTGACAAGTCAAAACGCCTGTCGGGCATGATTGTCTATTGTTCAACTGTTTCATGAGTCATGACGTCACGTTAACAAATTCTTTACAAATAGTATAATATAGTATATATAGTAATAATAGTTTGACATTTAGTACATCAAGTGACATTGTGACGTCACTAAATGGACGACGATTGGCGTTTAGAAAATTTGAAAAAAAAAACATGATTTTTAAATTAAGTTTTGGAAATCCTTAACTTTTATTAATCATTATCGATATATTTCGGACCCTTATTCCATGTACTACACGAAATTAATATTGTTTATATTAAATTTGATATGAGTCAACTACCCTATTAACCTAAATAGCTCAACCATTTCAGACTTGGTCTGAATCTCACTAGGATTTGTTAAAAGAAGTTTCATACCAGCATGCAAGCTGTGACCTGACCGTAAAGTGCCATAAACCATTTTAAAACCATAGCCATAAAATATGACGTAATATTCTATTGATAACTTGTAATGCTGCAAATCATCTGATTAAACTTATTATTTTTTAAAGCCATACAATGTTTATTATTTGTTGAGGTCAGAAGTGAATTTAAAATTGACACCATTATTTTAGAGATTCTTTTGTTGTCATTTTATTAACATTCCTCCTGAAATTATGTGGAAGCAAACAGAATTCCTTATTAGTGACCTAATTGACAAGACTTAATGTAACAATTAAATAATATCATTTAATATTATTCTACTCGTATGTGATGATCTAATCGAATTCTTCTATTTTATGATATAGTTAAAAATAAATACATGACTCAAATAACAATAATATGTTTAACTTACATGGATTATCATTATATTTTGGAATATTTACACGATATACTAATAATATAGTATCGTCGTTCGTTATCAACCCATATACGGCTCACTGCTGAGCTCGAGTCTCCTCTCAGAATGAGAGGGGTTAGGCCAATAGTCCACCACGCTGGCCCAATGCGGATTGGCAGACTTCACACACGCAGAGAATTAAGAAATTCTCTGGTATGCAGGTTTCCTCACGATGTTTTCCTTCACCGATAATAATATAGTATAATAATGTATATTATTCAATATATTCCGTTCTGCTTTGTATGTAGTGCAGCGTTGCCAGTACCTATTGTCCTAATTCCCTACAAAACTAAGCAAATTTCTTCAAATTCTGGGAGAAAAATATCCCTATTCCTTACATGAAAATAAATGCATTTTACTAATTTTATTTTACAGCTTATCTATAGCTATAATATTATCCTTATAAATGGTGAAGATAGACGCAGCATTCTTTACGCATCTTCACATAAAGTAATACCCACGTAGGCAATAGTTCTCTTGGATTTAAATTTCCCGCAATTCGGGGAATTACCCACAAAGTGGCAACGCTGATGTAGTGTAGTGGACAGAACAAGCGTGTTTGTGGGTATAAACTGCGTTCGATTCGTTTCCCTACTATTATATATTATGTGGTTTCGTTGAAATACTTTCGTTCAAGCTCAGACCAATTACCTTCTTTTGGACTTGTGTAGCACTCAAATTCACTAACAAAATTGTCTCGTTTTTTGGATGGACTGGGTGTTAAATATATCCTGTGTCCTTACACTACACACAACCATTTTGAAATCGTAATACACACACACGTGTAATTTTAACACTATGAAACATCGATTTTAGTTAAACACGTTAGATCATGATCATATAGTTTTGACAAAGGGGTAAACTCTAGCGAGACAGGTCCTTTAAAAAGTTAATTGGTCTGAGCTTTCAAGGCTCAAAACGGCTGAACTCAGAGCCAACTAAAGGAACTAGTTTTTTTAAAAAAAACTAGTTCGTTTAGTTTTCACGTGGTTTTTACACTAACGCGTTGTCTATCAAACGCGTTAGTGTAAAATTTACTTTTTACATGCAATTTACTTTTAGGAGACTGTCTTGCCGTAGCAAGACAGTCTCCTAAAAGTAAACCAACTATATCATATGAATATTCGAATAATTATTTTTTCTATATTTTTTTTTTCATATTGATATTGTTAAAGTAATAATATTGTGTTTAATGTACCTAATATATTTTATAAGTATTTATTTATACAGAACATGTAGAGAATTTATTACGATATATTTTTGTAATTTTACTAGTCAATGTAAGCATAATTGAAGAGCTCTCTAGTGTTGTGATTCAAAAATAAATAATTTTAATTAAGTATTTTTTTGTTTTATTTATCCAAATTTATATTTAAGTATTTTGAAATATTTGGTTCAAAGAATTAGTTATGTTTTAAAGTTTATGTATTTTAGGGATTTTGCTTATAATCCCTTGAGATTAATAGACGATGTCAAACTTGGGAACTGATGTTTTTAACCGACTTCAAAAAGGAGGAGGTTCTCAATTCGGTCGGTATTTTTTTTTTTTTTTTTATGTATGTACACCGATTACTCAAAGACGCCTGGACCGATTTCAAAAATTCTTTTTTTGTTTGAAACGGTATAGTCCCCATTTGGTCCCATTGCCATCATGACAAGATTTGATGATGGAATCTTGGAGAAATTGAGGGGAACTTTCGAAAATTATATGGGTGTCTAGTGTGTTCGTAAACTTTTCCATTTAGTGCCTTTAAGAAATACAAAATTATGAAGGTTTAAAATCGATCTGATGATGGAGTCATAAAACAGACAAGGGAACTCCTTGGCGATTTACAGCAGTTACCTTGTGTTTGGGCTTGATTAATTTGTCTTAATGAGAACTTTCCACATAGATAGGTTGTGACTGTCATTTAGGGGTTTGGTGATGAAGACCAAGGACAATTAAGGGAACTCCTTAACAGTTAACAGTAACTACCTTGTTTTTGGCCTTGATTAATTCGTATTGCTGAGAACTTTCTACCTAGATGAGTTGTGTCTGTTATTAGGGGTCTGATGATGAAGACCAAGGTCAATGAAGGGAACCCCTTGACGGTTTACGGTAGCTACCTTGTGCTTGGGCTTGATTAATTTGTATTGCTGAGAATTTTGTACCAAGACTGTCATTAGGGGTCTGATGTATTCGTTTGAGATGAAATTTTACACTAAAAATTGAAAAATAATAAAAATTTTAATAAAAAAAATACAACCGACTTCAAAACCTAAAAACGTACCCACTAAACTAAAAAGCGAAAAATAACATCATAATAGCTTAGCTAGCTTAGCCGGTGTTGTCTTAATTTAAGCCATTTCTGACAGGACCACATGAAACAACATTGTCTGCAAAATCTAAATCTATAAGATATGCTCACATGGCTTGAATTAATACATCACCGGCTTAGCACCGCCTTCATACTGCTCAGCAGGTAGAACATATTATGATGTTATTTTTCGCTTTTTAGTTTAGTGGGTACGTTTTTAGGTTTTGAAGTCGGTTGTATTTTTTTTATTAAAATTTTTTTTGATTGTTACGTATAATCTATTCTTTTATTGCAGAGACTAAAATGAAAATTAGAAGCGTCGAATGTAAATTAATGTGACCAGCTTAAAAAGAATATTGTTGTCCTAACGATTCTGATTCGATTACTATTTTAGGTACTCTGGGCAGTAGCCATGTGGCATGTCGATTGATTTTTCTACAATTAAAAACGCTTCGAAAAAATGAATGGGAATGAGATTTGTAATCGACAGGTCACGTGATCAACTCAATCGTATCTGTCATACATTTTTTTTAGTTTTCGAACCGTTAGCGATTACACAAAGAATGCCACATGGCTACAGGTTATAGAATATATTTTTATTAACAAATTTAATATATATATAAGTGGTCTTTTTGTTCTGGCTAATCTCTGAAACGGCTGGACCGATTTTGACGGGACTGTCACTGGCAGATAGCTGATGTTCTAAGGACTAATATAAAATGAGAGCCGTGATAGCCCAGTGACTCCGATTCCGGAGGGTGTGGGATCGAACCCGGTCCGAGGCATGCACCTCCAACTTTTCAGTTGTGTGCATTTTAAGAAATTAAATATCACGCGTCTCAAACCAGCGAAGAAAAAACATCGTGATGAAACCAGCATACCAGAGAAATTTCTTAATTCTCTGCTTGTGTGAAGTCTGCCAATGACCTGCGTGGTGGACTATTGGCCTAACCCTCATTCTGTGAGGAGACTCGTGCTCAGCAGTGAGCTGAATATGGGTTGATAATGATGATGATGATAAGGAGTAATATGCTATACCTGCGCGGTGCTATAAAAAAGGACGTGAAATACAGAAATCAGAACAGCGGAACTCATACTTACGAGTATACTTTATCCCCGTATGTTCGTAACCCTCGTACCTCATGAATAAACGTTTGTGTAATAAATTGTAAATAGTAGGTACTTACCTATTGTAATTTTCGATATATTTGTTTAAGAGAAAATAAGTAAAATATACCTACTTATTTTCTCTTACCTTATCAGCCGATAGACGCTGGACATAGGCCTCTTGCATTGACCTCCAAACACAACGATCTCGAGCCGCCAGCATCCAGCGGCTCGGCAGCGTCTATGTCGGTAGGGTGGTAACTAGCTACCGCCGAAGCTTCCCACCAGCCAGACCTGGACCAATTTAGAAAACCTCAATCGGCCCAGCCGGGGATCGAACCCAGGACCTCCGTCTTGTAAATCCACCGCGCATACCACTGCGCAGAGGCCGTCAAAACATTAATTTTTATAATCACTACTTAGACCTACATTTGAGGTTGCAGCGTCCAAAAATGACTCATCGTTAATTCTAAATTGCCATTCTTACAATATACGTCATCATGTTAACATGAGTGTAGAGTTTTCCTGGACTTCCAGATTTTCCCCACACTTATTCGAATACATGAATAAAACGCTCTGTCAGAGTAAATATGTGGTTCTGTGGTACGGAATGATAAAACCGGATCCGCAGTTCATAGTTCGCGCTCAGTCGACGAAGTTGTAAAAATTGTCTTTGTTAGAATTTAAATCTACATTTAAAGTAATTCATAAAATTATCATGACCATGTAATTAAGTCGTGTATAATTATTGTTTTTAATTTAAGTAATAGTTATTTATATTACTTTTAGTGTCTGTAGATAAGTGATAAGTGGGTTTTTTACCAAAGTCATTGCTTTAATATCAGAATAAGGAAAAACAGTAAACAAGTTTAAGAACTAACATGAAGCGTAATGGAGTTATTATTTTATGTTTTTTAATACTATTCAAAGTTATTATCGCTGGAGATGGTAAATATCTTGTAATTGTTTTAGTTAAAATCTATACTAATATTATAAAGATGAGGAGTTTGTTTGTTTGTCTGATTGAATGCGCTAATCTCAGAAACTACTGGTCCGATTTGAAAAATTCTTTCAGTGTTGGATAGCCCATTTATCGAGGAAGGCTAAAGGCTATATATTATCCCCGTATTCCAACGGGAACGGGAACCACTCGGTTGAAACCACGCGGCGTCAGCTATTCGTAAATATGTGTCGAGTCAGAAATAAAATTATTTGCCTAATTTTTATTATTTTCCAACTTTACAAGTTTTTTTTTAAGTACTTTTGGCCCTTGACTACAATCTCACCTGATGGTAAGTGATGATGCAATCTAAGATGTAAAATGTTAGGAGGAGGGTGAAAATCCACACCCCCCTCGGTTTCTACACGACATCGCAGCGGAACGCTAAATCGCTTGGCAACATGTCATATTAGTTATTGCATTTTAGTGCAGTCATTTAAGCAAAAAGGGGTTATCGGAATACGAGATAATAAATTATAATAAGCTGTAAACTTCGTGTGTATCGAAAGTCTAGATTTTGTGAGGCTTTTGAAACAACTTTTAAAATGAAGGTGGACCTCATTTCGAAAAGTACGTACAAGTAATGCCTCTTATAGCTGCATTAGTTGAATTATTCATCATCATCATTTTCAGCCGATGGACGTCCACTGCTGGACATAGGCCTCTTGCATGGACCTCCAAGCATAACGATCTCGAGCCGCCAGCATCCAGCGGTTTCCTGCAATCCGCTTGATGTCCTCTGTCCACCTAGTGGGGGGTCGACCAACACTGCGCTTTCCGGTGCGGGGTCGCCATTCCAACACCTTGGGACCCCAACGTCCATCGGCTCTTCGAACTATGTGGCCTGCCCATTGTCACTTCAGCTTCGCGACTCGCTGAGCTATGTCGGTGACTTTGGTTCGTCTGCGGATCTCCTCATTTCTGATTCGATCCCGCAGAGAAACTCCAAGCATAGATCGCTCCATCGCCCGCTGAGTGATTTTGAGCCTTCTAATGAGGCCCATAGTTAGCGACCAAGTTTCGGATCCGTATGTCATCACTGGCAACACGCACTGTTCGAAGACTTTCGTCTTCAGGCACTGAGGAATTTCGGACGAAAAGATGTCGCGGAGTTTCCCGAACGCGGCCCAGCCGAGCTGGATTCGGCGATTTACCTCTTTCTCGAAATTGGACCTTCCTAACTGGACTGTGTGTCCTAGGTATATATACTCGTCTACAATTTCGAGCGCAGAGGCCTCAACAATAACTGGGTGGAGCGTTACATGAGCATTAGACATGATCTTCGTCTTGCTCATGTTCATTTTTAGGCCCACACGTTGAGAAACTCTGCTGAGGTCGTTGAGCACGGTACTAAGGTCATCCAGAGTCTCTGCCATAATGACCACATCGTCGGTAAACCGTAGTTGAATTATTAAGAATATCTAAAGTATAACTTTATATATTATTACCAAATAATAAAATAATTACTTACGTTAAATAAAATACTTACTTTATTTTATTTATTTATTTATTTACTTATTGAAATTTATATTGACGGCACACATGTTATTATTTATATGATATACTCGTAATCAATGCATTTAAATCTCTGATATTATAATAACTAACTACCTACATCTTAGCTAGAAAACCAACCCAGCCCTTTCTGTTACAACTACCTAAATTAGCTATATCAACACATGTAACATGCCAACGAAGAGTTACTACAGAAAATAGAAAACGCTAAAGCTGACAAATTAATATGAGTAGATATTCCATTCAGAAAGACTTTTTATAACAGACAAAATCTAGAGGCCATGCTGAGACTAAATCTAGAACTTCACGGCGATACAAAATCTAAGAGACCATGCCCAACGCCAATTATTATTATTTAGCAAGTTTTTTCAATTCTTTGATCATGGTCATAGAAAATGTATTGTATGCCACTGCACGAAATTAGCCATTATAGCACTCGTGTTGTCTATCGTGTAAATTCACTCGTGCTACAATGGTTCACATTACATGACAGTGGCATAAATAACTATTACATTTTAACAGTTGGTGATGCGTGTGCTCCTACTGATACGATATCTGAGGGATCGTGTAAACTGCTGACAGATTGCAATGTTGCTGTCAGGTTAGTAATCTATATACATAAAATAAATCTGTATAGAGGTCAATTCTGTGCATGAAATATATTTCCAAAATAACTATCAGGGGGTGATTAGTGATTGACACTGATGCCAAAAATGCAATCAGTACAATTTTTGTCTATCTGTCTGTCTGTATGTTTGTTATAGAAACAAAAACTACTCCACGGATTTTAACGAAACTTGGTACATTTGTTCTTCATACTCCTAGGCAGGTTATAGTAAACTTTTCATCATGCTACGATCAATAGGAGCAGAGCAGTGAAGGGAAATGTTGGGAAAACGGGAGAAGTTACTCCATTTTTGAAGCTTCCGTCGCGTGTCCAGCCTTATTAGGTAGGGTAGGGTTAGGGTATAGCTAGTTGAAATTTTACATCGACTTTCACGCGGACGAAGTCGCGGGCGTCCGCTAGTAGATAATATATATTACAATTTAAACTATAGTGAGTGTTATTAATATTAAATGGTCATGAAACACGGCTAAAACTCACGTGATACAACATCGGAATATGCCCGACTAGTTAAATTAGCAAACTAGAACCAGTTCATGACTAAGGGCCCCGTATGAATTCGAAACTATAGGCCTATTTAGAAAAGGTGATTTAGAATGTTAGACTTAGCCTAAGATACCTACTTCAAATGAATGATTTTAATAATATTATTTTTGTACAGATACATAAAAAGGATAGAATTTCATCCATTTAGTAGATGTGGCTTCAGAAATGTCTCCGAAATCGTATGCTGCCCGCTCGATGGTTAGTATCATTTTTTGTATAATCTTAAAGTTTGGTCAGACAGACGACGGGACAAGATGGCGTCGCCATGTCACGTCACGTCATCGTACCGCCAGCGACATATCACGTCACCGTCCCGCCAGCGACATGTCACATCCCGCCACCCACAGGTGGACTGACTGACGTGACGCTAGCGACTCGGCGGCTGACACATAGGTACGCGGCGTGATTCTGATTAGGTACTGGATCATTTGAAACAAGACGTCAAGTGATGATGACCCAGGACTTACAGTAGGTAGTAGGTACCTTACTGGCTATGGGGTTCTTATATAAATAAGATGATGTGTTGAAAATAATATTATTAAGTAGGTATCTAATACAAATAAATTAATGAATATGTTTGAGTAAACAATTTAAGACCTTTATAAAGTGTTCCTATTCCGACAAGTACCTACCTACTTGTATAATTTTAAAGGTTATATGTATTGGAAATCACGAAAAAATAGCATAATTTAATTAATTATTGATTACTATTTATTTCACAATTGAATTGTTTTTTCTTTATTATTTGCTAATTCAGTTTTATTACTTATATTTTTCAGAAGCTGGACATCGGGTGGCGGACTTAGGTAAGAATTGTACCATTATTGTACTACTAATGCTAAGTGTCGCCGCACACGGGCCATACGCGACGGCCAAAAACGCCGTTACGAGAAGCAAGAAGGGGCTACAAAAGTAGTTATAGCGCGCGACAGCCTTGTGGCCGGTGGTCGACATTTGTGGTCGGTGGCTGCTACTTAACCCATACTTAAAGTAACATAATCGCGCGGGTGGCGTGTAGCGGCGTTTTGGTCGGCGTTTAGTGGCCGGTGCGGGCCACAAGAAGCGAGCAGCGACGATTGTAGCATGTGGCGGCCACCGGCGTCGATCGTGTGCGTCGAGTCCATATAAAATGTATGAAAACTACAGGCAATTGCCGGTAGCGGCGTTTTGTGGTTGTGGCCAATAACCCGTGTGCGGCAGCCCTAACATGTATAGCAGAAACTTCGTCATCAACCCATATTCGGCTCATTGCTGAGCTCGAGTCTCCTCTCAGAATGAGAGGGGTTAGGCCAATAGTCCACCACGCTGGCCCAATGCGGATTGGCAGACATCACACACGCAGAGAATTAAGATAATTCTCTGGTATGCAGGTTTCCTCACGATGTTTTTCTTAACCGTTTGAGACACGTGATATTTAATTTCTTAAAATGCACACAACTGAAAAGTTGGAGGTGCATGCCCCGGACCGGATTCGAACCCACACCCACCGGAATCGGAGGCAGAGATCATATCCACTGGGCTATCACGGACCTTAGCAGAAACTACTATAGTATAATCTTCTGCTTTATGTACAACTGCAACAGGGAGAGTACGACAAAACGCCAATTTTATATGTAGATAAGGGCCTAATATTAAAAAATAAGACATTCAACCCTCCCGCTGCGGGACATTTGAATGCCCAAGCAACCGGTGGTCAGGGCTCCAGAATGAGTAAGCTTCACACAATACGCGCCGTCTCAGGAATCGCTGCCTTCTGTATCCGACTATTGACCCAGCAGTTAAGCGAAAGCTTCTTAATTTATTACTTAACTTTATTATTACTATTTTCAGAATGTAAAAAAATCGTCAACACAAACTTACCCTCGCTCGTATCACACATAGTTGGCGGGAATAACGCCACGCACGGCGAATTTCCTCATATGGTAAGTACCTACTCGACGAATGTTCATTATCTCGAATAAAATAGCGAACTTTGACTTCGAAGTCTACTTCGAGGCCTACTTGTTAGAATGATGAAAATTAGAATGATGTTAGAGGATGAAAATCCACACCTCTTTCGGTTTCCACACGACATCATACCGGAACGCTAAATAGCTTTTTTTTTTTTTTTAAACGAGTATCCCCTAACATGATTAGGGTCCTTATTGAGCTAAGTTTTTAATTTTGCTTTCGTATGGTCTATTATTTCCGTGTGTGTATTGTTTTTGAACTAGAACGTAACAAAGCGAAGTAATTTATATGCTAGTAAGGCTTTATATTCAATAATACAAGAAATACTATGCATCTGTATTATTCGCTTTGTTACGTTTTATTGCAATTTTGGTTACGCTAAATAGCTTGGCGGTAGGTACGTCTTTGCCGGTAGGGTAACTAGCCTCCCAACTGCCAGACATGGACCAATTAAGAAAAACCTCAATCGGCCTAGTCGGGGATCGAACCCAGGACCTCCGTCTTGTAAATTCACCGCGAATACCACTGCGCCACGGAGGCCGTCAAAAATGGTACACAATATTTTATCTGTTAACTCCATTTTTAACTGACTTCAAAAAGGAGGAGGTTCTCAAATTGACCGGCATTTTTTTTTATGTATGTACATCGATATTATTATTCGAAGACACCTGAACCAATTTAATTTTTTTTTATATATAATTTTCATCGTATTCCCTACACTTCCATCGTAGATTGCATCTTAACTTACCATCAGGTGATATTGTAGTCAAGGGCTAACTTGTAAAGAATAAAAAAAAACTCTCCTTAACCGATTAAAAATAAACAAAGTCAATGACCGGTTGTTTCATATATTTCAGGTGACACTTGGATACAATGTTTCTGGTGTATATGAATTCCTTTGTGGAGGTTCTTTAATATCGCAGTCTTATGTTCTTACAGCAGGTCATTGCATGGAATCAATTGAAAAGTAAGCATTGTATATTATTAACACTTTTCTTTACTCTCTTAGCTAGCTCAAAAACGCCGATTTTATGTAAATATTTGTAGTGTCCATACTTGTTTTGTACACCAGGATCAGTGAAAGTGAGCTGAAAGTAAAAATCTTTTTAAATTCTAGGGAAAACCACAATTTTGGTCAATTATTGTGTAAAAATTACAAGCAACCCGGGATCTTTAACGATTGTGGTGGATAGCAGTATTAGACGGTGATAGCCCAGTGGATATCACCTCTGCCTCCGATTCCGTAGGGCGTAGGTTCCAATTCGCTTCGGGGCATGCACCTCCAACTTTTTTTAGTTATGTGCACTTTTAAGAAATTAAATATCACGTGAAACGGTGAAGGAGAAAAATCGTGAGGAAACATATCTGAAATTTTCTTAATTCTCTACAGTGTGAAGTCGGCCAATCCGCATTGGGCCAGTGTGGTGAACTAAGGCTTAGCCCCGCTCATTCTGAGAGGAGATTCGTGCTCAGCAGTGACCCGAATGTGGGTAGATGATGATAACCTATTGAAATGATTCTTTCTTTCTTTTTTTAAAAAAGAATATTTGTCGTATCTTTTAAATACTCGTATGACCAATATTCTCATTCCTCTCCAACTAGTCGCGAAAGACTGTATTAGGAGTGGGTACGACAATAGACCAACGGGGCGGGGATCGAAGCATCACCCCTCGGTGATGAGTCCGACCGCTCTTACCGTTGAGATATTGATTGATGATGATTGATTGATTTGTGTGTTACAGATTGAAGCCAACCATAGTTCGTATGGGCATCGTTAACATTGGTAACGGGCAGGTTAACAACGAGTCTGACGTGAGAATAGACAAGATAATAAAACACCCGAATTATACCAAACCCCTCACATACAACGACATCGCCTTGCTGAAGTGAGTATTGTTTGTAAAAGTAATGCACTCAATAAGTTCACATGTCTGCAGCGCTGACGGCAAGACATTCGATAAAACTGCTAGGCTGTAACATCTTTTTTTTTTATTCATTACAAGTTAGCCCTTGATTACAATCTCACTTACAGGTGAGATTGATTGAAGATGGTAAGTGATGATGCAATCTAAGATGGAAGCGGGCTAACTTGTTAGGAGGAGGATGAAAATCCACACCCCTTTCGGTTTCTACACGACATCGTGCCGAAACGCTAAATCGCTTGGCGGTACGTCTTTGTCGGTAGGGTGGTAACTAGCCACGGCCAAAGCCTTCCACCAGACAGACCTGGACCAATTATGAAAACCTCAATCGGCCCAGCTGGGTATCGAACTCAGGACCTCAGTCTGGTAAATCCACCGCGCACACCACTGCGCCACGGAGGCTGTCAAAATCGCTTACTGTCAAGCATGATTGTAGAATGTTATCGTTTGTAGAAAAATCGCACTAATATTATAAAGGCGAAAGTTTGTGTGTAAGTGTGAAAGTTTGTAAGTATGTTTGTTCCTCTTTTACGCTGCGGCTACTTAAGCGTTTTGGCTAAAATTTGGAATGGAAATAAAATTTTACTCTGGATTAACACATAGGCTACTTTTCATCCCGGAAAAATCCATGATACCCGCGGGATTTGTGAACAATAGAACAATATAAACAAAAAAATAATATGAATTTATCAAGAGGCCGTTGTCGGTTACTGTTATAGACTAGAGCAGCCGGTCAAGTTCTCGCCGAAAGTGGCTCCGATCTGTTTGTACACGAAGAATGACGACCCCACAGTGCCACTCATCGTCAGCGGATGGGGCACCACCAATGTTATGAGTGAGTTTTTCTTTTAAACCCACTTCAAAGTACACACGGTTATTCTCTAACGATGTTTTGTATAACTCGCAAGTGCGAGTTTCGAATTATAAAATCGTGGTATAGTATCGTGTTAAACCTTAGACCATTAAAAAGAAAGGACCTGCCTCGTAAACCGTTACCTCTCTGTCAAAGATCAATAATCAATGATCTAACGCGTTTATAAAAACTGTTGCTGTATAATGAATAGATGTTTCATTGTTGTAATAGTTTTAGTCGGGTAAAGAGCTCCCTCAGTTTCCCTGATTGAATGGCATAAAAAACGGCCAAAACTTGTAGTTTAGTAAAAAATGGAGTAACGTTTTATTTGTAAGTATTTCTACCATAATTTTATCAAATTTGTAATAAAACGATTTCTAAAAAGAATCGATCCTTTTGACGGAACAGCAAAAAATCGATCAAGTAATCGAACATTCTGTATATATTCTGTGGATAGCTTAAGCAATGTGTTGGTTAGGCTGTGTAAAAATTACGCGTGTGTTTATTGCGAGTCAATTATGTAGCTGTGAGTAGTGTATGGACACAGAATATACTATTAATGGTATTAAATGTTTTCGATGTGTGAGTTTACCTCGTCTCCCTCAAAAAACGACAGACTTTTTTTGTTGGTGAATTTGGGTGCGAAACAGGTCCATTCTTTTTAATAGTCTAAGTGTTAAACAGAGAGAGATATAGGTGAATTCGAAATTCGCACTTGCGAGTTATAAAATTATCGTTACAGAATAAGAAGGTAGAACAGGTTAGAATCGCCTTCGAACTGATCAGCAGATAGAACATATTAAGATGATGTTTCGCTTTTTAGTTTAGTAGTACGTTTTTGAAGTCTGTTGAATTTTATACTTAATTTTTTTTTATTAAATTACATACTTATCAATTCGACATGTTGGTTTGTAATTTGTATAGTTAGTTATTCTATCAGATCTGCAGGGTATTTTTGTAACTTGGTGTACGGTTCAAAACATAACCTTAACGTAAGCGCAGAATAGAGAATGATACTGAATGAGTTGTCACAAGCCGCGCAGTGAAGCCGGTGAAACCCATAAAAAAACAAACGTCACGCGTGCGTCTCCTTGACATCCACATAATGTTAATATCTAGTATGTACATTTTTTTTTTCATAATTTGTATTTCACTAACAACAATTACGTAAATTAATATCTTACATACTAGACTAATAATTAAAAAAAACCTATAAAAACCTACAAAAATACTCCATCTTAATTTTTTAGTATTTGAGAACAGTTTTTAAAATATTTAAAAACATAAGACACCATTTTTCTTGAATAATTTTTAAAATTACTGATACGACGCTTTGTGACGTACTGACTCTAGAATGTATTATTCTGTATTTGTATTTGGAATCACTGTCGTGTTCTATTATTCTTTAAGTTAGGTAAGTTGAAAGCGGCAGTGGTATTTTTATTCGAGACACACACACACACACATATTTTTCTAAGTTAAGTTTAAAAGTTTGATGCAATGATCACGTGAGAGTATATAGAAGAGCGTTTACATCACAGAACAGACAACGCTAAAAGCTAACGCTTTTAGCAATAGAAGTAGCAAGGTGGCGTGGCCCGCGTACACCCGGGTGTGCGGAACATCGCAAGCGTGTTCTCGCATGTACTAGCATGTTTTGTTCTGTGACAAAAGGAATAAATAATATTCAAGTCTAAAGTAAGGGTGACTCAATATTAAACAGCCATTTAGGCCACGCCCCTGGGTACGCTGGTTTCAATACAAAGAATTGGCACTTTAAAAATCTGTGATTTACATTATAGAAAACGCAAGAACCCCATATCTGCAGAAGGCAACAGTGACCGTGGTGCCGACGAGTGGGTGCACGCGGTTGCACCCTGCGTTTAGGAGATTGCCGCAGGGCATCTCAGACGGGCAGATATGTGCCGGCGACCCACTAGGCCTCAGAGACGCTTGTCAGGTGTGTATGGGAATGGGAGACCGATCCGTTGTTGAGACTGACTGGGTGCATGCATCGTCACAATCATTTGTATCAGACCAATTATTGTACAGACCTGCCTCGTTAGACGTTACTTTTCTGTCAAAGTATATGATCAACGATCTAATGCGATTATAACAACTGTCCCTATATAATCGGTGTTAAATAGTTGTAATGGTGTTCGTCGGTTAAAGAGCTCCGTAAAAATACCTTTTTGTATTTTTGTAGCATAAAATATATACCAAATCTAAGCTCGTTTTCCTCGGAAAATGTCAGACAATTTTGTTCGTGACTATGAGTGTGATACAGGTCCTTCTATAATTGCTCTGAGTTTGTACCTAATGAGGCATATCCCTTAGTCTTATGATACTTATGATAGTCGCATCGCGCAGAAAGCTGCGGCGAATGTCTCGTGCCCAGTTACCTACTCATTCAGGTGCGTCCAAGTGTGGCAGAGAAAAAACCTCCGAGCGGATCTCGGCGCTCCTAACATGGGTGTAGGCCGTAGGGTTAATTTTGCTACTTATAAGAACGTATTTTATATTGGACTGGACGGGACAAGTTTTTTTTAGTACAAAATACATAGAGATAAGTCACGGGAACACGGACGGAAGGGCGAGGTGTTGTTTACAACATTTCTTAACATTTCTAAAGATCCGTACCTCAAAAGGTAAATACGGAATCCTTAGGGGATCAATTTGATGTCCGTCTGTCTGTTTGTCTGTCATTTTCTTAACATTTTTAGAGATCCGTACCTCAAAAGATAAATACGGAATCCTTATAGGATCAATTTGATGTCCGCCTGTCTGTTCAGACACTATCTCAAGACGGGCACTTAGCTAATGCTTGCATCTACTGACTAGAGTCTAGACTATGACCACGTGACCTCCCTGACTCGAAAGTTGTATCCACTCATTAGAGATATTTGGGATTCGTTTCGAATTAGATTTTTTTTGTTATTGGCAGGGTGATTCTGGCGGGCCGCTCCAAGGCTTGACAACGGACGACGGCTTCCTACGACTGGTGGGCGTGACGTCATTTGGACGCGGCTGCGGCTCGCCTACTCCCGGCGTCTACACGCGCGTGTCATACTACCTCGACTGGATCGAGAGCGTTGTGTGGCCCGACACGAAATAACTTGTAAAATAAAAACGTCTGTGCTATAGATCACACAACTGAAGTAAAACTTGTTTCAATAGTAAAAAACCAGCGCCATCTATGAGTCTCAGGTATAACTGCATCGCAATAGGTTCTTGAAGTGTACTAAATATAAATATAATTAATAAGTAAAGCCTTTGTTAACAATCTTACAATTTATATTTCATTTTAATTTATCGCTTAAAACATACAATTAGGTTTATTGCCTTGCAATTTAAATATTATTTTTTTAGACACCGGTTTTCGGATTGTCTTGTTTCCAGTACAGGCCTTCCCAAGTATTCTCCACAAAGATCTGTCCCGTTTTTACCGTTGGTTTTCAGTCTTGCTTCTAGATGTCTATCATCAAACCCCTTTCATTATTTCAAACTTATAATAAAAAATAGCATACAATATAATAAAAATATAATTTATGTTTTGTAAAAATATTATGCAAGTGTTTTATTTATTACATTTAATTAATTTCTTTATTGTAAGACCTTTGGACTTCTATCTTACTACTATCGCCCGTATGCACTACGTATTCCTACTTTGCCCGTGACACTAGAAGAAATTAAAAAAAAGGAAAACTTAATGGGATAGTACAGAGTTCACCTCAACAAATACAAAAAAATCTTTAAGGTCCGGAGCGGCGAAAGATGTCGTTTACACTTTACACCATCGATCGTAGATGGGCCTCAAAGCGTCGCGGAATTGTCATTGGTTTGGTTGAGTACGTCATCACTCGTAACACTTTCTCATTTCTCTTTCCATTCGTGTTCCAAAATGAACACAAAGACATAATTAAGGGATTAAAATAAAATAAAAAAAACAGTAAATATTTTTTAAGTCCGCGACCACTCAAGCATGCGCTTGTTACGTACTAAGATAAGTGAGTGCACGTCTTTGAGTAATAACATAAAATTCTGCGTTCTTTAGTATGGAGAGGCCCATCTAACGATTTATATCGATGGTTTACACGACAAGCTGGTTTGCATAAGGTCGAGGAATATTAACGCCATTAATACTGCAATAACGCTTAACGCATTAAAACGGGCAATAACATTTTCCTAGTGTGGCCCCAGCTTAAGGCGCCATAGATGATACATTATATATTGAGATAGATACGCAACTCTCATTTCAGTTAAAAAATTTATGTACCGTGATCACTAGATGGCGCATTCTAATTTATTGGCTACCCATAGATGGCGTTCTCTCTACGAGTACAATCTATATTTTAGTTGTATGACTATTGCTGTTTGTTTTCCTAATTCTTATATATTATTAATGAAAAAAATTTAACATAAACATAATATTTACAAAATCACCTATTTCACTATATAAAACTAATATACCCAAATATTTCAATTGCCAAATTTTATAAATACAACGTGTCCCAAAATTCAACGATAAGCGGGCGCCAAAAGATTGACCTGCTCATGAGCACTTAAGGAAAAATAATAAAAAAAATATACCTAAATTTTTTTTTTAGTTACAAAATAAATTTTAAAATTCTTTGAAAATTTACACCTTGTATGATATTTTGAACTACCGCAGCTACAATTTCTTAAATATGCTTAAGATTTTTTTTGTATCGGAACCTAAGTAGTACTACTATTCACCACAACTCTTAAAAACACCACAATGCCCGCAGTTTTTACACAAAAAAATATCAAAATATTTTTTTTCCCTCAAATTTTTAAAGATTTTTACTTTCAGTCTACTTTGACTCATGGTCTTGCAAAAAAAAGTATGAACACCGCTATGGCAAGTTATTTTCAAAGTTGACGCAACTAATCAAGATTTCAAAATAGTATAATACCCTAGGATAACTAGTCACAAAAAAAAATATGCGTACCATTTGTAAACAAGAACCAAATTTCTTAATTGTTCTTGTTGTTAGTAATAAATTTTACTATGTTCCAAAAATGTGTTTGTTATTTTAATTACACAACATTAAAGTAAATGTTCGAATTGTTTTCCACCGGCATTAATACAGGCACGACATCGCCTTAAAAACGACCGTTTTATTTTTCGCGCATATCTTCTAGCATTGATATGTGCCGCAGCCTGAGTGATTTTTTGCCGAAGCTCGTCCAATGTCGTAATCGGTTTTGCGTAGATCCTGTCTTTGAGACAACCCCAATAAAAGAAATCCAGGGGGTTTAGGTCGGGTGATCGGGGTGGCCATAGGATAGGACCAAGTCGCCCGATCCAACGCCCCGGATACTCGTGGTCTAGGTATTGTCTCACAGGACGAGCGTAGTGAGCTGGGCAACCATCATTTTGATACCACATATTTTGAAGGTCGCTTAGGGGGACGTCTTCTAGTAATTCTTGCAAATCATTTTGTAAAAAGTTCAAATAACTGTCCCCATCTAAGTTTCCTTGTAATTCAAAAGGCCCAATCACTTTTCCATTTAAAATGCCCGTCCATAAGTTGACCTTAAATTGATATTGGGATTTGTCTTCTCTCATCAGGTGCGGATTCTCATTGCTCCAGCTGTGTAGGTTGTGAAGATTTAAATAGCCATCTTTCTTGCAGGTTGTTTCATCCGACCATAGTACTTTATCCAAGAACTGAGGATCTTCCCGATGCTTTTGAAGCATCACTCGGCAAAATGCGATCCGCAGTGGATAGTCCCGTGATAGTAACGTTTGTACACGTCTGTAATGATATGGGTGTAGCCGATGACGTTTTAGTATTCGATGTGCTGAACTTTTTGGGATTCCCGTAGCTGCTTCTATGGCACGCACTGAGGTAGTTGAATCAATGTTTATTTCATTGAGAACTTCTTCATCGCATTCCGATCTAGGTCTTCCAGCGTTTCTTCTAGCTGACGGCAAACGACCCTCCGAAAACGCTTGATGCACATTCATAAATACCCGATAATCTGGATATCTTTGAGCGTTTGGGTACCTTTCTCGATACAATCTGCTAGCAGCGTTAGCATTGCACCGACATTCTCCATAAATGAGATGCATGTTAGCGTATTCCATCGGCGTGTATGGTTGCGGCATGATAACGCTAAACAGTCCAAAATACACCAAAAGTCCAATTCACAAAACACAGGCACAGTCCAAAATAATGCCAGGTCAGTTCAGTTTGCAGATCACTTAAGTCCAGTCCAAAATGCAAAGCCAAAAGTCGTTAGTACGAGAGCCACGTCAATTGAATACGGAAAGTTGCGCAGTAAACAAAGGAGCAGAGCGTACTGACTTGCTGGGAACAGGATTTTCTTTACCTGCATCATTGTCATTCAACAAAGAACATCTGTCTATCCCTCTCTAACGTATACTTATCGCTATCTTTCTCTCTCTCTCTCTCTCTTATTTTTAAATGTTATCGTTCGTTCCATTAAAATTCTAGGAAATTGCAACGTATGACTCACATCATTTTGTGCATAAAGTAAAAGTGATTTCTAGGAGCAAAAACATTTTAGAAATTTAGTTCTTGTTTACAAATGGTACGCATATTTTTTTTTTGCGACTAGTTATCTTAGGGTATTATACTATTTTGAAATCTTGATTAGTTGCGTCAACTTTGAAAATAACTTGCCATAGCGGTGTTCATACTTTTTTTTGCAAGACCATGAGTCAAAGTAGACTGAAAGTAAAAATCTTTAAAAATTTGAGGGAAAAAAAATATTTTGATATTTTTTTGTGTAAAAACTGCGGGCATTGTGGTGTTTTTAAGAGTTGTGGTGAATAGTAGTACTACTTAGGTTCCGATACAAAAAAAATCTTAAGCATATTTAAGAAATTGTAGCTGCGGTAGTTCAAAATATCATACAAGGTGTAAATTTTCAAAGAATTTTAAAATTTATTTTGTAACTAAAAAAAAAATTTAGGTATATTTTTTTTATTATTTTTCCTTAAGTGCTCATGAGCAGGTCAATCTTTTGGCGCCCGCTTATCGTTGAATTTTGGGACACGTTGTATATAGAAATAAGGAAAACAAACTGCAATAATCCTTCAAATATTAAAGGATTTTTAATCAAAGAAAGAAAAGAATATTCTTATTATTCAACGATTTATTTTTTCTTTTGTGATTATGAAAATATCTTAATGCACTTCAGCAGCCTGATAACATTAGTGCACCAACTATGATTATTGACGTTTATGATTATAAATAACCACTGATAACATCTACACGCTGGTCACCTTTAAGAACACGTAAAATTTCTGGCGACATTTTCGCCACGCCGTTTCGCGACACACCGGGCCGCCTTCTGAGCATAGTTCCGATGGTGGTCGAGCATGTTCCATGGTTAATTATTAACTATGCACACCAAATCCACAAGTAATACCCATTATAATCACTTATTTGTACCGATTACATCTTATTTTAATATTTTTCGTTCACCACTGTCACCAAGTTTTAAACAACATGTCACTATCACTATAGCAACAACAGAAAAAATTCAAAGACAGCTAAACTGTCATATTTGAAACTATATTTTTTAAAAATTTTATAGTTCGAACAGGAGTGATTTTAATCAAATAATGTGTTTCATGCGTGCCATCTATATTGTGCGAAAACTTCGCTTAAGTTTTTGTACCGTGAACGCTGGAAGGCAGCACTTCATACAAAATATTTTACGTAAGCGAACTGTGCGGAAGTTTCACCCCCATGTAAGGCGCTGTCAATTTAAGTTCAGGTTTAGCCGCGGGACTTCAATCATGAAAAGTACTAAATTAATTAAGAACTTGTATATTAATTTAGTCCTTTTCATGATTTTATTATAAATCTACATACAATAAATGGCTGTATAGATGTCTACGACATATAGGCTGGATAAGTCACATGTCTGAGAAGAGAAGATCTCATATTCGTACAATACTCGTATCCATAAATGTTAAATCGAGCATAAGTCAAACCGTTTAGTTACACTACGAAATGCTAAAAAAAGTATATTTATTAATTATCAAAGATTAACGATTCGGTACAAGTTAATTAACATGGAGGGAAAATAAGTATTTTCCCTCCACGGAGTCGCTACTAGCGCTTATGATTCCCTAAAGACTCGAGTTCAAAGCCGTGAAAAGATTTTTACGAAAACAACATTGTTCTGTTGTCTATGGGTCTCTTTGTACAGTGGCTTAGACCTTGTTACCTTAAGACCTGCCTTGCTAAACATTACCCGTCTGTCAAAAGTATATGATCACGATCTAATGTGTTACTAATTGTTTCTATTGAATTGATGTTTCATTGTTGTAATCGTTTTCGTCGTGTAAAGAGCTCCCTAAAATGCGATTTGTCTAGTTGCATGGCATAAAAAACGGCAAAAACTTCTAGTTTCGTAAAATATTAAGTAACGTTTAATTTGTAAGTATTTATACTTTAATTATGTCAAATTTGTACTAAAAACAATATCTAAAAATAATCGATTCTCCTGAAGGAACAGCAAAACATCGATCATATAATCGAATATTCTGTTGATAGTTGGTGTAAAAAATACATTGTATAGTCCTTTTCATGAAAGAGGTCCCGCGGCTAATGACACTGATGTCTAGTTCGGACTACTTTAGTATTTTAGTCGAGTACGTATGATTTTTGGGCGGTAGCAAGTAGTTTAGTATGGTACTCGACTAAATACTAAAGTAGTCCAAATTAGGCATGAGCGCCATTTAGACATTAGCGCCGCGTCTGGGGGACTTCTTTCATGAAAGGAAAAAATATACTTCGTCCCACGAACTAAGTCCCGTACACGCAGCGCTATTTTCATTTGGTAATGGCGGTCTTATTGTCATTTGTGTAAGGCGCTCTCAATTTTAGTCAGGTTTTAGCCGTGGGACTTTTGTGGCGCAGAGTCTAAATTATTGTGAATCAAAATAGTAGTGTAAGGACACATCACACAAAATATATTTATTGGTGTTAAAATCTTCAATGTGGGAGTTTACCTCTTCACTCACAAGACATAAACGTTAGACCATTTTGTTAGTAAGTGAATTTGGGTGCGATGCATCTCCGTATCTAACTCCGCTATGTCCGGTGGTCTGAGATGCAGTCTCAGACGAATTACGAAATACGGACCTGCCTCGCTAGACATTACCCCTATGTGCAGAATCTACGATTAAACGCGTTTATGAAGACAATTTCTATAGATTAATTAAATCCAACCTTCAAGGTTTTTGACCAATTGGAACGTGTGCGTCGGAATTACGAATTTTTAATTTTGCTTGCAAATAAATGCCAACGCACACGTTCCAATTGCTCAAAAACTTTGAAGGTTAGATACAATTAATTTAGTGTCGTGGAACGCTTGGGTTAGATATTCTTTCAATATATTTCTATAGAATCAAAGTTTCATTGTTGTATTCGTTTTTGTAGTGTAAAGAACTCTCTAAAAATAAATGGCATTAAAAACGGTCAACAACTTCTAGTTTACTAAAAAAATTAACTACTATGAAGTTTCGTTTCATTTGTAAGTATTTCTAAGATAATTATATATTATATTATTATTTATAAAAAACATTAAATAAACAAATAATCGATTCTTCAGCCGGAACAGCAAAACATCGATCAAGTAATCAAATATTTAGTAGATAGTCTAGTCGATATGTTTATTAGTCTGCGTAAAATTTACAAATTTTGCGTAAAGATTGTTTTGCGTTTCAAATTTATAGTATGGACAAAAAAATATTTATTGATGTTAAATTTTTCGATGTGTGAGTTTATCTCACCCCCCTCAAAAAATAACAGATAATTTTATTGGTGAATTTGTGTGTAATACAAGTCCCTACGTAATTGCTCTGAGCGTGTAGTCGAGTCAAAAATATTAAGGGTCTGTGGTCCGAAATCATAATGTCGCGTTCGCCGTACAATGAATGCGCTTGTATCCTCTTTGTCACATTTCCGCTCAGTGATCGTGATAGCCAGGCGAAATTACTTTCGCTTCGCTGCCGTTGCGTTAGATCGTGAATTCTCGTTGCTTGCAGTTTCACTCACCTGCTCTGCGTTAGTTCCTGGTTTCTTGTCTGTGGATCGCGCGCGCCCGCCGCAGCCCGCACCGCACCGCACTTGTTACTGGTTTTTGTATTGTGTAGGTGCTGTGTTGAACTTGCAGTGATTATTGACAAGGAATTATCATTCAAATTTGTGAATTTATACCAAATATTGTAAAAAAGTGTGAATATTCGTACACAGCCAAGATATCACAATGTAAACAGCTGTCGTGATCATTGCGGAAATCATTAGTGTTGTGCACCGATGTTTATTCTGATAATATTATCCTGATTCCTACATTTTGATAATGTTGATGAATGGCATCTAAACGTGGGGATAGTGACAAGTCCACGATGACGTCTACCGGCGGGGCAGGTCCGAGCATATCTGGGATGGCCGTCCCTGTTCCTCAAACGTTCGGGCTTCAAGCTGCTGGCGGCTACAGCTCATCGGAAACGCAGTCTCCAGAAGTGGCAGTGCCTAACCGGAGCGATCGTGAAATGCGCAATGTGGCCGAGAAAAACAGAAGAGAGGCCTTCAACGCGCAAATCACGCAAATGATGTCCTTATTGTCTGACATCGTCCATTCACAACGTAAAATCGACAAGACGAGTGTCCTACGCCTCGTCGCTAGTGAACTTCGCAACCAGCACATCTTTGGAGACTCTATTAAGTGTCGTCATCTCGAGACATGGTCGTCTGCTATACTGAAGTTCTTCGACCTCATTGGTGGGTTCATGTTGGCGGTCACTTGTTTAGGACGTATCTGTAACGTCTCCCACAACGTTCAGGAAAAGTTAGGTTACTGTTACATAGATCTCTTAGGCCAAGACTTTTACAATTACGTTCACCATGAAGATAAACAGATCCTGAGGCAACACATTTACCCACCGGAACTGCAGACTGGCTGCAGTCAGCAGCTGTTAGAAAAGCATCATAATTTTCATATAAGGATTATGAGAGCAGGAGCTCGGTCTGACCCCCCGAGGTATGAGCGCTGCAGAATAGATGGCGTGCTCCGACGTTCCGACCGAGCCACTGCAGATACTGTGCAAGAGGAACAAACTATCAGGAGGCAAAGGGTAAGACACCATCGTACCTTCTCTTCAAGCGGTAATGACTATGTTTTTATAGGAATGGTCCATATATTAACAAATAACTTGCCAGCCAGAGTGCTACCACCAACTGCATATTCAGAATATTGGACGAGGCACTTGATTGATGGCAGAATAGTGCAATGCGATCAGAGCATCTCGCTAGCAGCTGGATACATGACGGAAGAGATCACAGGAACCTCTGCCTTCTTTTTCATGCACAAAGATGATGTCCGTTGGGTTATTTGTGTGTTACGACAGATGTATGACCAGAGTAAGGAGTTTGGAGAGTCTTACTACAGATTGATGTCCCGATCTGGCCACTTCCTGTACATGAGGACGAGAGGGTACCTCGAGATTGATAAAGACACAAAGAAGGTACAAAGCTTTGTTTGTGTTAACAGTGTAATAGGGCAGGAGTATGGACAGAGGATGATGGATGAGATGAAGAGGAAGTACTCTGTGATGGTGGACTGTGATAACTTAGAGAGAGAGAAAACTGCATGTGCAGACGAGGCTCCCGTAGAGCATCCAAAGCGTTTAGAAAGAATTGTGATGCACCTCTTAGAACCAGCCGCCAATGAGAATGTGGATGAGCTGAAACTAGTGGCACCGTCTAAAGAGAATATAATTTCTGCAATTAAGAATAGTGAGAGAGTTGTACAAGAAACCGGTGTTAGATTTGATACACGCAAAAGAAAAAATTCAGACTGCGAGGACAACAGTGAACATTTAAAAAAGCATAGCAGTCTGTTAGAGTTTTAATTTCATTCATTGTGTATGTTTGTTCCTATGTGAGAGATGGTTTGTGGATAAACATTTAACTAAACCTTGTGTCGATGGCCGCTAACTTCTCCCGGACAAGTTGTAAGAAACAAATCTTTTTCATAAAAACAATTATTGTCTTACAAGTGGTAAATGTTTGGGACATTTTTATATGTGAATCTGAGTGGTAACAACTCATACAATATTTATAATACAATACATTATACAGTGTAAACTCTATATAATGACACTAAAGGGATTGTACATTTTTGGTGTTATAAAGAGTGGTTGTTATATGGAAAGAAGAACATGCATTTTTCTTCTTTAGTAAAACTTTTTTGACAAAACACAGTGTTTTTCTTTTTGAAATAGCCATGTTTAGTAGTTTGTGAGCAACTAAGCATATGATAACGATATAGAAAAGAATATTACTTCTACTTATTTATTAGTCATGGTCAACAACAGTGCACATGTGCAGTCTCAGTTTGTAAATGAAAGAACAAATTTCTTAGACAGTTTTTTTGGATGATGCTGACAGTCAAGTTTATTACAGGCTAGGATAAAATTGTGACAAAAGAATGTAGACAGACAGAATAGTTTTCACTAAATAGGATAAGGCAACTTAAAAGGATTTTTTTTTTATTCTTTAAAGGTACTTTTTATTTCTTCTTCTTCTTCTTCTTCTTATTTGTCTTTATAGAGAGTGGGTGAAACGCTATAACGTATCATTGTGTGTAACCAAGCTAAACCAATCAAAGCCATGTGATTTCGACGCTTTAGCAAATTTGTCGTTAAATTGAGTGACCTTATATGGAGTTTACACTGTATATTATAATATTCAGGAGTTTCAGACAAAAGTGTTGTAACAACATAACAATTTAATTGAATAAATTGCAAGGAAATACAGACTTTTTGGCATATTTTTAATTTGTTTCAATGTGTACATTTCTATTATAATATGTGTATCATAAACAACTTAAAATTTTTAACAAATAATCTAGTTAGTAAGTCTTAAGCTTATGTAGAAATATTGAATGTGCCAAATGTTATTGTAACGTATTAACAAAATATATATTAATATCAGTTTTCTGTACATCTACGTTTCTGTCAAATTAATTTTGACAAAAAATTAATGAGAAAAATCATATATTATGAATATTGAATACTGACACAACCAGTTGAGACATCCTTGGTCAAAACCAGCTAATCGTCAGAGTTCAGAGCTCTGACAAAGTTTGTTTGTTGATCAACCAATAACATGATTCTAATCAGTCTTTCAATCTATCAAAAGAGAGCTAAAGGATTGAGGAGCTTTCATACTGTTTCATAGAAAGTTTATGGTTGCATTTTAAAATTTTCTTGTCAATTATGATTTTAGCAGATGTAAACGAGTGTGACATGATTAAGTTATCATATTGCAATTTAATTTTTTGATATCTTGCACAATATCTATAAATTACGTGATGGGTTTTTAATGATGATGTGATGGGACCTAGAACTGATACACTTAAACCTTTCAGATGTTTTGATATTATAATATTCATCTCATCCTTTATACCACTCTTTAGATTGCCAGAAACATTCACAATAGACACTTAATAGAACTTTTATCTGATACAATATATTGATAATTCCATATTCAGATATTTTATTGCAAGTATTACCTATGCTGAATTGCTTTACACTGTTTTAGTGTTGTTTTCATATTTTCAATTGCAGACTTAATTTAAAATTTAGTAATATTATATATGTATCTATTTTTGTTCAATTCTAGAAAAAATCCATTAATTTGACTTGTATAACTGTAAAATTTGAGATTCAGAAACTACTTTTTGATTATTAGAACTGCTCATATTTAAGTGTCTCGACAAAAACATAACTACATATAATGAAAAAATTTTATTGGCCAGCTGGCCTTTTCACTATTTTGGTCTTCATTATCAACTGTTAAAATAAATGTCAAATCAATTGACAAAATGTCTTCTACCCACTGATGATATCCACCAGTAAGCACGAGATGACATTTGCTACATAGAATCTCAATTTTGTATCATATGTCAACTAGCATATGTCAAAGATAGTGACATTATCCAAAATTAATCCAAACTTTTGTATCAGGTTCAATGGTTGCAGATACCGTTTTGTTTTGATTGTCTGATGGTTATGGTTGCTAAGTTTCATGACATCCTTGATAATAATTATTGACTATAAAATTTTTACCAATTTCCATTTTATATAAGTGAAATAAAAAAAAACCTGTTTGGGAATTTATCAATTTTTGGTGCTAGATTTGGCAAATCCTACAGATTGGCTTAGTAACCACATTAAAAAGTCATTAGGTAAACAAGAATGATGAGGTTTGTCTTGAATTTTTTCCAACTATTTTGACGAGTCCTAAATTCCATAATACATATATGCCCACATACATATATAAAAATAATGGCACACTTTTCATGTCAATTTATATTTTATTATGGTTGTACAAAAATCTTTAAACTAAATTTTTTTAAAGTAATGTAATGTTTTTCCAAATGAAAAAAAACAACATGAAAAGGGTAACAGTTGTCAATTTTGTGTACCTTTTGCCGAGTTGTACAATTATTGTTAAAATATTTGGTGTGTCTAATTCACTAGTAGGGGCAATATAGAATAATAACCAGTGACTGTATTAAGGTGGGATATTTTATTATACTACTTTTCCTTATGGATATAAATTACATAATTAATAATAATTATGTATATACTCCTAAATTAACACTATAAAATTTGTTCAAGTTTTATTATTGTTTTAATCCAATTTCTAATCATTAGTAAGGTAATTTGCCTTTTTTTCTTAATACATTTCAAATAGCTTGACAATCTTGTTGATTAGGTAATATTCATATTTTTATCACTATTTCATTTTTATATGGATGTAATTCAATACAATATTTGGTTATACAATACAGATATTATCTTGTCTTGGCATCAGAATTAATTGATTTACCTAATTAAGTAGTAAGCTTGTTAATTATTACCTTACCTACCCATCTAGGATGTGTATTGACTGATATCTTTTCTATTTTTATAACATAATAGATATTTTACATAAATATTATTGGACTAATAACAAACATAAAAATATCGACCAATTTGAAAAAAAAGGATATCACTTCAGTAGTAGTGAAAATAATAATATACAAAAGTAAAACTTCAATTTATAACATATCTACAACTTATATTCATCCTTCTTCATGAACTTCTGCAACATAACGCTGATTGAAAGTCCTGCTAATTTAAAACACCATATGAATGTCGACAAGCATGTTGGTTGTCGTAATTCTTATGGCGAATTAAAAAAGTAAAATCGCATGTAACCGCATAACACCACTAATATGGCTAATCAGTAATCTTCAAAAATATACGAATGCAATTGTTACACAGCTGTAAAAAAATTGGCATTGCGAAAATAGAGACTAGAGTTGCCAATAAAAAAATATTTTTAATTAAATGTATTGGCACAATAATTATTGTGAATAATCAATGTATTTACCCGACTGCACCAGCGAATGGCAAAGTAATGTTGTGTTTATTGTTAAATGTATCGCCAGCCACACACGATCAAGCGCTGCAGAAGCAGACTAGATGGGTCACTTGATCTTGAGTGGCTAGCGTAATGTAGCTCGTAAAGTTATTAGTTTATTACTTTTGTAATTTTCTATCAATAAATCTCTCATTGATTATCTAGAGATGTAATCATTTGTTTTTTTCTTCATAATGATCAATTCTTTAAGAGCTGCTTGACATTTTTGGGCAGGTATTTAAAACAAGCTGACTCGTCACTCGGATATAGGAAGCCCTGTACTAACAGATAACTGGAAACCTGCCCAAAAATGACCCTAACTCTCAGAATATAATTTACATATCATTTTCAAATTATGTCACACTTTACTGTACGAGTATCAGGTAGGTGTTAAATTCTGTTTAATAGAAAGATGTTGGATGAAGTGAAATTAATATGCGAATTTATAAAGGCAGGGTGTTGTAATTTGATATAAGGATACAGGCCAATTCAATTGACAATACTTGTTTCGTCGTGAGGCAAGTTGTGGTAGCAGGGTAAATTAAAAATAAGTATACAAAGATAATGTAACTTTATTACTCATAAAAGAGTTCTTCTTTCTTAAATATATCTTGAGATTACAAAGAACTGATATTTTGGCGAAAATTAAATTAAAAGTCACATGCTCCCATAAATTTCTGCACCTTTGGCGCACCGCGTAAATCGTAAAGTTTTCATCACTTGAGCTGGGCAATCCTGTTGTAAATAAAATCTGTGGCTAGCTGGGACTTCGGTATCACTGGATAAAATAGGGTTGATCTGTTTTTTTTTAAACTGTATAATAACTATCCTTATTTGATTTTATTTGTAATTTTTGCGTAAAATACAGTTTGAAAGAACTACATACATACATACTAAACTTGCGAATATTTGCCAAAATTCTCGTTGGTCGAAGTTTATTGCAGAAATTGATGACGAATGAGTAAAATGCTCCTATGGCGTACATAGAGCCTAGCTTGAAATTATATGAACAGTATCAAACCGCATCGGATTTGCGAAGGTCATTCGCAACTCTTTCGCACGACTGATGTATTTGACTCGAGGTGTTGACGTGCCTACTCGTACATTGTACTACAGGTTACCTACTGTCGCTGGTTAACAATTTGTGTATATAATTTTACTTATTGCAATATAATTATGCTTATTACGGTATAAGAGAATTAGTGTTTCAAAAATCACCTACAAGCGTAAGTTTGTTAAAGCTATGTCTCTACATATTTTTTTAAACATGTGAGTAGTTTTGTACCATCAAATACTTCATTATTTGTCGCCGAAGTATTTTATGCCATAACATATATATGGCTATAACAACGAAAGTGTCCAAAGTCCTAGGAATAGGTATTGGCAAACCCTTGTGTTCATGTGGTTCGAAAGGAAGTTTTAGAGTTACGAATATGTATGTTTCTAATAATCATTTATTTTTGTTACTCAGCTTCTGCTAAGTTAAAATTGTGTATTTCTGAATTTGATGTTGAATTCAATCGTGTAGCTGGAGCATTTGTGGAACATAGTTGGTAAACTTACCTAATATTTTGATTGTGTTATTGTAATATATATTCCTTTCAATGATCTGAACGTTTATTGTAATGTATATTAATAATAAATTATATTAGTAATATTTAGAAGAATGCACAAAACATTTTTACTCTTGCCAATGTTTCAATGTAATGCAACGCAAACTTGTACTTTGCCTTCAGTCGACAAGATATTAAGTATGTATTCATAGATGTTTAGAATTTATATGGGTGTTAGCAATGATATTATGCCATAGATATTACGGTACACAATTCGTTTCCTATGTGAACTAAAGACTTGCTTATATTGAACGCGAACTTCTGGTTGAGGCAAATGGATCACTTAATGCTAGCCACTCAACATCCGATAAGCCCACATGCCTGCAGCGCTAACGGCTTAACGTCCGATAAAACTGATGGTGTGTTGGTCACGAGCGGCATGTTGTCACGCACATCGCGACCAACACACGATCAGATTTATCAGTTTTGTTAGTGGCTGACATAAGTCATACACATAGGCGTTTTTAGTTTATCTACATTTTAATTGTAAAATATTATTGTTGAATGGCGGGCCTACTTTCTTAAAAATGTATGACAATTATTATTATTGTCAAATTTATAATATTGTAAGCTTTTAACTTGCAAGCTGTGCAAGCAATTTTTATATTACAGTTGAATATGGGCTCTAACTCTAGCACTCTTTAATACGAGTGTCAGAGTAAGCTGTTTTCAACAGTAAATAAACGTATATACCTACATAATGTGTTTGTTAGAACTTCCATGTTTGCGTATAGCTTGTATATTTGTATTGATGTCTCATCGAGTGTGAATCGAATAGTTGCACTTATGTTATTGTAATAGACAATGTTTGCTCTAAGTGTACCAGATTATGCTATTGCACAATAGTAATTAAAAAATATGAAACATGGAAGCGACCAACGCGCATTTGTTTGTGTCCGAATTTGGAAAGCCATTTAATTTGTGCTAAACAAGTAATATTATAAATTATTGTAATTTACGATTCAGCGTACTGTTGCTGAATTAACGAAAGACTTTGAATATTTGACTGTGTGTTGATGTTTAATGATGTCCTATTATTACACGGCGTATAGTGCACATACTAAATGTACTTTATTAATGGATTTTCAATATTCGGGTTTAATGAAAAAATGTGTAAATAGGTTATGCATACAAATGAACTCTAGCTAAGCTCATGTTGTGTTACTGTTTACACACATTGTATGTAGTTATTGGAATAGGTATACTTGCATGATTATTATTTATTATCATGACTTTGTTTACCATCTCAGTTGTAGGTATAAGGCACGAGTATAGTATATAATCTGAGATCGCTCAACGCTGCAGCTTGTATATACGGATTATGTCATTAGAACAAAGAATTACATCACTGTGTTGGAATATAGAGCACCCAAGTTAGAAGTTGGGATGCTAAATGTGAAAACTTATATAATTTTCCAAAAACTCTGCGATTTAAATCTTTGATTACAATATTATATTACGATTTCTACAATATCTTTTTAGTAATGTTTATTCACTATATGGGCATGCTAACTGACTTTTATCGTCTTTGCTATAGGTATTTACGTAATACGAAATTAGACTGTCTGTTTTAAAGACGTGCCGACCATATAATAATTGTGCCTAACTGGTGGATGGGAGCTAATTATACTTAATGTTTTGTGTATTATAGGTAACATATATTATATGTAAGGTGTTATTTGGTGTCTTCATGCATTTTATCGTATCGTATTCGAAACGTCATTAAATATAATGTGTTAAATATGTGTAATTCATATAAAGTTGTCGTATTGGTGTAAGATATAGGTAATAATGGTTGTGAAAAATATTCTGACTCGTTGGGCTTGGTAGTTTGCATTCCTTATGGCGACATTATGACATTATTGATATTGTAAAGGTCAGAGAGAATAATATAAATATCCAAAATATGACTGTTTATGCCCAAAAATAGTAAGTCGCCGAGGTTTAAATCTTTATGATTAGATATGCCTGAATGTGTTTTTGTATTGGGAGGGTAGTTTCATTATTGTGTAGGTACTACTTTCAAAATGGGTCACCTCACTTATTTGACAAGAGATACATATACATTAGAGGGCCCTTAACGTTCTGTTTTGTACGTCCGGCATATGTAACGATTTAAATCTTGGCTCCTAGGTGTTTTAACTGTGACTATATATTATAGTTTATATATGCTTCGCTGAAATGAAATGATCCATGTATTTTCTAAGACAAAGAACTCGTAATTAATTTCTTTTTATCGGAAATATGTTTTGTTTAAAAAAACTATTGTTTGTAACCAAATGTTAGTTTAAATTGATATTACTTTTGTGTACATGTAATAAAAATAATAAAATGTGGATTCGACTTTCATTTCTAATGTAGTGGTTACTTTAATTAATTAAACCCTCACGTAATTTTTAATAACTTCCAATGACATCAGGTTCATGATTCTTCTACCTTGATTGACAGGTCTACTTATTATTGATTGATTTTATTTGTACTATAGGTAGATGGAGGAGGCAATTTAAGTGTAGTGTTTATAGTTATAGTCATTACTATAAAATCGTATTCAACAATTATAAAAAAAATTCAACCGACTTCCAACACAAAGATTAGCCTATCCACTAAACTAAAAAGCAAAAAATATCATCGTACCTTGTGCTCAATTTGAAGGCGGTGCCAAGCCAGTGATGTATTAAATCAGTCCAATAATAAATTCACAAAAATATAACTCGAAAATTTAACGATTTATATTGGAAAACAACTTCAACACTTTTTAACCCTCTAAGGGTAGTAATTTGAAAGATTTTGAATCACATTCCAACGAAAATTTTCTAAATATCTGTAATGTACAGAATTAGACCTGCGACAGCTTCATTTTATGTATAGATAAATAGATACGTCACTAACCCTCGTTATTTTAATTTTACGTTTTCGACTGTACCTGACTGTACCGTCACTATACAAGTAGGTGACGATAAATCATCATTATGCTGATGGTACAGTCGAAAATGTTAAATTAATATAAGTTAGGTTGAAAGTTCAAGCACTTTTGAAACGTCAGTTTATGTTACGTTCTTGTAACCTGACATTTCAAAAGTGCCTGTAAACCTAACTAATCTACAAAATTGGGAATCTTGCTCTTTTAATAGTTTCTAATTAGTTTTGCTATTAATATTACTGTTTACCCACACGACTCCCTACATAATAATCTATTGGCACTAACGAATGCTCGAGCTAGAACTATTTTATGCAAACGTACCTATCTCAATTGGTTCAATAGACTACCGCTATTGTAGTGTTACATCACTCTTCAAAGTGCTTAAAATTTTTGAATCTTGCTCTTTTATTAGTCTCGAATTAATTTAGTTTTCATATTAAATATTACTATTTACACGATTACCCACATTATATCGAAAAATCGATTGGCACTAACGAATGCTCGAGCTAGAACTGTTATAAGCAAACGTATCTACCTCAATTGGTTCAATATACTACCGCTATTGTAGTGTTCACTCTTCAAAAGTGCTTAAAATTTTTGAATCTTGCTCTTTTATTAGTGTAATTAATTTTGTTTTGCTATTAATATTACTATTTACACGATTACCCACATTATATTGAAAAATCGATTGGCTCTAACGAATGCTCGAGCTAGAACTGTTATAAGCAAACGTACCTACCTCAATTGGTTCAATAGACTACCGCTATTGTAGTGTTACATCACACTTCAAAAGTGCTTAAAATTTTTGAATCTTGCTCCTTAATTAGTCTCTAATTAATTTTGTTTTGCTATTAATATTACTATTTACACGATCACCCACATTATATTAAAAAATCGATTGGCACTAACGAATGCTCGAGCTAGAACTGTTATAAGCAAACGTACCTACCTCAATTGGTTCAATAGACTACCGCTATTGTAGTGTTACATCACTCTGAGTCTGACGCCGCGCCAGGGCCGTGTCCCTGACCACGGTCAATGGCTGAGTTTCAAGGTGCCCTCCAAATCGCGCCAAAACATTCACCGCATTCCGTAACCGCACCGCCGGCACCTACCTACTCGTCCAAATACGAGAGGAGTGAGGACCGATAACAGTTTTAGTGATGTACTGCGATCAATGATATTAAATACTGTTCGATGTGTTACTAACGCGTGAAAAATGAGGCGCTCAAAAGAGGAAATTTATTGTGAACTCAATGCTAGTTGTGATCAACAACGAACGTTATTTAAACAAATAATACCCAAATATCGTCTACAATGTCGAGTTGTGTCAGGAAGTGTTAAAAAAATTTATATAATAAAATTTTCTTATTATTCGGGTCAGCTGTTTTTGCGGTGATTTTGTAGGGACGTAACCAATCTATAGAATAAAATTATCATTGACTGTGATTGACAAAAGTTCTTGATCTTATTAGAGGAGCTTCAGTTTTGTAGTAGGTACCTACGTGTAATGTCGGTTTCTATGTCTACGATTTTCCCAACAACTTTTATATTGGATTTATTCGTTTAGAAACATTTCAGGAATTTTTTTTTTCAGGAAGAGAGTAGTTGGAATTTTACGTTCTTGGCTGAACCAAAAATTGATAGGGATGGGAATGATAGAACTAGATAGACTTTTTTTTTATTCTTTACAAGTTAGCCCTTGACTACAGTCTTACCTCTTACGTGATGGTAAGTGATGATGCAATCTTAGATAGAAGCGGGCTAACTTGTTAGGAGGCGAATGCAAATCCACTCTAAATACGATAGATCGCTTGGCGGTACGTCTTTGACGGTAGGGTGGTAACTAGCCACGGCCGAAGCCTGTCGCCAGCCAGGACCAATTGAGAAAACCGGGGATCGAACCCAGGACCTCCATCTTGTAAATTCACTGTGCGTACCACTTCGCCACGAAGGCCGTCAAATCGATCTAGTACCTAGTAAGTAGGTAACCACTATCTATAGTTTTATAGAACAAGGCAGTTAATTTGTTATTTAGATACTTATATTTTCTACCAAAACTTATAACTATTATATTCATACATTTTGAATTCGATCTGAAATCGCGAAGATACTTGGATTCCTAGGTAGGTATTTCGTTGTAGGTAATTATGCCATTAACCTCGGCTCCGCAGTTTGAAGGCTGGCTAATATTTTTTACATCATTCCATTGCCGGTTGTTCGCTACTTAGGAACTTGAATTCGGATGGGTCACCTTTACAACCTGTTTTGCTTTTGGGTGGTTTCGGTATGAAATTAACAATAAAATTATACAATTAGAGTTTGTTATATTTTTCAAATGTGTTCAATTTATGTATTTCAATAAATTGTTTAACTTTAAGTATCTTAATTGAGTGCGTTTGATCTTATTTTTTATCATATACGATATATCTACCTACCTACAACAAAATATATTTTGTGTAGAAAGACAAAATGCTGTCGGATACATTTGAAGGTTAGTCTTCCCGACCTATTTTCTTCTCTATCGTATAATACCTCAGTAGGTTATTTTTGAAGGCTGAAAGCCCATGCTCCTACAATAGGTAAATTACGGTATGGCTTTGGAAGGTAGCAGGTCTAGATCCTCAACTGTAGATGTACCTACCTACCTAGAACCGGAATGGGCAGTGCCGGATTAAGCTAGAGCGGGGTCTGTGGCAAAGAAGATGGTCCATTTCAGGTCCACTCTTGTACCCCGTATCGTTAACATTTAAAAAATACAAGGAATTTATTAAAATGAATAAATCCAACTAAATAAAAAGAAATAAATAAAGTAAAAACCCAAGTTTTTGAGTTATATCAAGATGGCGCCCATAAAGCAACTATGACATGACAATTGACAGCAAACGTCAAATCGATTACTGCATTGAAAACGTCATCTATCCGCCATTATTACGCATAATAATTTTACATTTCTTGGGAGATAGTTAGGAAAAATATCTTCTTTTATTTCAGCTAGGGTACAATGACTGATCCTGGGCCCCATACAATTTTGGACCATCTCCTTTATACAGGGGGCCCTTTTATGTTAAAAAAAACCAAATTCCAAATTTGTTTTTTCCTCCCAAAAGTGACCTTCATATTTAAATATTTGAAGGTTCAAGATTTGCCTGAAATCTACAAATAGGAAGCTATATCTGTATGTTTTTTTTTCAAAATTTTAGATTTATTATTTTGGAGATTCAAGTTTGAATCAAGCTTGAACAGTACGAGTACCTATATATCCTTGAATAACTCAAAATCTATTCATTTTAAAAAATGATCCTAGTACGAAGATCTTATCATTTGATGAATCATACTATGCAGTTTGCAAATAAAGAAATATATTTGTCCATATTGCCCACCAAAATTGACCATCATATTTTTTTCCCAGGCGCGGGGCCCCCTTCTGAACGCGGGGTCTGTAGCAAATGCTACCTACCGCCCTATGACTAATCCAGCGCTGGGTATGGGCAACCTTTGCCATTTTGTGGACCAAACTTTACTATACAAATACGTTCGCGGCCCGCGTTTAAAAGTATTGCATTTTAAAGTAGTGTTAGTATTTTTTTGCGATATATATATATCAGACATGAAATAATACCAGAATGTATAAGTCTACATTATTAAAATAATAAAATGAAATAAATTAATAGTATTTACTAAACATTATAATAAAATCGTTTGGAATTGTTACGAACTACGAAAGTTAAATACATCGAAATCAATGAGACATTTGTGACTTACTCGATCACTTGATTCCGTAAGTAGTGTACCTAATAATTTTTTATTGGGTTTTTAGAAATGTCTCGCGGGCCGGATCATATCTTACAGCGCGCCGGCCGTTGGGCTTAAATGACTAGAATAACGTATTTTTTTAATTTAGTATAATATTTTTTTCTACGGAATATCATAATCATAAACATTAAAAATCGGTAACGGTGTTTTCTGAAGGGTTGCCGCGAAGCTGGCGACTGGCGATTGGGGACACGATTTACCATGCCGACGATAACATTTAAAAAAATATGTTTTAAACTTGTAAGTAAAATAAGTCAGGACCATTGAAAGCGACTAATTTCCGAAACCGAAAATTTTCTAAAAATTTTGAAAGACATTATTTTTAGTATTTTTCTGGTAGTACCTATACATATCAATTTTCTCAAATGTAACCTCGAAAAAATTAAGAACTTTCTATGCAATTTTCAACCCTTCTGTTTTTATTTTACAAAAAGTATCCTTATAACTTTCTTCGTACCATGCTACGTTTTACTTGAATTCATTTAAGAGTTTCAGCGTGATGCCCGGTCAACAAAAAACAAGGACAAAAATAAAAAAAAAATATTTTTGACAGTAGCGATTAAATGTAATTTGTAAATATAATGTCCTGCTAATTTTTTCTAAATATCTTCAATGTTCAGAATTGGACCTGTTACAGTTTAATTATAACTATAAATATAGATTTCAAAGGGCGGGCATCGAACCTATGACCCGTTAGTTGAGTCGCGCCCCTAATAATTAAAACGCTTACAATAAGCTTGTCATAGGTAGGTAAATACTTACTTATGATGACGAAGAGTTCACTCTTATGCCGATAAGAATGCCATTTGCACTTAGATTAATAGAGTTGTTTATATTAATTGATAAACTACATTTTCGCTTTTATATAACAGTTTCGTTGTCTCGTTATTTCGTTGTAATGAACAGGCCACTATCAAAATACAAATGAGTCTTTATGCGTGAGGTATTTTCCATTCCACTGCAGTATGACCGGCATTCCTGCTTGCGTCTCTATTTTTAGAAGCTAAATAGACCGCCCAGATTGAGGAAGTCTCTATAAACCTATAATTGACTTTAAGCCATAAATTTTCTAATATAGGACCCACCCTGCGAGTGCAGTGTATCTACCCGAATTATGAATTTACGCCCACTGAACTTGACATCCAAAAAAATTTAGAGGTAGGTAGGTATTTTTAAAATAAATAAATATTTCTATTGCGATAGAAAAAAAACGGCTAAATGCGTGTCGGGCAACGCGCAGTGTAGGGTTCCGTATATTAAGGTAACACATTTAATCCTTATGAACAAAAATACCGATAAAAATACCCCACACTATAGGACAAATAATAAAAAAATCATCCTCACCCTCATCCTTCAATTTTAGGGTTCCTTCCTTCATGCAGTAGGGAAGGAACCCCAAAAAGTTTTGAAAATTTGGACCGCCGTTCCTTGCTTAAGACCCTGTTTTGTAGGGTTCCGTACCTAAAGGGTAAAAGGACACGGGACCCGGCTAATGGCAGACGTCCATTAACCCGCATCGTATGTATTATTAAGAGCGATAATTTTATTAACCGATTACAAGAAAGGAGGAGGTTCTCAAGTCGATTGGTATGTTTTAGCCACTCCACTGAGCGCACACATGCACAATTTTGTGTTTAATTTAAAACTTTGCACTTATAAGGAACGTTCCTACTGAAATAGGTACGTAGGTAGGTATTTATCGTAACGACGTCCACAATGGGGATGATGACTAGGTTTGAATATATTGATTTTTATGATACATTCGGGTAAATAGGGTCAATGTTAACTAATTTATACATAAAAAGCAAAGATTGTCTGGATATTTGCAAAATAAATGAGATTATAAAATTTCAAAAACTATTAAAAATATTTTATCGGAATTAGATGAAAATTTATACAGTTTTAGCTTCCTTACATTAAATGTGACATTTTTTAATATATGAACTATAAGCATAAACGCACAAATAACAAAGATATTAATAATTTTGTTTGAACACGCATACAAATCTAACGATCATTACATTGCCTATGACGTCATTATTCCGAGCCATTTTGTATGGGGCGTTTTTCAGGGATCCGCGGCAGCGCCGCAAATCTGACTCTTTAAATCCCTGTAGCTCCGAAAGTAATGATCGCAGATACCCTGTTCCTTTTACAAAATTGCTTTACTATTAGTATACTTTTAATTTATATACAATTTAAAAAACTGTCATCATCCCTATTGGACATAGGCCTCGTGAATGGACTTTAGGCACAGAATACATGTATGTACAAGTAGGTTACACAAACATAACAAACGTTACAGAATTCCCTATAGTTCGCAATTACATCGATCGCTGTGCACAGCGGCTGCGTCGTATGCACCTAGCTACGCTACTAATAGTGCCTACTTGTACGTTCTGTAATCTATAGAAACTTTTTTCAATCTAGAATTTTCGATGGTATATTTTTTTCTAATAAGTAGGCAGTACCGGCAAGAGCATCGTCATCAACGTCATCTTTATCCGGTCAATTTGCTGATCTTTGGAGATTTTCTTTATTATGAAAATTGCCTACTCTACCTAGTACTTATACTTTTCGTTTAGGTAGGTACATCTGTAATTCTGTAAACAGAAACTGGAAACGGCTAATAGCCGTAGTGGGTCAGTGAATCTCTCCCTATTATTCGGAGGCGTAGGTTCAAAACCTTAAACTCTACCTATTAGGTAGAGTTTAGGGTACCTACCATTGGTACCCTACTAAGTAGGCTCAGAATACAGTAATAATCTCAGTAGGGGTTACTAAAACTTCTATTTTTGTTACAGTGTAAAGACCAACGATTGACTGCTGATAAGCGATGATGCAGCCTATGGTGCAAAGCCCTTGACTAAAAAGTGCCTTAGAAGTTAGATTCACTCTTGAAGATCCGTTTGATCCGATTTTCCTACTACACTGTAATACGTACTACCTAGTAGGAAAAACGGAAGCTGGATGAGCATTCTATGTTGGTATCTACTTTCCAAGACAACTAAGTCGGTAGGTATTTACAAATACAAACTAGTACTTAATTGGGTGAAAAACTGGCCGGTTGAGAGGCACAAACGTTGCATTTGAGTTATCTATAGTCATATCGCGACCGTACGAAAGTGCAAGTTATTTATTTTAATTCATTATGTAGGTATTTTAATTGAGATAAAAATAAAAGTGCAATAATGACAAATAAATACTAATCTCATGTTCATTAACACATGTACAGTTGGTATGCCATTAGACATACCAATAATATTACGTTACAAAGCACAAAGGTTGTTCAGTTTTTATAACGACGCACTGCATTCTAGATTTTAAAACGCATTGCATTACATATACGTAGGTATAGAGATAAGCAAGCGGCGGGCGGTGGCGGGCGGTGGGACGCCGCGGGGGTCGAGGGGGGACGTTGTCATTGAATGCATAGAGGTGACATTGCGCGGTCATCGAACTCGTCGGCCTTGGCAGTTAGCTCTAGCGTTATTATGACTGCAGCGCCGGTCTGTTTTATTGCATCCAACCAATTTAAAACCTTACTTACGTTACTAAATTATAAAAGAAGTAGCGTATGTATGTATAGCATTGGCGTGCGATAGATGAAAATGCATTGCCTACCTAAGGAGTACGAACCTGATACTTGTACATACATAATTATGTCGAACCGAGAGATTTGTAGGTAGGATTTTTGTTTTGTAGGTAGGTATACCTAACTATAATTAACTAACTAAACTAACCTCTCGATGTGTACAAAATAAGGGTAGGATAGTAATTTCACACCTAATCATATAAATAACTGTTCTTAAATTACTGAAAATAAAATAGATTGACAAGCTTAGAACAATAAACAATTAGATACTTACGTATTTTGAATAACATTTTATAAACAATCAATATACCTACCTATAATTTAAAACAAATAAGTTATGAAATGCGTTTTCTACCTTCATTTTTAATTTCATTATCAACCTATATTCGGCTCACTGCTGAGCTCGACTCTCCTCTCAGAATGAGATAGGACTGCCAATAGTCCACCACGCTGGCCCAATGCGGATTGACAGACTTCACACACGCGGAGAATGAAGAAAATTTTCTGGTATGCAGGTTTCCTCACGATGTTTTTCCTTCACCGTTTGATACAAGTGATATTTGATTTCTTAAAATGCAAACAACTGAAAAGTTGGAGATGCATGCCCCGGACCGGATTCCAACCCACACCCTCCGGAATCGGAGGCAGAAGTTATATCCACGGGTATCACGGCTCTTTTTCCGTAATTTAGCTGTTGGATTTACTGCAGTTATAATTTTTTATTATTGAACTAGCGGACGCCCGCGACTTCGTCCGCGTGAAACCCAACTACTACCTACCTTACTCCCACTCTACAGCTACCCCACTGTACTCAATTCTACCACTACCGCACCCTTTCCCTACCCTACCCTATCCCTACCCCTACTCTACTATACCCCTACTTTACCACGCAACGCAAGCTTTAAAAATGGAGTAACTTCTCCCGTTTTCCTTACATTTCCCTTCCCTGCTGTGCTCCTATTGATCGTAGCGTGATGAAAAGTATACTATAACCTGCCCAGAAGTATAAATATTTTTACCAAGTTTCGTTAAAATCCGTCGAGTAGAACGAACGTACGAACATACAGACAGACAGACAGACAAAAATTTTACTGATTGCATTTTTGGCAACAGTATCGATCACTAGTCACCCCCTGATAGTTATTATGGAAATATATTTCGTGTATAGAATTGACCTCTCTACAGATTAATTATAAGTATAGATTAGATTGACAATAATATGTGTGGGTCTACAACAATTTTGCAACAATATGTTTGGTTGATTTTGCAGTTACGGGGGACCTTTATACACCTGCCGACCAAACTAAATGAAGAAGCGCACCGTGACGTAGTTGATAGGTCGCTTTGTTGCGAAAATTGTATCCTATTGATAGACGTGATAGCTTGACGTCAAACTAATACCTAAACCGCGTAGAAGAGAATTAAAAAAAAAAATACATACAGCCGAACGTAGAACCTCCTCCTTTTTGGAAGTCGGTTAAAAATACGATGAAACTAGGAATTTCACTATATCGATTGAAATAAAAAATTAGGCCAAGTGAGTTTCAAAGACCTGTCTAAAGATATCCCTCACTTTGGGATAAACGAGTACAAAAAACTCATCCTCACTTCATCACCATCATCTTGAAAAATTTTTTTACCTCCCCTACGTGTAGGGGAGGTAAAAAAATTTTTCAAGATTTTATTGTACGACATTTTTGCGGACGGACGAATGGACAGACAGACGGACATGGCGAAACTGTAAGGGTTCCTTGTGGACTACGGAACCCTAAAAATGGTCAGGTGCGTGTTGGATTACGAGCAGTGTAGGGTTCCGTAGTCTCATAAAATGCCGACTTAGATTTGTTACTTAATACTATTAATAAATATCGTTGATAAAACCATAGATTAAATTAGCACTTTAGACCTTAATGAAGCAAATAAATAGTTAAATAGTAAAGAAAATGGATTTGATAATATGTATTGAAAAATGATTTTCTCACAATACTTTGGGGATCTATCCAACGATAGGATACGATGTAAAGGATAAACGAAAAAAATCATGCTCACTTTACACCTAGTACCTAGTTGGTCGGTTGAGAGTCTGGGCCCTCAAAATTTCAAAACAAATAAAAAAATGAACGCATTCCACAGACAAGAACGCTGCATTTCATTCCAATTTAAAGATTTTTATTTATTTTACAAAACAATCAGGGCCTTACCTATAATGATTCTATTTTCGAATTAAATCTCCTCCGTTTTATAGTAGGCTAGTGTTTGGCTAGTACTCGTAACAGACAAGAATTAAAAAAACAAAATTATTTTAGCCCCTAGAGGCTGAAATGCTTGTTTAGCCCCGCTGTGGAGTGGTAATATGACAGTGTTTTTGAACAACAGTAGTGAAAACGTTATTTATTAATCGCTATACTAAATACGCGAGGCGGATGAGTAGGTGCGAGCCAATGTTTATGAGCGATTTAGCGTTCCGGTACGATGCCGTGTAGAAACCGATAGGGGTGTGGACTTTCATCCTCCTCCTAACAAGTTAGCCCGCTTCCATCTTAGACTGCATCATCACTTACCATCAGGTGCGATTGTAGTCAAGGGCTAACTTGTAAAGAATAAAAAAAAAAAAATAAAAAAAAAAATAAAAAAAAAATGTGATTGGTGCAAGCAGGTTAGGCAGTCGGGTTTTTTATTTTTTTTAATTTTTGACTAGTTTACCTAGGAGTACCTAGGTTTCCTACCTAGTTAGGTGTTAAGTACTTTGTACATTATCAATTCTATGCAGCGGCTTAGCGCAACAATGGTTATTGAGTAGAAGTTAACAATAACATTATATTATACCTATAAGTGGTATGAGTAGGGTGTATGTTTACTTTATTTTTTCTCTATAGGTTTTTTGCAGGAAGGCTAGAATAATTGCACGCTACATACCAATGAAATACTAGCGAACCTAGTCAAGCTTCGCTTTGACTTTTATATGTGCTTACTTCTTCCCTACCTACTCTACCCTTTCCCCTACCTGATCTGGTAAACCCCTATAATAAATACCCTAGATGATCTAATAAAAACACCTTATTGTAGGCATATGAATCAAAAATTAAAAAAGTTAATGTAAATTGTTATACAAAACAGCTCACTGTATTATTCCTTATGGACTACGGAACCTTAAAAATAGTAACACTAATAGTAGAGAACTAAAACGATGTCTGTCAACATAATATGTCTGGGGTCAAAATGTATGGAAATTGTTGCTATTTCATTGGGATTAGTAGCGACCTTCCTAAATGTATGAATGAATACCTAAATGTAGTATTGTGTGTCTTTACCAGTTTATAAAATTCATGATCACAGGTGTGATTGAGTTTGTGACTATGCGAGGATGTAATATGTTATGTTAAATTGGTTTATTTACCTACTTGAAGACAATAGTGGTGACCTTCGAGAATAGTAAACTATTAGCTATCGTAGCGAGTAGGTATGTAGGTATGTAGTTAATCATTTTATTGTAATTTGTTTCATTGTCTTGAAAAACTAAATCATTTACTGTTCTATAGTCAAAATGTCGCAAGCTGGTAGCTACTACTTAATCATTAGGGTTCCGTAGTCCACAAGGAACCCCTATAGTTTCGTCATGTCCGCGGTTTAGTGCAGAGACTAATACTACTAAAAAGCTGTAAATTAGCATTAGCATGGACTTAAAAAATGTAAACAAAGTCGTACAACAAACAACAAAATCTTGAAAAATAATTTTTGAGGGTACATCTCCTACATTTACTACATTACTCGTTTATTTCATAGAGTGGGATGTCGTTGGATACAGTGGCGTACATAGGGTTTTTAAGTAGGGTATGCACTATGAGAACAAAATGTACAAAATGGTAAAAACTTTCTTTCTTTCGCAGGTTTCAGGGTAGGCAGGGCATTCTTCCACCTATGGTGTGCACGCCACAGGTTGGATAGGTCTTTGAAAGATATGAGGGGTCTTTTACAAATGTTTTTCGATTTAGTGATCCGTTTGTAAGCTACTAAGCTTTTAAGAGCAAATTTTTGATAGAGTCAAGTGTCCCCACCCTCTACCGGATAAACATTTGTTTAAGTATACCTACGTGAAAAGAATCACGAGAGTAGGACATATAATGCGATTACATGGAAAACTATAACAGTTACGTAACAATTGCTATTTAAAGAGTTATAGTCGGCCAAACATAATTGGATATTTGAAAATTGCATACTACTTCCGTTGGTAATTAAAAAGATAAAGTTGTTAGTAAGATAACTTAAAGTCTGTTAAAACTAGAAAGTATGGACATGTATATTAATTACCTACGTCTATAATAAATAAAAAATGTGGTGGTAATAAAAAAAAATTTGAAAATAATAAATTTATGCATGCATAATTTATTTTATAATGTGTAGGTCCTACACCATGGGACAGACGATAAAAAATTCATCCTCAGTTTGCATGTAGAGAAGGAACTCCAAAATTTATTATTTTCAATTTTTTTTCAATCAACCAATAACGATATCCTACACTGTAGGATATCGTTATTGGTATTTTTGTACATTACATAGGGAATTAAAGTGTTAACATAATCTACGGAACCCTACACAGCGCGTGGCCCGACACGCACTTGACCGGTTTTTATTGTAAGTAAATTGTTTCATTGTCTTAAAAACGTATTAGTTCGATACTCGCAAGGGAATATAAACTTAAAGGGTACGGGGTAAACTTACTTTCCAAACTGGTGGACTTTACTTACTTACATGTCGCATATTTTCATACCACATTGGTTGAATGTATTTCATTAATAATATTAGGATCCAAACATATGTCTGGCATCATTATATCAGACCTTGATGCGAAGACTAAGATTCTGTTAAGGTCATATTGAACGTTTTTTGCTAGGATTGTGCTTACGGTAATTACGGTATGACAGCTAACAATATATCGAAGATTTTGAATGCCCATCCGGCTTCTGTGTTTCCTAATTTATGCACCTTCAAAGCAAGAGTGAAGAGGCATTTTATAGACAAGCGCGCTCCAACCTAGACCTCATCACAGGCATGATTGTAGTCAAGCACAAGTCTACAAGTGTGGGTTCGAATCCGGTCCGGGGCGTGCGCCTCTTACTTTTCAATTTTGTGCATTTTAAGAAATTAAATATCACGTGTCTCTAACGGTGAAGGAAAACATCGTGAGGAAACGTGCATACCAGACAATTTTCTTAATTCTCTGCGTGTGTGCAGTCTGCCAATCCGCATTGGACCAGCATGGTGGACTATTGGCCTAACCCCTCTTATTCTCTTATACTCGAGCTCAGCAGTGAGCCGAATATAGGTTGATAACGAACATGGATAAATTAGTGAAATTACGTAATAAATGTATTAAACAGCAATTTAAGTAGATACAATAATAATTAAATTGTGCCTAATTATAAAATAATAGGCATTTTATGTTATTTGTACTGCACTTGGGTCTCGAGTTTACATCTAAGTGATGAAATTGTGAAAAAATGAAACTAATCTAAATCTAAGCCTAAGTCTAAGTAAAAAAAAAATACGGCCTATACAGCAAAAAAAAAAACGCATATTTCGACAATCTTAAGGGAATCAAAACTCATAGGATACTTTCTGTTGACCTACAACTATGAAATTTCTACATCTAATGGAAAAAAAATCATTGGACCTACAAAGGACCAAGTGCAAAATATTTTAATTAATATCTAACACAAAGATCGGATGAAAGAATATCTAGCCGTGAGCGCCTTTGTTCCGTGAAAAAGAACTATGGCGTCGTATTTCAAAGGGTTCTCATACTCATACAAACTTATTTCTTGCACTATACAGGGTGCTCGGAAGTATTTCCCATAACTCTAGGGTATTATTATATAAGGATAATTAATAAAAAATGTCTCAGGAACATATGTTCTAAAATGAATATTTTCGGAGTAAAAAATATTCCTTTTGTAAATAGATTTTAAATTGTGTCCCATTAATCGCATCCTTATATTATGACCTAGCCAAATTTATTCATTGATAAATATCATGAAGTAGCTTACTAGTGAAGGTCAGAGTGCCATTTGCAATATCTCGTCGATATCGACAGTCACCATTACGATTACGTATTTTAAAATGCAAGGAAAGATAAAGACGTGTGTTACATGGATAGTCTGAATTATATGAATTACTTTGTATGAAAACATAAAAAGTCTTTTTTTAGTAGAAATACAATTAGTTATGAAGTTCTGCTCCTATAAGTGGACTTCACAACACCTTGAATGCATGGAAGATACTCCCGAGCATCCTGTATAGAGCTTCTCGTGTGTGTCTCATATTGAACTACCTACCTCTGACAGGCGTTTATTATAAATTAGTATGAACGCATCGTACTTCGGTCGTGCGACAATTGGTGTACTTCTATGGTGTACTTTCATTAAACGTGACCATTTTTGCAGCATTTTCTCGAACATTTTGACCTTTTCCTTCACATTTCAACCGATACAATTATTTACATTTTTTACAAATATTTTTAATTTTTAAATCCTATTAATATAATTAGGTAATCTTCCGTATGAGTCACTCAATCTATTGTTGTAAACCAAAAATCACGAAAATCTGTACCGACGCTGCCAGTAAAAAGTAATAATTTAATTTCTCCACTCGCTGTAAAAGTATTATAATAGTAAAAAAAAAATTGTATTTAAAATATAAATGGAAATATTTGCTGTATATGGTAAACATTATTCATCGTTGAGCCAGACCCGGGCGGGTGGTGGGGAGGGGTGGGAAATGCAGCAAGGGCATTACTTAATCCGTGCAGGGGGTGGCGCGCTCCGACCGTTGCTAGGCAACCGACGCGGGGGGATCGCCTCCTGATTACCGCTACCATAAACTGCTCTGAAGTTCAAGGCGAACTTTTAAAATAGAAAGGTTGAAAAAATTAAGATAGATATCATCTCATCAGTCGACGGACATTCACTCCTGCCCCCCTAGCCAAGTAGCATGTCGATTCTCTTTCTACGGTCGGTACGCTTCGAAAACTAGAAAATCGCAGAAAGAGAATCGTCGTGTCACTTGGCTAGGGGGGTTGGATCTTTTGTAGTGTTAAGCACTAGGGTATTTATGCGCCTGCTCTCTTAAGAAGAAAGAAAGAAAATACACTGTATTGTATACCGCAAAAGACATACTACACAATACATATAAAAAAAATACTAAAAATGCGTAATAGCCCAGAGGATATGACCTCTACCTCCGATTCCGGAGGGCGTAGGTTCGAATCCGGTCCGGGGCATGCACTTCTAACTTTTCAGTGATGTGAGAAAAATTTTCTTTCAATTCTTTTAAGAAATTAAATATCTCATGTCTCAAACGGTGAAGGAAAACATCGTGAGGAAACCTGCGCACCAGAGAATTTTCTTAATTCTTTGCGTGAGTGAAGTCTGCCAATCCGCATTGGGCCAGCGTGGTGGACTATTGGGCTAACCCTTCTCATTCTGAGTGAGACTCGATCTCAGAGTGAGTGAATATGCGTTGATAATGATGATTAAAAATGCACAATAGGCGACCTTTACGCTAACAAACAATCAGAATTTAATCAAATAATGAAGAAACTAATAATAAAATAAATTAAGCGTAAGTTGCACTTTTAAGAAGTAAGATAAATAGTAAAATAGCCATAACTAACCACTCTAAAAAGCTCTATTTTCCCTAACAAGAAGAAAATAAACTCTCTTTAATGAATCTCATTAAAGAGAGCATGTCAATACTACTAACAGAGAATCCCGCATGAGGTGCTAATGCATCTATTTCTATCATTTCTAATATCTAGCATCAAGTTCTATCAGAAAGAAGAACAAAATTTTTGTAGGTAGTTGCATTTTTTATCCAAAGTTCACCTATCGGTTCTTAGAGCTTTGAATGTCGAAAAAGAGATGCCCCGTTATCGCTCAAAAATTTTTTGAGTTTGCTAAAGTCAATGTGAAGTGTTACTTGACAATGTAATGCGTTATTTTTATTTCTCTTTTTTTATTCTCTACAAGTTAGCCCTTGACTACAATCTCATTTGATGGTAAGTGATGATGCAATCTATGATGCATGCGGGTTAAGTTGTTAGGAAAATCCACACCCCTTTCGGTTTCTACACGCCATCGTACCGGAATGCTAAATCGCGTACTTTGCCGGTAGGGACCTGGACCAATTAAGAAAACTTCAATCGGTCCAGCCAGGGATCGATTCCAGGACCTCCGTCTTATAAATCCACCGCGCACACCAATGCGCCACGGAGGTCGCCGTTATACTGGCTCAGAAGCCATAAGTCCATAACCAGAGCGAATAAGTCGAAGTGAATGAGTTTACGTGGTAGGGGCTCTTCCCTGGCACGCGTAATCGGTCGCCTAGGGAACGGGAGGTATGGATCGAGTGCTTTGATAGTCTACCTAGAAATAACAAATATTAAAAATTCCATTTCCTGAGGAGTTTTGTATAGTCGCAGCAACATCACATTTCGAGGATTCAGTTTACTCAGAGAAAGCCCTTTGAGCAAGGATAATCTTTTGACAACCGCTCTGGCACAGTTGGTAGTGCTTTGGTTCTCAACAGAGAGGCTTGGGGTTCGATTCCCTATAATTTCTAAATCGCCTCAGGCATTATGCCGTGGATAGTTAACCACTCTGGCGCAAAACACGTACCGCCAAGCGATTTAGCGTTCCGGTACGATGTCGCGTAGAAACCGTCAGTCGTACGGGTACAATAAACTTGGGTCTCTTTCAAGTAAGCCTGCTTTCATATTAGGCATAACCACTTAACATCAAATGTGATTGTAGTCAAACCAAGTATATTTTGTATGTAACCAAGTATTGTATATAGACTCATAAGGGTTAGGTACAGTGGCGTGCACTTCATAGATGAATTAACCCTAAGCACCTTAAGGACTCAATACAAACCTGTGTTAGACCCACAGAATACATAGTTGGACAAGGAATTTTCCAATTTTTACTTTAAGTGCATACCCTAGTTAAACACCTTATGCACGCCACAGCTCAGGTACTTACTTACATCTCAATCGTCAGCCCTCAGCAAGCTCAGGCCATGAACTGCACACTGTACGACTTCAGGATCATCCCAAAAATTTGTTTGCTTGTATATAAATAATTAATAATCATGCAAAATTACAACTTTCTAGTGCTTATAAAGAGATACGTGATAGCCCAGAGGATATGACCTCGGCCTCCGATTCCGGAGGGTGTGGATTCGAATCCGATCGGGGCATGCACCTACAACTTTTCAGTTGTGTGCATTTTAAGAAATTAAACATCACGTGTCTCAAACGGTGAAGGAAAACATTGTAAGGAAACCTGCATACCAGAGAATTTTCTGAATTCTCTGTGTCTCTGTGTGTGTGAAGTCTGCCAATCCGCATTGGGCCAGCGTGGTGGACTATTGGCCTAATCCGTCTCATTCTGCGAGGAGACTCGAGCTCAGCAGTGAGCCGAATATGGGTTGATAATGATGATGATGAAGTACTTATAAGGGTTGATTGGTAGCCCTAAAAACGCCTATTATTAATGTAGAAAAACCAATAAAAAAAATTCATACAAGTACAATGTTACATACTTATACATAATATCTCATTTATTTATTTGTGCGATTCAAAATATAGTACAAAATACTATTAAAAATTATTAAAAAAAAAAATGTTTTAAGTCTTCGATTAATCGGTGTACTTACATAAGAAAAAAAATACCGATCAAATTGAGAACCTCCTCCTTTTTCTAGTCGGTTAAAAAATCAACCCAAATCCCACTGCGGGACACTAGTGCCCAGGCAACCGGTGGTCAGGGCTCCAGAATGAGGAACCTCCTCACAATAGCGCCGTCTCAAGAATCGCTGCCTTCTGTATCCGACTCTTGATCCAACAGTTAAGCGAAAGCTTCTTATAATGTTGGTGTAAGCTTTTCGCTATTAAAGCATTGACCGAAACAGCTATCTAACTAAATAATATTATGTACCTATATAATTATTAATTTCAGATTCCTGAAATCTGAGTCATGATAATATATATGAAATATTGCAATAAAAATATCCGTTTGCGTGTAAAACATGAGCTGATATTATTTGAGAGAGTATATTTATAACATACAATGTAGTCTTTGTAAATACAGTTTCGAGGCTTAGAAAATATAATGGCTAACATAATATTATGTGAATACTTACAGCTACTCTCTTTTTGTTTATTTTTTATAAGTTAGCCCTTGACTACAATCTCACCTGATGGTAAGTGATGATGTAATCTAAGATGCAAGCGGGCTAACTTGTTAGGAGGAGGATGAAAATCCACACTCCTTTCGGTTCCTTCACGACATCGTACCGGAACGCTAAATCGCTTGGTGGTACGTCTTTGTCGGTAGGGTGGTAACTAGCCAAGGCCGAAGCCTCCCACCAGCTAGACCTAGATCAATTAAGAAAACCTCAATCGGCCCAGCCGGGGATCGAACCCAGGACCTCCGTCATTAAATTCACCGCGCATACCACTGCTCCACGGAGGCCGTCAAAACCGGCCGTCTCTGCTAAATTAATTAATTAATTCTCTTTCTAACTTTACATTTTTACATTTCATAAATTAAAAATATAAATGAAAATCCAGAAAAATAATTGTAAAAATTAAAAGTAAAATTGAAATTTTTGTATAAGAGTTTTACTAATAACATAAACTATTGTTTTTGGTATAGGATGGTTTAGGAGAATTGGTGAAATGATTGAAAGTAGCCCTAGGACTCTAAAGGTATAGATAGCTACTTCAATCGTATCGAATCTTAGAGTAAAAAGATATTTCAATATAGAATCAAATTAGCAACATCAGTATGGTGAAAACTAACAACTAATCTGTATTAATTAATGCGATGTAAGGGCGATTTACTTTGGTCTTTCATCTTTCGCATGGTGGCGAAAATTCAAAGCAAGAGGATGTACTTAGCCCTCATTCGCATGAGAGTTTTTTTAACGGACTTTAAAAAAGCGTTCAAATACAACAAATGCATTCGCAAGTTCGTTCGTTCACACGACAGCGTTTTTAAAACCCAACGTTTTTTTATCGAGCAGTATTGCATTTTCAAGCAAGCTAGTTACCGAATTATTTCACCGCGGCTATACTAATAGCATTAACAACTGAGTCTTAGGGCCATAAATCATTTCTCTATATCTATCTCGCTTGCACTTATGGGTCTTATGGAGCCGTCTAGTGAAGGGTGTAACAATGAAAGACATATTATCGATAAGTAAAGTTTATTATCGTATCTTGTTCACAAAATTAAAAAAATTAACAATATTTGATTTAATATAATACATATTTCATATTATATAATTATTAACTAAATAAAATTAATCTTCATCTGAGTCTTCATCATCAGAATCTTCGTCTTCTGCCAAATTTATTATATATTATACTAATAGCATTAACAACTGAGTCTTAGGGCCATAAATCATTTCTCTATATCTATCTCGCTTGCACTTATGGGTCTTATGGAGCCGTCTAGTGAAGGGTGTAACAATGAAAGACATATTATCGATAAGTAAAGTTTATTATCGTATCTTGTTCACAAAATTAAAAAAATTAACAATATTTGATTTAATATAATACATATTTCATATTATATAATTATTAACTAAATAAAATTAATCTTCATCTGAGTCTTCATCATCAGAATCTTCGTCTTCTGCCAAATTTATTATATATTAGTATCCATAGTGCGCAACGAGTAACACATGAATGTATTTATTTAATTGCAGTAAACACATTTATAGCAAAAAAAATACGCAATGCAATTACATTAGAAACCGACCAATCAGAATCGTCCAAATCATTATTGACTCATCATTAGCACGTGCGCAGGTAGCCGTTTATCGATAATTAGGGTGCGCAGGTAGGCGCGCTGCACATTCCTATCTTTTTTGACTTTTATGACCGGACGACTCAGATGATAATGCGCATACTATAGTTGCCTCGACTGGTGACAGAAGGGCTGGCTCATTTTTTGCGCAAAGGATCAGTCTGGCTGTCCAGCGCGGAAATGCAGCCAGTATTCTTGCCACCATTCCACGTGGGCAAGATTTGTATAGTTATTAGGATAAGTTAGCTTAAGTTCCATATTGTATTCTTTCTCAATAAAAGAAAAGCTAGTTATATGTGAATAATATGTGTGTGTCATGTATATATTTACGTAGGATTTATTTTATTTTTTCAAGAACATGTAAAAATAATCTTTCGTATTAAACCTATTTCATTAGTTAAAGCATTTCTAGTAAATTGAATAAACGCTTTGTCATTTACATAATCGTTAAAAATATCCCGCTCTTTACACAACATTGTAACAACGGCGCAGTGCGAGTGCAATGAGTGGGTGGCACTCATAATATCGACGTCATGTCTGTGTGCAAGTGAGTATTTTAGCTTACGAACCAAAAGTCAGATGTCACTGTAATTAAAATTCGAATTAGTGCTTTAAAATATTGATGTTAAGATTCAAATTTGAAAGAACGTAGTGTTACGTAGTTAGTATTTTCTTCTGAATTACTGTAGAGAGTAGTTGCCAGTTTGCCGGCAACACGTGGGGACAACATACACGCACGCAGAGTAGTTCCGAAGTCCTGTAATGTACCTAAGAGTATATTGTTACAGAATGTAATTTGCATTAGTTTATTCGAGAAACGGTTTCATTAGGTACTTATTACCTATTTAGAAGTCAAAATCAAAATTCATTTATTTCAAGTAGGGTTAGTTTACAAGGACTTTTGAAATGTCATGGCTGATTTGTAGACTCTACCATCGGTTCGGAAGGCAGTTTTGGACACACTCATTAGCGGATCTAGGTTTATTTTCTAGAGGGGGTCAGCTGGCCCCCAAAATAAAGTCCATTATAAGTCACTAGCGGACGCCCGCAACTACGTCCGCGTGAAACTCGATGTAAACTTTTAACTACCCCTACCCTACCTCTACCCTACCCCACACTACCCCTTTTTCTAATTTTCCGCGCAATTTTTAAATTTTTTTCTGCCGTAAGAAAGGATTTTTCGTAGGGAGGTATCTATAGTATAAAATTATGATTGCCTATTAGCGTATTTCATGTATAACTTTGGTGTTTCTAATCCGATTTCCGATTTATATGATTCTTTTTTATTGAATAGGTAATAATGTTAACTTTTTTTTAATTAGATAAAATGTTATAAACGTAAGATTAGACAAATATAATCAGAAAGCTCCGAACTGTTAAGCTATCGGAAGTTACACCTGTTATTGTAAGTCAACCATAAAAGATAGACATATGTTGTTATCTTTTTAAATGTAAAATTTTAAGTTAAACATTTCCGTCATACATGATTTCTGTGTAGCTTTAACCATTAGGGTTGCACACGCGACGGAAGCTTAAAAAATGGAGTAACCTCTCCCGTTTTCCCAACATTTCCCTTCACTGCTCTGCTCCTATTGATCGTAGCGTGATGAAAAGTATACTGTAACCTGCCCAGGAGTATGAATAAATTCTACCAAATTTCGTTAAAATCCGTTAAGTAGTTTTTGTTTCTATAAAGAACATACAGACAGACAGACAAAAATTTTACTAATTTGCATTTTTGGCGTCTATATCAATCACTTATCACCCCTTGATAGTTATTTTGGAAATATATTTCATGTACAGAATTTACCTCTCTACAGATTCATTATAAGTACAGATTATCATCATTATAAGTATCATAATATATTTCCATATCAGTAGCCCAGAATCCTAGGGTGGGCACAGGTCCATTCTCGGGAGGGCACCCCACCCCTCCCTCAATATACGCCTATGGACGAAGTAGATATAATTGCTCGCTGCGCCATCAAATTAACATCATTGGCATATTATTGGTTTATGAATCGATGATGCAGATTGCAGTCGATTTATTTACCTATCTAGCAATAAATCAATGTCATCAATGTCCCGCGTTTTTCAGAATTAATGTCCTACGTAATAAGAGAGCTGGTATAAGTTTTAGGTGTCCAATTGTGTGTTTATTTGTCTTACTTAGGATTACTCGTAGCTTAAGTTCATATTATTTTTCATTAAACTAAAATTATTACGGCGTTTTTATCGGTGAAGTGAAGTATCGTAATTGAAGAAATTAGAATGTCTTTTTACTAAAAAATACATCTTAATGATGATTATAGTTATCATAATGATTACCCGACAGAGCACAAATTGCAGGTAGTTAGATGGGTAATTTTGCGACCAGGTATAGAGGGATAATGGGATAACTACGTTCTAGATTGACTGATTGCCCTTTCCGATATCTAAAGTTAAATAGAGAAATTGCTCATGCCTTTTTATTAGCCTATTTTGACAGCCCATTAAGGGTCAAGACGATGATAATGTTTGATTTTGTAATCATCACTGTCAGAATATGTTAATGATAATGATCGTACCGACGGCTTAACATGCTCCGTGAGGCACGGGGTGTAAAACCAACTCTCCAACTCCGATCTGATAGGTATAATGTTTGATTTTGTAACGATCACTGTCAGAATATGTTAATCATAATGATCGTACCGACGGCTTAACATGCTCCCTGAGGCACGGGGTGTAAAACCAACTCTCCAACTCCGATGTGATAGGTATAATGTTTGATTTTGTAAAACATCCAATAAATAATTATCCCACTCCCATAAGGGACTAAGGAGGAAGGCCTGGCCCAGTGGTGGGTCGCTAAAATAGGCTGATAATAATTTTATTATGGCAATTTTATTAACAACTAAACTAAACTATAAACTAATTTTATAAAGAGGAAAGATTTGTATTTTTGTATGTAAACACAAAAACTACTGGACCAAGTATAAAAATTCTTTCATAAATAGCAAGCTATCAGGGAGTAACATAGGCTATCCGTATATTTTACCCCCGTATGTTTACGGGAATAGGAACTACGGATATTTTTTTATTTATTTCAATCAAACTGAGCCGTGATAGCCCAGTGGATATGACCTCTGCCTCCGAATCCGGTCCGGGGCATGCACCTCCAACTTTTCAGCAGTGTGCATTTTAAGAAATTAAATATCACGTGTCTCAAACTGTGAAGGAAGAGCATCGTAAGGAAACCTGAATATCAGAGAATTTTCTTATTTCTCTGCATGTGTGAAGTCTGCAAATCCGTATTGGGCCAGCGTGGTGGACTATTGGCCTAATCGAGCTCAGCAGTGAGCCGAATATGGGTTGATAATGATGATGGATCCAACTATTCAAGCTGTCAGTTATCCCAGTTACCCGGCCCTGTGCAGAGTAGCCAATTTGAAACGATCATACCGCCATTTATTGGTCATCAGAGGAGCAGGTGAAGTATTGATTACGGAATGTGGGGAGAAGGGGGTACACCCCTTTGCCTTTATTAGGAAACTGTAGCTATTTTCTTGTAATAAGATACTTTGAGTGGCTATTGGGTTGTCATAACAAAATGAGAAAGATTGTATGTTTGCGTGTTATTTATTTGTGTTTATCTACCTCATTCAGTCACGTGGCTAGTACAGATATAATCAGATATAAGAGCTTAATGGTGCTTTTCCACCAGAGATGTGTTACGCTACGTTGCTATGGATGCGTTTGATACCCATCAATCATATTCATTGGTGCACATAGCTTAGCACTGGTGGAAACGGATTCAACTAAGATATGTTTTTTATATGCATATATATTGCATACTCATAGCTTGAGCTGCGCATCTTTCTCGCGCAGCTACATAGCGTACATTTCACATCGCAGCATAGCTGAATAGCACATCTCTAGTGGAAAAGCACCCTAAGGCTTCGAGTCGAAATCAGACTTACTGAACTTTCAAGAAAATCTCTGGAATTGGGACACAGCTATACTAAACTACTTAATAATACATTTGAAACTAGGTTAGTCTGTTTATGACCACAGCTAAGCCACTGAAGGCATTTCGATGATGCTTGGTATATACAGATAAATAGGGCATTGGAGAAGAACATAGAGTATTAATGCATTCTAAAGGGATCCCTAAAACATACACCTAAGGTCACAATTCCTGGGACCTGCTGGAGGTGTCCTCTACCACAAAATGATGGTACAATCACTGTCACGTTATAAGAGCCCGGGACTGCCTGGGTAAGAAGCACCAACACCTTCACTGCTACTACACCAATAGGAAGTTCCATTATCATCGAGTAACACACTGTAGTTTATCCCCATATTCCCACAAGGAACGGGAAATAAGCGGAGTAAGTGGGTAAGCGTTGTTTTTTAACCGACTTCAAAAAAAGAAGGAGGTTTTTTGAATTTTTTTTAACCGACTTCAAAACGGAAAAATGATATCGTATGTACTACCTCCTGATCACTTAGAAGGCGGTGCGAACACAGTGATGCATTAACTCAAGCCGTTTAAAACATGCAGTTTTAGGGTTTTCAGACAGATCTTTGTCGTGGTTCTTTCAGAAACGCCTTTAATTAATACGTCACTGGCTTGTAGTCCGGTCAAATTAAACCAAAAAAAGTTACCTAAATTCCCACCAAGCTGAAAATCGGTAAGATTGTTTAAAATATCATTAAAAACAAAATTATTGATACCGCCTTCAAAGTGTTATGTTTCACTTTTAAGTTTATTTTTGTGATTTTCAAGTCAGTTTATTTTATTTTTGTTGAAAAGATTTTATCTCATCTTCAGTTAATTGTCGTCAATAGGCAGTATTGTGTATGAGTACATAGATTGTTGACACTTATACCTTGATACTAAGTAGTTAGTTAGGTACGAGTAGATGTTTATCAAGAACGATTATTATGGTCACGTTGCGTTCCATGCACAAGCTATGGACTCAAATTTACTATAGTAGGTATGTAGTATTAGTAAGTAGGTATGTACTTATTTATATCATTTTATACTAGTAAATTACTCCGTTGGTAAGTTTATAGGTCATCATCATCATTATCGACCCATATTCGGCTCACTGTTGAGTACGAGTCTCTTTTCAGAATGAGAGAGGTTAGGCCGTAGTCCACCATGCTGGCCAAATGCGGATTGGCAGACTTCACACACGTAGATAATTAAGAAAATTCTCTGGTATGCAGGTTTCCTCAGGATGTTTTCCTTTACTGTTTGAGACATGTGATATTTAATTTCTTAAATTGCCCTTAACTGAAAAACATGCTCTGGTGTTAACGTCCACAATTTACTCGTATATTTTACATTAAAGAATATGACGTACCTATAATAAAAAACATATTTTCCGTTTAGTGTATGTATTACATACTTATTATAGTAGGTCCCTATAAAGTATACCATATAATTATAGTAGTAAAGAAGTAAGTTTGTTCGTTTTGTACCCTTGACCACAATCTCACCTGTGATTAAAAGTAAAGCAAAGTGATGATGTAATCTAAGATGAAAGCGGGCTAACTTGTTAGGAGGATGAAAATCCACACCCCTTTTGGGTTTCTACACGACATCGTACTGGAACGCTAAATCGCTTGGCGGTACATCTTTGTCGGTAAGGTGGTAACTAGCCACGGCAGAAGCCTCCCACCAGCCAGACCTGGACCAATTAAGAAAATCTCAATCGGCCCAGTCGGGGATTGAACTTAGGACCTTCGTTCTGTAATCCACCGCGCATACCACTGTGCCACGGAGGCCTGTTTTTGTATTTTTTTTATTCTGCTCGAAATGCCCGCATGCCACGGCGGCGCCATGCAGACGGATGCACTTCGGGCCCCCGATTCTTTTGTAGTCGCCCCTCAGTTTAGCTCCCCCTGGCCCCAGTGCATTAAAGGGTTAAAGGAAAAGCCACACCTATATGATTGCGTTTTCAGTTAGTAAAGATAAGGGAAGGGTTTCTTTCCTATCTTGTCACATACCTATTAAATTTTACCTTCAAGGCAAAAGTGAATGCCATCAGGAAAGATTGTAGTCAAGTGCAAGCCTAATCTATAAGCCTAGTCTAATATATGCTAATAATATAAAGAGGTAAAGTTTTTGGTATTGTAGGGGGTAATCTCTGGACAGTGGTGTAGCCTGTTGATACAGGGCCCCTCCAAGGTTTTAACATATTATTTCGGGATTATTTCAGATCGAAATAATACTTATTAGGTGCAATAAGGGTAAAGCTTTCCTACAAAAGAAACAAAAATGTTTGCTTAAAATAAATATGACAGTGGCTTAACCTGTGTAGGATGTATATAATTTTAGGGCGCACGCTTATGTAGGGAAAAAAAGAGATTGATTTTCGACTTTTCGGTATGATGACGTCTAGAACCCGTCAGAGTTATGGGTAGAAAATACTTGTACCTCTTCCAAGTAAGCCTGCTTCTATCTGAGACTCACTTAACATCAGACGAGATCGCAGTCAACTTGTCATTGTATAAGAAAACGGCTCTCGCTCTACAATAATAATTACCCTATAACTGTACTTGATATTTATGTAGTTAGGTAACGTATTAATGTGGCCATCCCTTTACTGCAGTCACTTTCAGAATATAATTGTATATATGTATACCCAACCTACACTTACTTTAACATTTCTTTGGCAGTATATATCAAATTTTATCCGATGAATCAATTGTTATTTAGGTGTAGTGCCTAATAAATGACGAGCCGTGATAGCCCAGTGGATATGACCTCTGCCCCCGATTCCGGAAGGTGTGGGTTTGAATCCGGTCTGGGGCATGCGCCTCCAACTTTTCAGTTGGGTGCATTATAAGAAATTAAATATCATCTGCTTCAAACGTTGAAGGAAAACATAATGAGAAAACCTGCACACCAGAGAATACTCTTAATTCTCGGCATGTGTGAAGTCTGCCAATCCGCATTGGGCCAGCGTGCTGGACTACTGGCCTAAACCCTCTCATTCTGAGAGGAGACTCAAGCTCAGCAGCGAGCCGAATATGGGTTGATAACGAACCTAATAAATAAAAATAACTAATTAATCATTCATCCAAGCTACATATAACATTCCGCGTCAAATCAGATCTCTCTATGCACCGCAATTTGAACTTACATGTAGGCTGTAGGCTGCTTTAGGTATAGTTAGGTAACGCATTCATGTGCCTATCTCTTTACTGCAGTCACTTCCAAATAATAAAACCATACCATAGGTACTTTAACATTTCTTTGGCAGTATTATATCAAACTTTCTTATTCGATCAATCGATTGTTATTTGTGTAGTACCTAATAAATAAAAATAATTAGTTTATCATTCATCGAAGCGATCCAAAACATTCTGCGTCAAATGAGATCTCTCTTCGCACATTGCTTCGCACCGCAATTGAACTTGCATGTAGGCTGTAGGTATCTATATATCATCATTTATGAATTTCAGCCAAACGGGATTGCAACAATGTAGCTAATGCATGCGAACCCGGCTGTGTGCGTCGCCACCGGCCGCATTAGCATGCAGAAATAACGCGGAATTGGAAATAGAACACCTATGCTGCCATATATTGTTTACAGTGATAGCCATTTCAGAATTCCGTTGGTAAATTATGATTTAGGACTTTAAAGTAGAATTTACTGCGACGTTATTGCTGTGCGATATATGCTGTGAAGATATTACTGAGCGGTCTGGTGCGGTTCCCGGTCAGGGGCGTAGCTATAGCCGTATCAGCCGTATCAATGATAAAGGGCCCCCAAGCTACAGAGGCCCTGTACGTGTAAAAGCAATAATTAGTAATCCACAATCTTATTTAATTCCATGCTTAAGCATGCGCCCAAAAGGTTAAATTAAAAGGTTAAATCATTGTCATATTTATTTTAAGCGAGGGTTTTTGTTAATTTTGTGAGTATTCTTTACCCTTCATTTATTGGGCCTCCCAACTAATTTTAATACGGGGCCCCTCCAATGCACGCTACGCTACTGTTCTCGGTTTATTACTGTGCGGTTCCCGGTGTAAGAATAGGGCCGCTTCTATCTTCCCGTGGATGTCGTAAAAGGCGACGTCGCAAGTGGGTAACAATATAACACATTAAACGGGAATAGTGTTACCCACATTTCGACGAAAGGGCCGACTACCAATGAGGTGCCCATTGAACCGAAAGGTGGCGGTTAAAAAAACCACCTAACTGAGAATTCCCAAGGAGGGTTGACATCAGGAGGCCGGTCATAAAATCACTAGCCAAAACCATTAAAAGTATGTCAAAACAAAAGATTGACATATTTTTCCGACCCCACTTAAGTGGGATAAGGGAAAGGAGATGATGATGTTGTTGCTGTCATAAACTGCCTCGTTAGTCCACGTGGGTTTGGATTTCGAGGTCCTGGGTTCAAATCCTGGTTCGGATTACAAGTTACTTTTCAATTTAAATTGTCAGCGCGGAGATGGGAAGTTGGTGGTATTACACCAGTGGCGTAGCGTGTTTTGGAGGGGCCCTGTAACAAAATTAGTTGGTTAGCAGGAATCAGGATAAAGATTTCACACAAAAGTTTAAATAATTATGACAGTGACTGCACGCTTAACCCGGGAAGAAATATTTTTTTTTAATTTTGTCATTTCTGAAGTGACATTAGTGACATTGTTTGTTACGTTTTACCAATTTTTGCTTTCACACGTAAGAGGCCTCTGTAGTCAGGCCCTGTATCATTGATACGGCTGATACAGAGGTAGTTGACAAGTTATGGAATAACCCAACTTGTGTGATTTAGTAAGTATTTCGTTTCATATAGTTAGGTACATTTAAGTAGATAATTATTAAAATTTACCGTTTAGGTACATCTATACTAATATTATAAAGCTGAAGAATTTGTTTGTTTGATTGAACGCGCTAATCGCAGGAGCTACTGGTGAAAAAATCATAAAGTGTTAGATAGCCCATTTATCGAGGAAGGCTATAGGCATATATATATTATCCCCGTATTCTTACGGGAACGGGAACCACGCGGGTGAAACCGCGCGGCATCAGCTAGTAAGATATATTTCGCGTTAAAAGAACACTAGAGGAAAGGGAAGGTATTTTTTTAGTTTTTCTTTGGATCTCTTAAATTATCTTTTTCTTGTACCGCCCTTTGAAACGAAAAGAATTATTTAAATTATAAAACAACAAACCTCCAAATTCAATTTTATAAAATACCTACAAGAAAACCAAGTTATCTAAATATATAAATGTTATATTTTACTCATCACGAAACCGCTTCATGCACAAAGATAAAATTTGGCAGGGAGGTAGGATAAAGTTTGTGGACGTCCGCTAAAAACGGATATTGCAAGAGGGCCGGACTAAAAAGGTCTCAGGGCGGACGAAGTCGCGGGCGTCCGCTCCGCTATTATTCTATAAGCGTTTGGCAGAGCTACGGAACCTTTACTTCTTACATGCTAACACGCACTTGACCTTTATCAAGTTAAATCACCACCCAGGGGCCTCACATGCTGATTTCGTTTTGTAAAATCTGAAATCAGATTCTAGTTTTGCGAATTAGAATGAGATGCCTGCCCCGTAAAAAACATCGCCTGGTAGATTACTTGGTGCTTGGTAGATCTTTTTTTCATTATGGCTTTTTTATTTTTTATCAAATATTAGAGCGAAAATGGTCAAATACGAGTATAGTCCATTGGCCGTCTATCTGTCCTAGTAAAGTCATGTCCTTTGATTAAAGTCATGTAAGGCGAAGGCAACCTACCAACACTTCTGATAGATTGAGAAATCGAATTGATCACTTAAAACTCTTGCTCAACCTTCACTTCAAGTGCGCCTTTGCAAAACTATTGAATATAATCGGTGTACATACATAAAAAAAAAAAAAAAAATACCGACCGAATTGAGAACCTCCTCCTTTTTGAAGTCGGTTAAAAATACAATTCACTAGCAATAAAACTCTAAAATGCAGCAAATAAACAAAAATAAAATGTGAGCTTCATGTGATTCCTACTATTTTCCCGCCAAACTCTTCTGGTAGATCTACTTATCTAAGATCTTATGTAAGAGGTGCAGCTTATTTGTTTTTAATATGAGCGTTGTTAACAATCTTCATTATTCAGCGTTCGTGAATGTTCGTCGCTAAAAATGATCATTGAAATAAAACACTTACTTATATGTATATCTAGTTGATAGAAAAAACACGTTTTAAGAATCGTATTATAATAATTAACTATCTATTTCACTTTTTAGCAGACGCACCGCGTTTTCACCCGCTAAGTTCCTGTTCCCGTACCGAAACGGAGATAAAATACATATTTCATATAACATCAGCTATCTACTCGCATCAATGAAAGTTCTATCAGAGGCAGTGGCGTAGCATGTCTTGGTGGGGCCCTGTATCAAAATTAGTTTGTGGCCCAAATGACGGGTAAAGATTTCTCACAAAAGAAACAAAAATGCTCGCTTACAATAAATATGACTTAACCTATTATGTAGAATATGTCAAACTTTTGGGTGCACGGGGAAAAAACGGGTTTTTTTGGGTGAAAACTCTGCAGCTTTTTCTTTTTTCTTTTTAGTATTTTGAGATTGTGGAGTACATTTTATTAATTTTTGCTTTCACACGTAAGGGGCCCCTGTAGACCGGGGGCCCCGTATCATGGATACGGCGGTAGGTACGCCCCTGATCAGGTAAGCTGGAGCAAATCAGACCCAGTCAAATATTTAACTTTTTATTAATTTTTTTTTATTGAGAATTTTTTTTATTGAGAAAGAATACAATAAGGAACTTAAGCTAACTTATCCTAACAACTATACAAATCATGCCCACGTGGAATGGTGGCAAGAATACTTCCTGCATTTCCACGCTGGACAGCCAGGCTGATCCTTTGAAAAATGAGCCAGCCCTTCTGTCACCAGTCGAGGCAACTAGCCGCGGTGAAATGATTCGGTAAAATTTTTTGGCACTGCGACTCCATGACCCAAGGGTCTCCACGGCAAAAGGTACAAATATGTAACTCTCTGTCACAGAGGCATACTTGAGCCACTTACCGGTTTCACCTTTTTCTTAAAATAAATAATATAAAAGTACAAACAGATAAGTGCCCACTTCAGTTTTATTTATTTGTATAGATTTAGTGACTTTTTTTTATAAAAATGGAGCTATCAATCTAACTACTTGACTTTTTTAATACCTACCATTTCCCAATGCCGTGGTATTTTAAATAATAAGTGGCAAAATGCCGGCAGTAGAGTTAACACCTAATTACGTACATAATTATGCAAATTTTTTACTTCTTTATAACAAGTCAGGTAGGTAGGTATGTAATGTATGGTCATTTGGTTTGGTAGGTAATCTTTTTGGGCTACAATTTATTTCTAACATTGTAATTTAAAAGCGTCGGTAAAATTGCTACAATACGTATTTTATTTTTTATTCTTTACAAGTTAGTCCTTGATTACAATCTCACCGGATGGTAAGTGATGATGCAATCTAAATGGAAGCGGGCTAACTTGTTAAGAGGAGTAATCCTTTCGGTTTCTACACGACTTCGTACCGGAACGCTAAATCGCTTGGCGATACATCTTTATCGGTAGGGTGGTAACTAGCCACGGCCAAAGCCTCCCACCAGCCAGACCTGGACCAATTAAGAAAACCTCAATCGAGCCCAGCTGGGAATCGAACATCGGACCTCCGTCTTGTAAATCCACCGCGCACACCACTGCGCCACGGAGGTCGTCAAAAATACGATAAGTAGCCTATAACTATACGTTTGTAGTGTTGTAGGGGGTAATCTATGGATCTACTGAACCGATTTTAAAAATTCTTTTACCTTTAGAAAGCCATTTTATTTGTGAACGGTGACCCGTCCACGCTCCTATCATAGGTAAGTTTGGTAGGTAGGATGGTACTAGGGTTGCCCACGTCACTTTAGTATATAGTATTGTACTATATTTTAGGTCTGCGTGTTATATGTTGAAGAAATATTTAGTACGCAAAAATACTATATTTTCAACACTGAAATATAACGAACAAATTTTTCAGCTTCAACCTTTATGAACATAAGTTTTTGACAGATGCCTCTAGCTTATCCGAACTTGCCTATGTCACAAACAAATAAAAAAAATGGCAAATTCGTTGATGACACTCCCATGATATGCGGGCGACGGGGGGAAAAACTGTGAAATCGTGGGGAAGTGAGATGCATCAGTCGTGGGTTTTTCATTCATCACTCCACGCCCACCGGCCCGTATAATGGTGTATTATTATATCCGTTCAGCGGTATGAAAAATATGAGGTAATAAAGAATATTACATACAAGATACACGCGAGATACACCCTTTCTTCAGTCACGCAAAATTAGCAGAAGCCTATTCTGCTAATTTTGCCTACCAGCTACCGGAAGCCGTATCATACCGGAACGCTTCCGGTACGATACGGCTTCCGGTACGATACCAGTTAGCCCATCAAGTGCATCATCACTTACCATCAAGTGAGATTATAGTCAAGGGCTAACTTCTTAAGAATAAAAAAAAACATAGTTCGACAAGAAGTTTTCCAATTTTTACTTAGAGTATATACTTATACCCTAGTTAAAAACCTTATGCACGTCACTGCCGGTAGTCGGTATTATTTATTTAAGCCTACAGGTTCGCTACAAACGCGAGTAGCGACCTTGTGGGCACTCGTAATGCGATCGCGACGTATACGTTATCGCTGACGAAAACCACGTTACGCGTACAATGCGATAGCGAAAGAACTCGTCAAGCTATGACCAATGCGTACGAGTGTTTGTTGAGTGTGAGTTTCTCATAAAACGAAACGAACGAACGAATCGAATTATAAAAAAAATACTATTACTATTTTTTTTACAGTGAATATGACTGCCTTCAAAATTCAAAACTCATTTATTTCAAGTAGGCTCACTTTACTAGTACTTTTGATACGTCATTTGACTATTTGTAAAGATTCTACCACCGGTTCGGAAGGCAGGTTTTGGTTTTTAATTTTAATTAAGGTTTTTAATTTATGCTGTTATATATATATTGACAGGATACTGTTAGTATACCTATTTCTTTCTTCGATTCGGAGGGCATATGATAGAATCCAATCCGGGGCAACCATTTCCAAATTTTCAGTTTTCTGCATTTAAAAAAAATAAATATCACGATGAAAAAACATGGTGAGGAAATCTGCACAAGAATTTTCTAAATTCTCCACGTGTGTGAAGTCTACAAATAGGGCCAAAACGTCAGCCTCATTTTTCTGATTCTGAGAGGACACTCGTGCTCAACAGTGAGCTGAATATGGGTTGTTAATGAAGTTAACTAGCGCATGTATTTAGGCACCCGCGACTTCACCAATCGAAATTGAAAGCGAAATCAGTAAAAAAGCATTCATTGATTTTGAATTTTTTGAATTATTAACCGCATTATAAATGTAATGGGAAATATATTTTAACGATAGTCAATGTACCAATAACGAAGGCAATGCTGAGATTTCCGTCGATTTGACGTCATCCGGACGGGGGTAGGTACAAACAAGTTTACGGGTCACAGCACTGACAGCCCCTATAACAGAGTTTGACAGGAGACAGAGAGTCGTTTCGCCCTCTGCTAGCCTAGCTTTTAGCGTTTTAGGTCCCATTAAGCAAAGCACTGCACTTGTCCAAGCCCCGCGGTGCGCATGCCGGCAATTATACAAACAAATAAAAGCACCTTTAGCACCTTTAGCAGCGTAGCAAATAACCAACAAAGAGAAATGAACGTTTGTTTATGTTTGGGCATTTGATTTGGTCCATCGCAAGAATTTCACGACAAGAAGATTTCGAAATGTAGTAGCTGGTAACTCGTATTAAAACAGATTTGTTAGTGTGAGAGCGATAACCATTCCACCTATACCAACAACGTTACCAAAGCATCCGATATGAAAATAAAAAAATCGTCAATTACGAGTCATCTTGCGTATAGAAGGTTCCGTCCAGTTTCCATCAAATAATAATCAGCAAATTGATTCAACATGCTCACCTACTCTTATCTGGGAAACTGATTTATATGCGGTCGACGGTATTTGTGGAATTTTCCGCAAATAATAATGTTTGTGTCTCGTTTCGTAACATTTCATCGTGGGAATTTATATCATATTATATATTTGAAGAGCCGATGGGGTCCCAAGGTGCTGGAATGGCGACCCCGCACCGGAAAACGCAGTGTTGGTCGATTCCCCACTGGTTGGACCGAGGATATCACGGGTTGCAGGGATCCGCTGGATTCTGGACGCTCGAGACCGTTGTGCTTGGAGGTCCATCCAAGAGGCCTATGTCCAGCAGTGGACGTCTATCGGCTGATATGGTAGGTATACATTTGGATTTTACTGTTCTTAAACCTGTTATCGAACAATATACTCCTAACCTAGCTACTCGTAAGATTTCCGTTTTTAGAGATCCGTACCGCAAAAGGAAAATAGAGAACTCTTAAAGATCACTTACAATTATTATTCAACAAAAAAGTTTTAAACCAGGGTCATAGATAAGCCAGCGTAGCATTTGCCAGAGCGGCAAAAATGGGGGGCGGCAAAAATGAAGTGTGACTAAATTGACTTATTCCCCAGCAGATTTATTTTATTTCTTTCAACTAGTTTCGTATTTAGTATTTTTACATACCAACCGAGGCTCATAAAACTATACTATTCCAACAATAAGCTAATTTATAAATGAAAATAAAGTATTTTTGTTGTATGTAAAAGGGCGGCAAAAATTATCTTTGTCCGGAGCGGTAAAATTGCTGGATCGTCTTAAAATACTAGGGTATTTTCTACACATACCACAATAGATATTCTCTAGAGATAAATTCGCTAACTAAAGTTGCGTGTCTTTGCTGCGATTGCACAACTAGTTATTATTGTTTGCAAATTTATTCTAGGCCATTCTATACCTAGGCAATGGAAAAAGGTGGAAGTTGTCAACGCGATAGTCGATACTATTACAAGAATTATATTACGCGACCTGTAAGTAAATATGTGCAGTAAAAGGTTTTAGCGACGTATACAATGAATGCCCAGTGGATATGACCTCTCCGATTCCGGAGGGTGTGGGTCCGAATTCGGTTCAGGGCATGCACCTCCAACTTTTCAGTTGTGTGCATTTTAAGTAATTAAATATTACTTGTCTCGTACAGTAAAGGAAAAACATCGTGAAGAAAAACCTGAGAATTTTCTACCAAAGAACGAAAGTTACCGACTTATCTCTCACGGATGTACTGGACATTGAAGTGGCAGTGGTCTGGTCATGACTTTCGGATGACCGATGGTCGCTGGAGTCGTAAGGCTATTGAGTGGACTGGGGCGATGACCTCCGGAAGGTGGCTGGCATCGACTGGATGCAAAAAGATAAAAATAGAGATGGCGCTGCTTAAAAGAGGCATTTATCCAGCAGTGGATGCATTGATGATGATTGTGTGAAGTCTGCCAATCCGCATTGGGCCATCGTGGTGGACTATTAGCCTAACCCTCTCATTCTAAGAGGATACTCGAGCTCAACAGTAAGCCGAATATTTGTTTTCTATTATAGTAAGAGGTGCTACGAACTACATGTTTATAGGAACACGTTGACGTCATTACAGTTGCGTAAGAAATTTTCAATTACAATATCATATTGTTTAAACACATTACAATATCAGAAAATTTTCTTAATTCTCTGCGTGTGTGAAGTCTGCCAATCCGCATTGGGCCAGCAAGGTGGACTTTTGGCCTAACCCCTCTCATTCTGAGAGGAGACTCGAGCTCAGCAGTGAGCCGTATATGGATTGATAACGATTATTTGAGCATTTTATATAATTTTATTCTATGACTACTTCGGAACCATAGGAATTTTAATAACAAGCCAATTTAACAAACAACATTAAGTTTCTGTGTTCGGAACGTATTTTCATGGATTGGGATCGGATGTATTTCGTAAGCGTCCTAAGTCGGAATGAAAAGCAATCCCAAACCGCTTTTTCAAGGGACGTTGGTGTAATGTTTAGTGGTGCGTAAAATAGTATGTTTTACAAATATAAAGATGCTTTTTTCGTAGAAAAATAAATTCGCTAAGTATACATATTTATCTACATCCATACTAATATTATATTTTGAGCCATGATAGCCCAGCGGATATGACATCTGCCTCCGATTCCGGAGGGTGTGGGTTCGGGGCACGCACCTCCAACTTTTCAGTTGTATGCATTTTAAGAAATTAAATATCACGTGTCTCAAAAACGGTGAAGGAAAAACATCGTGAGGAAACGAAATAAGCCGCGCCACCTAGCGTCGGCACGAGCCAACGCGAGATCGAGCAACGTCATATCGGTCCCAAACAACTATTTCCTACAATAGCATTATATCTATAAAATAAATTGCTACATATCTACCTACTAGCGAACGCCCGCGACTTCGTCCGCGTGGAATTTAGTTTTTCTCAAATCCCTTGGGAACCATGGATTTGTCCGGGATAAAATAGCCTATGTCTTAATCCATGCTATAAAATATCAATACCAATTTTCTGTTAATTCGGTTAAGTAGTCGAGGCGTGAAAGAGTAACAAACATTCATATCATTAAAACCATGGATTTTTTCGGCATAAAAAGTAGCCTATGTGTTAATCCAGAGTAAAATCCATTTCCATTTCAAATTTTAGCGGCGTTAAAGAGTAACAAACATCCAAACATACATCCAAACATCCATACAAACTTTCGCGTTTATAATATTAGTAGGATGTAGCAAGTTTTTAACATCTTGAATGATATTTTTTATAAACTCGTTATTAGGTCATTATTTCAAAAGTCACTATGTTGCTACGTTATTAAAAATTCCATATCTGATTATAGAATTTCTAATAACGTGGAGCGGACATATCCGTGATATTGAACTCAGCTACTTGAAACATATAAACTGTATTAGTGTGAATGGAGCCTTAGTTATTAAGTTTCTTCGGCTAGTCAAAACGTGAGGAGGTCTGTCAGCTACTTCTTGTGGTAACAGCAAAGATTTTATAATAGAGATATGTTACTAGCGCGTCAAAACTGAGGCGAACAAAAGCGACTAATTGTCTTAAGTCGCTCAATAAACAGCGAAAGTTATTTAAAAAAACCGGACAAGTGCGATTGCGTTTGCGTTTTTTTTAAATAACTTGGAATCTATTTATTTTAAAATTACAAAAAAAGATATATATATTTGAGATCCTCTTTACAAGTTCTTTCATTTAAGGTTCTTTCATTTTTCACCTTTCCATCTTACCCTATCCGAATGCCCTCCATATCCGAATTTTACCTATTCACGGTACATATCTGGATCAACTGGATTGGTCCGGTACATTCGAAGAAAACAGACAGACATTAAAATGTGCGCGAGTGAGTTATAAGGGTTCCGTTTTTGTACTACGTACGTTCGGAACCCTAAAAATAATGCCTAAATATTGTATACACTGTCGAGTTGTATGTTCAGGAAAAATAACTGTATATACATAAATAATAATGGAATTAAACACAAAATTGTGCATGTTTGCGCTCAATAGAATAGCTAAATTCGTAACATGTCTATAGTATAAAATGTCGTTGAGTAAATGTGTGTATGTAGCCTTAATTATTAATTTATCATAAAGTCGATATCCTGAACACGCGGTCCTGTTTGCTTCCTCGGCTAGTCGGGACAGTCCAGTGACCTTTGTCGTGTGGAGGCGCCTTAGATAACTCCACGTGGTAAACTTAGTGTGAACGTAGCCTAAGCCGATATTCTCCTACACAATAGTCCTGTTACCTGTAGCGTATGGAGGCTCTCACTATGGAGGCTATGTATTTTGTGGTTAAACCGCAACAATGTGAACTTAGTCTCAAGATAACATTAAAATTGAAAATTTTGAAAAACCCAGAGTGAAAATTTTGAAAATAGAAAATTTTGAAAAACCCAGATGAAAAAATGAGAGAATTACACTCTCGATCAAGTCATCAATATTCTATTTCAGTGCGCTTTCATTTGAGATCCCACTCGTGTATATTTGCAGACATTCGGTTATTCTTCCCCACTTTCATCCCCCACAATTTTTAAACGGCTCAACAGATTTTAAGCAAACATGTCTAAGAACAGTCGTGCATAAGTAATTATAAATAATACTAAATTGTAATCGATTCATCAATCGGGAGCTATGGTGCCACAGACAGACTGAGAGACAGACAGACAGACATGTCAAACTTAGAACACCCCCCTTTTTGCGTCGGGGGCTAAAAAAAGAAACGTGTGCGTCTAGGGACGCTCGACAGAAAAGATAACTTAAGCCTATTGCCGTATGCGTGAGAAAGAGGGAAGCCAATCAGAGTGGCGCCGTAACGCGTTACGTTACAAAGCGGTGTACCTACCCACAAGAAGTTATCCCTTCAAAAACTTTTAAATTTGATCGTGTGTAATGGCGTGAACTTCATAGATGAAAAATGTCCATCCTGAAGATTCAATATAAGTTCGCTTTGGAGAATGAAATTTTCCATTTTGTACAATTTCTATTAATCATTAACAGCCCATATTCGGTTCTCTGTTAAGCACGAATCTCCATTCAAAATGAGAGGTAAGTCTTAGTCCACCACGCTGGCCAAATGCGGATTGGCATGACTACACACACGTAAAGAATTAAGAAAATTCTCAGGTATGCAAGTTTCCTCACGATGTTTTTCCTTCACCGTTTCAGATACGTGATATTTAATTTCTTAAAATGCACTTAACTGAATTAAAGAAATTCAAAATTCAAAATTCATTTATTTCAAGTAGGCTCAGTTTACAAGCACTTTTGACACGTCAGTTGACTATTTGTAAAGATTCTACCACCGGTTCGAAATGCTTCTGCTGAGAAGAAACCGGCAAGAAACTCAACAGTTGTTCTTTTATAAAAAAAACAACTCATATAGTATTATAATTTACAATTATTGATAACAACATTACAATTTCTTATAGTTTTACTTCCTGTGTAAAGGTGGAAGCTGATCCAATGGCCTCCAAGCACCTTTTTATCATTGAAAAATTGTATGTGCATGCCCCGGACCGGATTCGAACCTACGCCCTCCGAATCGAAGGCAGAGTTCATATCCATTAAGCTATCACGTCTATCAGGCATAGTGCATACCCTCGTTAAATGCCGTGTGCACGCAACAGATCGTGTGTGGCTGGCTTTACGTGTCGGCTATTCGGGACACAGCTAACAGGGAGCTTTGGCGTGTGGAGGCCCTCGGCTATTGCACGTGGTACAAACGGGTTGTTTACCTCTACCGCCCGCTATGCAGTCACTGGAAGCAATTTATTCAGTTACGCCTCGTGTAAGTTTTGCTTTTATGGAAATATTGGCATGGATTCGTCGGTGAATTGTAATGAGTGCTCTTTTGTCGGTGATTAATATTCATTCGTTAGAGGTAATCTTTGGATTTACAAAACAGGTATTAAATTCTTTTGCCACTAGAAAGCCACCTTATCTGTGAGTGTTTAAGACTATATTTTATTCCCGTATTCCCACTGGCACTTCGCGGGTAAAACCGCGGTCGTTGACTAGTGAAACATTAAAAGAAAACTACCTGTAACCTTACCCCTACTCTACCACTACCCTACTCCTACCCTATCCCATACCCTACCTCTACCCTACCCTTGACTCTTTAACGTTTGTATAGGAAATAAAAGGGTTGGTTTTATGGTTTTCCCGGCAAGTGTCCTAATTTTTTTCACCTTCTTAACCTCTACGAACATTTCAAGATCAAGATAAGATAAATCCGTTCAGCCGTACTCGAGTTTTAGCGAGACTAACGAACAGCAATTAATTTTTATTTCAATAGTTGTCTATGGTTAGAACAGAGCTTATCAAAAAAAAATGTTTTTCATGTATCTACCCTTAGAGAAATAATAAAGTTCTGCCAAAGAAAACTTTCCTTATAAATTTTCATTTTTGTAGAAGATTTTTTTTCGATACCGAAATAAGTTAATGAGCAATTATTTTTCTTCCGGCAACAAGATTTTTATGTATGATGTTTATAAAATCGAAATAAATTGACATGTACTCGTATTTCTCTATATCTTACTTGTGTAGGCAGTGCACGTGTTACTTGTAAATGTAAATGTACTTAAGCAATAATAATAATAATTTATAAATTAAATATTAAAATAATTTATCGATATGGAAAATTAATAAAATATGCAAACGATCTTAATTGATAATTATAAATATTAAGGTTTTATGAGCTAATTTTAGCTGCCAGTCCGGGCCATGCACCTCCAACTTTTCAGTTGTGTTCATTTTAAGAAATTAAATATCACGGGTCTCAAACGGCGAAGGAAAAAATCATGAGGAAACCTGCATACTAGAGAATTTTCTTAATTTTCTGCGTGTGTGAAGTCTGCCAATCCACATTGGGCCAGCGTGGTGGACTATTGGCCTTACCCCGAACGCCAGCAGTGAGCCGAATATGGGTTAAAGTGATAATGATGATGTATAATAATTACGTCTATAAAATGTAAAAAGAAAATTAAAAAAAAATGTTTTAGGGGTTCCTTCCATACATGCAAAGTGAGGATGATTTTTTTTATCGTCTATCACCTGGTTCGGGGTATCGTTATCAGCATTTTTGTGTATTAAATAAGGATTTAAAGTGCTAATCTAATCTACGGAACCCTACACTACGCGTGGCTCGACACACACTTTATTTAATGTTTGAAATTCAATAATTTCAACTTTAGTAGTCAATTATTTTAGAGATTTATAATAGTCACGTAAAATTGTCGTGAATAATGTACAAAAAAAATTTAATTACCTAATCTAATTTATCTTTTTATTTACGAAAAAGATTTTTATCACTATCAAGTCGTATATTTTGTAGTATTATTATTAGTATTTTGTATATTATGTAAGTATCATAGTATATTTTGTTGTTTTGGATTACTTCCAAATAGCAGTGCATTCGCAGTTGGAAACACCGATATAAAATGATCTGCGAAATAGTATAGTATAGTAGGTACGACTAACAGTACGTTTAATACGTACTTTTGCGTATTAATAATATTTTATGTTGGTACTTATACAATGCTAATTCGGTTCGGTTGTTTTCACATTTCCACAAATTTGCACTTATTTCCATAGTATTCTACGGTGGGTGAGCATTTGATATCACATCAAACAAGTTCATCATTATCAACCCATATTCGGCTCACTGCTGAGCTCGAGTCTCCTCTCAGAATGAATGAAATGAGAGCGGTTAGACATTGGCCTAATCGCCACCAGGTCCAATGCGGATTGGCAGACTTCACAAACGCAGAGAATTAAATTGAATTAATATGAATAACACTTACGATAGTTTAAATTCTAAAAAAGCAATAACCGCAAAAAAATATCGCAAAAACTAAGTCACTCGATCATTTTTGAGTTTGCGATCTCCGTGGTGTCATTGATGTAAGTTATCACTTGCCACCACTACTATCCTAATGCTACTTGATGTAAGATGTCGTACATACGAGTGTGTCGGCTCGTGTCGTCATGAGCCGAGATAGTACGAAATGTTCCGTGAGTTAGGTGGGGACTAGTAGGTACGTCACGCAATCATTTTTGAGTTCGCGATCCGTGGTTTCAAGGGGTGTGGATTTTCATCCTCCTCCTAACAAGTTAGCCCGCTTCCATGTTAGATTGCATCATCACTTACCATTAGGTGAGATTGTAGTCAAGGGCTAACTTGTAAACAAAAAAAAACACTTTACTCAAGGTTAATCTCTGTCATTCGAGGGTTTATTGGTAACATTCTTGGTGGGAATTGTAAGACCTGACAGACTTTCATTCAATAATAGTTTTTTGCCCTTTAAATCCGCTTCTGATGTCAACACTTTTCCGACAAGTGCTTATTTACGAACAATCAGTAATTATTATATAATTACTCGTATATTATCTGATATAGATACCAAACATATTCATAAAAAATAAATATACCTATATGCAACGTACGATCGAAATACCACAATCGGATAAAAATACGTCAATTTAGTAGCGTAATTTTACGACTTCGTATGCTGTTACTGATATAAGCATAGAGACTGAATAATTGCGTAACAATAATAATTACCTACCTACAGTTTCACATTTATGATAAGAATTGACGTTTATAATTCGTACATGCGTAGAACTTTTATTATACTTACCTACTTACGGCTGTTTTCAACCTATCTATCCGCCATTTCGCTTACTAAAGTTAAGAAAACCTATCTTTTTGTTCTTATCTGCTTTTCAATAACTTACTGACAGATAGTTTGACTATGTAAAGATAGTTTGACTGTTACTGATAACCGAGGATAGCTGTCTATCCATAATCTTGGGTAGGTTATTGAAAATGGCCGTTAATGTACGCATGAGTACAAAAAATGTTACAGGTATAAATAATATAATCATTTCAAGAATGGCGTTGTTACATATGTAACTATCATCTTTAACCCCTGACGCAAAAAGTAGGTGACGCAATAAGTTTGACGTGTTTGTTTGTCTGTCTGTCTGTCTGTCTGTGGTATCACAGCTCCCGAACTGATGAAGCGATTTCAATCTAGTTTTTTTTCGTGTTAGGTGACTTATGGGTAAGTGTACTACTTACTTAGCTACTTAGCTACTTAGACATGTTTGGTGAAAATCAATTGAGCCGTTTAAAAGTTGTGGGGGTGAAAGTGTGAAAAAATAGGTAACTGAATGTCTGCAAATATACTCGAGTGGGCAATCAAATCAAGTCTCAAATCAAAGCGCACTGAAAGACGATATTGATGAATTAATTGATCGAAGGTTTTATGACCTTTTTAGAAAATTTTCAAAAAATTTAAATTTTTTTTAATTTTTTGTTATTTTTAATCAACTTCAAAAAAAGGAGGAGGTTCTTAATTCGCGCGTATGATTTTTTATTTTTCATATTTGTTACCGCATAACTTCGTCATTTCTTAACCAATTTTAAAAATTCTTTTTTGTTTGAAAGAGTATACTTCCAGATTGGTCCCATTTAATCATCAAAATGACTAAACCAATTTCTATGAAAACTAAATTCTAGGACACACTAAAAAACAGAAAAATAAAATCTATTTAACAAAAAAATTGAACCGACTTCAAAATCACAAAAATAAGCTAAAAAGCAAAAAATTACATCGTATGGGCTACCTTCTAATCACTTTGAAGGCGGTGTCAACACAGTGATGCTTTTCATCGTACCGGAGCGCTAAATCGCTTGGTGGTACGTCTTTGCCGGTAAGGTGGTAACAAGCCACGACTGAAGCCTTCCACCAGCCAGACCTGGAATAATTAAGAAAACCTCAATTTGCCGAGCTGGAGATCGAACCCAAGGCCTCCGTCTTGTCTGTCTTGTTACTGCCACTGTCACGCATACCACTGCACCACAGAGGCCGTTATACCTAAACTAAAGCAAGTAGTAGACAGTTAGTAAGCCAAGTAGATAACTAGATAACCCCTACTACCTGTTGACATTATTGTAAGATTGATATAGGAACACGAATAATACTATTTGTCAAGGTTAGGTACTTTATGACAAATATTTATAGTTGTATGTATTAGATGACTTGGCAATGTTTTCATTTGCAGTTTGCGCTTTGCTATTTGAATCGATAAATTATGAGTTAACACCAAGTTCACACATGAAAAAATATCTAATGCGGGCTACAGAAGTTTAGTTTTAACTGTAAAGTTGTACCTACATATCAGTTAAATCGACCGTGTGTATGCAACACTGAATACTGCACAGTTTTAACTGTACAGTTTTTTTAATGATTTTGAGATTGAAATTTCGAAATGAACAGAATAAAAATTGAAGGTCTGTAGCCTGCATTACTATTATTTAAACTACATTACTCTGGAGGTAAGGATTTTTGTATTTTGTTGACTTGAAAACGGCTAACATATATTTCTATTTTAGTAGGCCTTGATATCAGATATATTATCTATGCAGAGTAGCACAGTATCACACTATGAAGAGTTGGTATATCGTGCTATTTACGGGACACCCTGTATAAATCAAATGTGTGCCAGAAAATACACGATTAATACTTTATAAATAGTGTTATAATTCATTCAATTATTATTCTAGGTAGGTATAAACAATAATAATAAAATATACCTAGTACTTACCGACTTACGTATTTCATGAAAATTGTACGTATTCATGAAATGAAACTACGCTACGTTTGTTGTAGGTAGGAATTTGTCCGGCCCGGTTTCCTATCCTCATAGAGACACTGTGATGGGAATTTCTAAATAGACATTTTATATTACGTACAGGATAAACAACTATAAATCATGTCTAACGTTTTTATAACGGTAGGTTATAAATATATTTAGAAGAAAATCTCGAAAAACCAGTCGGTATTTAGTTTGGATTTAGTTAGATACCTAATAGCGAATATACAAAAAAAAGCATTGTTTTGTAACACAAATAATGTCAGACTCGCTCAGACGCATTGTATAGGGACCTGCCTCACTAAACGTTACCCCTCGGTCAAAGTATAAGAATAACGGTCTAACGCGTTTATAAACATTTACAAACAAAGCCTCAATAGGTCAACGGTAAGAGCGGTCGGACTCATCACCAAGGGGTGGTGGTTCGATCCCCGCCCCGTTGGTCTATTGTCGTACCCACTCCTAGCACAGTATTTCCAGACTAGTTGGAGGGGAATGGGAATATTGGTCATATTATAAAAAATATGGCAAATATTGTTTAAAAAAAAAAAAATTCATTGTTGTAATAATTTCTTCGTGTAAAGAGAACTGTGTGCCTTGTGGGAGTTTTCAATATTTTCATACTGTTACTATCGCGTTATCGTAAACGCGAATTGTAACATAATGATAATAATAATAATAATAATAAAGCCTTTATTAACAATCTTATAATTTACATTTAATCTTAATCTACACATGAATTACAATACAAACAGGTTTATGTAAATTAATGCTATTTTTTTTTTCTTTTAGACACCGGTTTTTGGATTGTCTTGCTTTTCAGCATAGGCCTCCCCAAGTATTCTCCACAAAGATCTATCCCGTGCTTTCCGCGTCCAAGTTATTCCTGCTACCTTTTTGATGTCGTCTTCCCAACGACGATGCGGTCTTCCTTTACTTCTTTTTTTGTATCTAGGACACCATTCTGTTACTTCTTTGGCCCATTTTTCAGTCTTGCTTCTTATTAGATGTCCAGTCCATTTCCATTTTAGTTTTTTAATTTGGTATTTAATATCTATAATCTTGGTTTGTTTTCTAATTTTTGTTAGTCGAACTTTGTCTTTTAATTTTATGTTAAGCATACTTCTTTCCATTCTGTGTTGACAAACTTCTAATGATTTAATGTTTTCATTAGTGCAACTCCATGTCTGACATCCGTAGGTCATGCTTGGTAGAACACAGGTATTAAATATTTTCTTTTTATCTTTAATTTTCATATCCGAGTTTTTCATAACATCTTTTAAGGTCCAGTATCTCTTCCATCCTATGCTTATTCTATTTTTGATTTCTTTAGTTGTAAGGTCTGTGGGAGATATGATTTGACCTAGATATGTATACTCGTTTACATATTCCAATTCAGTGATATTGTTAGGAATAACAGGAATCTTAATGCAATTTGTCATAAGCTTGGTTTTTGCTGTATTCACTGACAATCCGACCTTTTCGCTTTCATGTAATAGTTGTTCAATCATGTCCTGTAGGGTCCTAGGATCTTCGCATAATAATATTAGGTCATCGGCGAATCTAAGGTGGTTTAATAGTACTCCATTCACATTAATGCCAAATTTATTCCATTCGAGTTGCCGAAAAATATGTTCTAGAATTGCCGAAAAGAGTTTAGGTGATAAAGGATCTCCCTGTCTAACTCCACGTCTAATGGGAAAATATTCTCCAACTTTTTCTGTGCGTATTTTGGCTTTCATATTTCCGTATATGTTTTTTATTATGCGAATGTATTTGCTATGTATGCCTTGTGAATTAAGGGCTTCCCAAAGTTTCTCATGTTTGATTGAGTCAAATGCTTTATTGTAGTCTATAAAGGCTAGGTAATATTTTATTCCATATTCATTGCATTTCTGAATGATTTGTTTTATGGTATGAATGTGGTCGATAGTTGAGAAGCCACTTCTAAACCCAGCCTGCTCTTTTGGTTGATTTTCGTCTAAGGTCTTTGTTAATCGCTCTAATATTATTTTGGAGAATATTTTATACACATTAGACATTAACGAAATAGGTCTGTAATTCGAAATATCGTCCGTTTTTCCTTTTTTATGAAGTAAAATTATAGTCGACGTAGTCCATTGATGGGGTATATATTCAGTTTTTAAAATATTATTGAATAGATCCGTAAGCGTATGCAAAATGGTTTCTGATGCCCCAATTAGAACTTCGTTGCAAATATTATCTTCGCCTGGTGCTTTACCTCTCTTTTGTGTTTTTATGGCTTTGATAACTTCGCCTCTTAGTATGGTTGGAATTGGTTCTTCAGCTACTTCCTCGTTGCTTAAAGTTGACGTTGTGGGCTCGTCACTGTAAAGTTGTCGGTAATAATCAGTCGCTATTTCTAGTATTTCGTTTCTTTTAGATATCTGTTTTTTAGTTTTCTGGTGTGTTACTTTACTAATCCAATCTCTGTTTTCTTGAAGTTCTTTCCATGCATTTTTAATTCCACCTGATTTTGCAATGTGCCATTGAATTGTTTCCGTTCTTAATTTATGTCTGTATTTCCTCATTTCTAAATTAATTTTTTTACTTAGTTCAGTTATCTCTTGTTTATTGATTTTTCTGTTGTCAAATAAATGTGCTCTTTTTTTAATTAAGTCTCTTGCTACTGGTCCTAATTTATCTTTGAGTGTTTTGTCTCTTTCTAGTTTTTTCTTGGTTAATTTAATTTGTTCTTCTAGAGTATCGTACTTTTCTTGTACTGTTCTTAGTTCTTTTATTAAAATTAATTTAGTTTTCAGAGACTCTAAGACGTCACTCGGCATGGGTAGCGTAATGTGTTGTTTTGAATTTTGTATGCTTTTTCTTGATCTCTTTGGCTCAGATATATGCAAGTCACTTCGAAGTAGTCTGTGATCAGTATTGAAGTTGAACTTGTTAAGAACTTCCACATTTAAGAAAAGGTTTGGTTTATTTGTAATTATGAAATCTATTTCATTTTTTACAAGGCCGTTAGGAGATATCCACGTCCATTTTCGTTCGAATTTTCTTTTATAAAAACTATTCATAATATGTAAATTATGTTCCAACGCGTAGTTTATCAATCTGTGTCCATTGTCATTCCTTTTGCCCGTTGTATAGGGTCCAAGTATTTTATCTTCGTTTTTTCCTCTCTGGCCAATTTTACTGTTGAAATCTCCCATCACAATTACAGTGTTATATAAAGTCTCCATCTGTTTATTTAGATTTTCGTAAAACTCATTTTTTATTTCTTTTTTGGCTTCCTCGGTAGGAGCATATATCTGAACGACTGAAGTTGGATGTTTGTGACCAGGAAGTATGATGTTCAAGATAGCTATTCTATCTGACACTCCTATAAATTCTATTATATTATTTTTCAGATAGTTTTTAACTAAGAAACCCACGCCGTATATCCCTGGTATCACGTTTTTATAATATAAAACATACTCTTCATGCTCTTCAATTTTTTCTGTTGATCTACGAACATCACTAATGCCGAGGATATCCCAATTTATAATATTTAATGCTTGTTCTAATTCTGTTAAATATTCCTGAGATTTAAGTGATCTTGTATTGAGTGTCGCTATATACAGTCTCTTTTTCCGGATCGTGGTTACTTTGTTATCCATAGTAAGTATGAGATCTTGGGGGGTATGGTCAATAACCCCGCGGTGACCAACCGTATTGGGGCTTTTGTTATATTTGCTTATTATTTTGTTTACATTTTTTGTTTTTATTTCGTTACCGGTGTCTGTTAATCCCTATGCCTTATAATGTTGTGATGGTTTTTCAGTCAAAGATGATGATCGTGCCCTCATGTACTCAAATGCATTAGTTTTATGCAGCTTAGAAGCTGCGATAATGTTTTTCGAGTCACTGAAGTGTGCCGATGTATGTATGTTGTTAGGTGACGCCGAAGCCTCTCGCTTTCTTTTTTCTACATCGGTATTTTCTCTTATAACTATCTTATTGTTTCGGATAAATGCATTTTTTCCATTCTGTTTTTCTGCTCTAAGTTTTTCCTGTAGGTTCTTCCGTATTTCCATCGTTTCTTTCGAAAAATCTTCTGTAATATATGTTTGTTTAGGCATTTTTGACTTATTTTTCAGAATCATAATCTTTGTTTGGAATGACGAGAAAGTTATGAGTATTGGTCTTATTTTTTTCTCATCTTGTTTCCTTCCCAGCCTATAGTAGTTGTTTATTTCGTAGGTATTGATATTGATATCTAACTTTTCCAGGGTTACTTTTATTATATTCAATAAATCTTGGTGATTTTTTTCTGTTTCTTTTATACCGTGTAGTATCAAATTATTTTTCTTATTTTTGTCTTCCAAATATTTCACTTTTTCGTTCAGTTTTTGTATCTCATTTTTTAAGAATTTATTTTCATCCTTAATCGGTTGCAATTTCACATCTATGCTGTCCATAACACTCTTAGTAATTAATAAGGTTTGTTTTTCGAGTTCTAATTTCATCATCTGGAACAACTTTTCCACAACAACATAATGATAACAGGAATTAAAACAGTTGTGCAGTAGTGCCACTAGATTTCAATTCCTTAGAAATTCGCGTTTACGTTAACGCGATCGTCACAGCTCTGATCGTGTGTTAGTCGCGATAACCTCATGCCGATCGCGACCAACGCACCATTAGTTTTATAGGACGTCAAGTCGTTAGCGCTGCAGATATGTGAGATTACTTGATCGTCAGTGACTGACATTACGAATCTAAGCGATGTGTTTGTCTATGTAAAAATTACACTTGTGTGTATTGCGAACCAAAGTAGTTCTGTGTAGTGTAAGGACACAAAATTTATTGGTGTTAAATATTATCCTCATCCCATATCATCATCATCATCATCATATCAGCCGATGGACGTCCACTGCAGGACATAGGCCTTTTTAGGGACTTCCAAACATCACTATCCTGAGCCGCCTGCATCCAGCGAATCTCTGCGACTCGCTTGATGTCGTCAGTCCACCTGGTGGAGGGTCGACCAACACTCCGCTTTCTAGTACGGGGTCCCCTAGGCCCTAGCCAATTCCTCAATGCCGACTCGTTATGAATATTATAAACACAAAGTTTGTTTATAATATGTAATCACTAGTCGTTCCCGTCCCCGTAGGGGAATACATAACCTTCCTCGATAAATGGGCATCTAATTTAGTGCGTTCAACCAAACAAACAAACTTTTTAGCTATATTAATATAATATTAAATTTATATAATATTAGTATAGATGATTAAATATTTTATTCACGGGCCGAGTATTATAAAAAGCCATTCAGTTTGACATACGAGCTTTTGGAGTGCATAATAGGTATTCGTATTCTTTGCATACGACAATACATGCAACAAAATAGACATGTCATTCGCTCATAAAACCTTCTAAGCGTTATTCGCGTTGGGTCATTTCACAGGTAATTTTTGTTCAAGGGCTTGTCTATATGTATATAATAAACTGATATTAAAGGTCAGGTCTGCAGGTATAAAGACAATCATTTCTATTATCACGCGAATGAAGTACTTAGCGGACGCCCGCGACTTCTAAATATTGGATAGAAGCAGGCGTTACTTTGCGGAAGTTCATCATGATTATATAATGATTTATTTATTTTGCTATCATCCGCGAAAATTCGGCGAACCCATGCGACAACGTCACCCAGGTCCGACAAAATACTCTCTACGTACGTTTCACCCCGAAACCGGAGCATCCTCAGGAGATGTTGACTCTACAACGTGCAATTGCAAAAGTCTAAGACTAAGACTTTTGCAATTGCACGTTGTAGAGTAGCCCGCGACTTCGTTATCCTTACTTAGATTAGTAGTAGACTTGGTTTTATACAAATCCCGCGGGAATCCGAAAGTCATGAAATTATTAATTACACTCTCGATCAAGTCATCAATATTCTCTTTCAGTGCGCTTTCATTTGATACCCCACTGGAGTATATTTGTCGAGATTCTGTTATTCTTATTTATATCAAACATGATGTCTAAAAACATTCGCACATAAATCAGTTTCATCCGCGTAGTTCTTGTTACAATGAGAATATTGGGATAAAATATGGGCCTATGACTACTTACAAGTAGCGTAGCTTTCTAGTGGTAATAGAATTCTCAAAATCGGTTCAGTAGATTCAGATATTACCCCCTATACATTATTACAAACTTCTCTCTCTTGAAAAGTCTTGTAGCGAACCAAATCAGAAACGAAATAGCATAATATTCACTAAAAGAAAAAGTATTTTTCTACAAAAACGATTGAGCTTTTGCTTCCATTTTCATAAATGAAATGTTATTCTTTTTTTATGAAACAGTAATAAATCCAGTTTTTATTCATAATTCTAATTTGTAGGTTAAAACTTTGTCGTTTTTATAGGTTCTTTCTTATCTCAGACTTTACTGTAGAATACACAATTTAATATTGTATGATTATTTTATTTTCTCGTAATCGAAGTTTTTTTTTTATTCTTTTGAAGTTAGCCCTTGACTACAATCTCACCTGATGGTAAGTGATGATGCAGTCTAAGATGGAAGCGGGCTAACTTGTTAGGAGGAGGATGAAAATCCACACCCCTTTCGGTTTCTACACGACATCGTACTGGAACGCTAAATCGCTTAGCGGTACGTCTTTGTCGGTAGTACTGAAGCTATTTAGCAGAAATTTGGAATGGAAATAGATTTTACTCTGGATTAAACCATAGGCTACTTTTTATCCCGAAAAAATCCATGGTTTCCCGAAAACTGATGATTTTGATGATATGAACGTTTGCTAGTATTACATATTACATATAGTGTGCTACAACAAACATTTTGGTACCAATTTTACTTTTTGGTAAAAGAGTTAGCGTTAAATCAAAAACTCGAGAGATTTTTCAGGATTTGCCATTCATCTATTATCTATTGCGCCCCTAATTAACTTTGATACAGGGTCCCTCCAGAGCACGCTACGCAACTGGCTATCACGGCTCACGTATTATGAACTAGCTGACGCCGCACGGTTTTACCCGCGTGGTTTCCGTTCTTGTAGGAATACGGGGATAATATATAGCCTATAGCCTTCCTCGATAAATGGGCTATCTTACACTGAAAGAATTTTTCAAATGGGATCAGTAGTTCATGAGATTAGTGCGTTCAATCAATCAAACAAACAAACTCTTCAGCTTTATAATATTAGTATAGATAGTAAAGATTTTATACAGGCGACTGTCACCGTACCCACGCTATTTGAAAATCAAACTTGAAATCAAATGTACGAGTTTTCCATATTACTATACTATTTCTTTCAAGCACATCGGTGAAACAGAAGCCAATGTTATATATAAAATGACTTACTCTGATTACGTATAGGTAGGTTAGTATTTATATAATGAGATTAAAGGCCATAATAGCATTAAATTATAACTCCATCAGTTGTCGTGCGGTTTTTTCCGTTTGACGAGATTGTAAATGTAATTAAAGACTCAATGCTCAATGTGATGCGAAGATTATTGCAAACCTGCTTGTCATTGTAGAATATTGAGAATTGTAGAATATTCCTAGCGTACAATACCTACCGTTGAGTCAGGTTATGATAATAATATATTATTATATTGACTCCCATCGACAATCAATTATTTTTTAATTTCTCATAATTATAGCATCAACATTGTAAGGGGTTTTGCCTTTTAAAATTGTTATTAACAACCTTGGTGCATCTTTATTTCAGTGTTTAGATTTTCATTTGATACCTTTATTATGGAATACATTTGACAATCACTCACTTTAAGTTCCATCGAGAGGCCTGCACGGTTATTATGTATCTCGGTGTACCATTCAAATAATGAGTCACTTCATCGTTTTACATCGTATTTTTGTTTTTGGGAACATCTAACATTGTTATTTCAACCAGTTATTGGTTTACATGTTGTTTATTGATTGCGAGCTCCGAACTTACGACGAATTGTGGGGAAAAATTCAAAATTTATGCCACACCGTTACGTTACGTACACTAAGAAATGTGTAAAAAGATCTATATTTATATTTAAATAAATAATAACCAAATAACCTTGACTTGACTTTCAAATCAAGTAGCAGCGATGTTTTGTTTTTAAGACCATCTAACATGATTATTTCAACGAAATTACGTAAATAACGGTTTTTCGTTAAAATAACATTATTACTTGCTACTAATACTAATAATTAACTTTACAACGACAGAAGTTTTATAATTAAAAAAAACAATGTTTTCAAAAACTAAAGTACGGTGAAAAACGACATACGAGTAGTTTTTCATTATTTAAATGGTACACTGAGATACATAATAGCCCTGCAGATTTCTCGATCAGCAAAATCGTCGCCGACTCCCCGAGGCACTACCGATGTCAACTGTCGACTCGACCAACACCAAGGATCCAGGCTGCTACTAAGATTTTTTTATTAGAAAAAGGTAATAAATAACATTACTACAGTATCTCTGCGTGATCAAATCAGAAATGAGGAGATCCGCAGAAGAACCAAAGTCACCGATATAGCTCAACGAGTCGCGACGATGCGGCAATGGGCGGGGCACATAGTTCTTCGAACTATGTGGACAATTACGCCGCCGATGGACGTTGGGGTCTCAAGGTGCTGGATTGGCGACCCCGCACTACAAAGCGCAGTGTTGGTAGACCCCCCACCAGGTGGACTGACGACATCAAGCGAGTCGCAGGGATTCGCTGGATGCAGGCGGCTCAGTATCGTGTTGTTTGGAAGTCCCTACAAAAGGCCTATGTCGTGCAGTGGACGTCCATCGGCTGATATGATGAATAAATAACATTTTCTTTGTTACCTTGAACCTTATTATGATCATATGAACCGTAGCTGGTGAGCCGTGATGTTAACTACTAAACTATCGCGGTTCTAATTACTATTCATTAAATACTTGGAAAAGATGGCTACGACGTGATAATGTTACCTATTGTATTCATTCTACTTGTTCTGCACTATGTTTGTATTCTTGATTGGTGGTGAATGTATTAATAAAGAGTATGAAAATATCAATAACAAATAAATACAAATTAATCTGTTTGTAATTTCAAATTAACAGCTCTATAAAGTACTTAAACAATATTTTTTTTTTTAAATTTGTCTATCTGCAGGCCATTGTAGTCCCGTCAATATTTGACGGGACTACAATGGCAGATAGCTGTTGAGTAACTGCAGCGACATATTATATTGTAAAGATGCAGTTACGTTTGCGGTGAGTAATTTATTCGACAAGTTTTAACATTTTTTTGGACTGAAAAGATTAACAGATATAAAAGCAGACAAGAAATATTAAGAAGGTACCTTTATAACGAAGTTTCTATTTTGGACTTAATTGCATTAAAACATCAAATGAAAGTATAATGAATCTACGAAGCTGAATAAGAAATTACAGCTTTCAGCACCTAGCACGTTGATTGGTCTAAAATCTAAATCGATATAGATTCTATTTTTAAATCTGGCAACCTACATTTCACTCCTACGGCAATCAGACTCGCAGCGACAGCTGTTTTGGCCGGAAAAACTACAAACTCACTGACCTTCCGCAACAGAATCTGCACGTTAGTCGAGTTTAACCGCTAATACATGGCTTCCTCGTCGTGCTAGCGGACGTGTTTATAATATGTGTACATACGTCTTAGAAACGACCTTCACCCATCATTTTATTGGATGATGACGATGATACTAAATTCTACTAATATTATAAACGCAAAAGTTTGTATGGATGTTTGGATGTTTGTTACTCTATAACGCCGCTACTACTGAAGCGATTTAGCTGAAATTTGGAAGATTTTACTCTGGATTAACACATAGGCTACTTTTTATCCCGAAAAAATCCATAGTTTCCCGAGATTTGCGAAAACTAATGATTTTGATGCTGTGAATGTTTGTTACTCTTTCACGCCTCAACTACTGAACCGAATTAGCAGAAATTTGGTATTAAGATATATTATAGCCTGTATTAACACATAGACAACTTTTTATCATGGAAAAATCCATGGTTTCAGAGGGATTTGTGAAAAACTAAATTCCACGCGGACGAAGTCGCAAGCGTCCGCTAGTTTTATATAATACTAAGTGTATTACTATCTATAAGTGTGCAACTATCATTAATGATAGTTAATAAATTAATAATGGTTAATAATAGTTTCGACAGGATTTTTAGGCGACTCTCAATATATTTTTTAACTTGCTAAATCACAACACTGAACTAAACACTGAAAGAATTTTTCAAATCGGACCAGTAGTTTCTGAGATTAGCGCGTTCAATCAAACAAACTCTTTAGCTTTATTACATTAAAATATAGATATAAGTCGTTTCTGATGTTGTTTGATAGATAAACAAGTTTGCAGGTTTTCTCGTATGGAAAATAACAACTTGGTTGTATGTTTGATACTTACACAGACTTGCTTAACTACTTCTGTGTTGTTGTTCCAACGTTTGAAGATTCCATTGAATTATTTTATGCAAATGCTGTTTTTAAGAAGAAGAAGAAGAAGAAGAAGAAGAAGAAGAAGAAATACTTTATTGCACATAAAAATACAATTATAAATTGAAACATTAAAAACATAAATTAAACTTAGCATGCAAAGGCGGCCTTATTACTATAAGTAATCTCTACCAGGCAACCCCTGACGAGAGAACTTGCGAAGAAAGAGCGGGAAGGTGCAATAAATTATATATGTAATTATATATATAAATAATTTTAAAAAAATATATAAATATAATATATACGTAAATATAATATTAAAATTTACATATGTATTGTTTAATATATATATATATATTAATATATACTATAAGGCTTACGTAGTCCACAAGTCCGGTTGTCTATCTGTCATGTTAACGCAGAGCAATGCATATAATAACATAACATAGTACAGCTACAAATGTAATAACTTAAAATTGAAAATTTTAAAACCTCCGAATGTCATAAAATTATTAATTACACTCTCGATCAAGTCATCGATATTCTCTTTCAGAACTCTTTCATTTGACACTGCACTCAAGTATAGTAAGACAAACATACATACATACGAAGTATATAAGTATAGTAAGACAGACACTCGATCTTTCTTCCCCACTTTCACCCCCACACAACTTTTAAACGGCTCAACCGATTTTCATCAAACATGTTTAAGAACACTCGCCCGTAAGTTACCTTCAATATAAAAAAAACTAAATTAAAATCGCTTCATCCGTTCGGGAGCTATGGTGCAACAGACAGACATGTCAAACTTATAACACCCCTCTTTTTGCTTCGGGGGTTAAAAACAGAGAACATAGTGTCTATCTGAGATTTGTACCTCTTGTACTCATGGTCCGATGAATATGAAGTGGTGATTAGATTGAGGTCGAGTGATAGAGCTGAAGAGAGATGGAGTGTGCATGGCGCATCTATTGAAGTCTCAGACTAATTACATAAGGACTAGTATTGCACCCAAGTTCGCGAACAAACTTGTCTGTCGTTTTCAGACGAAAACGAGCTTTGATTTGGTATGTATCTTATACCAAACTAGAAGTTGTTGACCGTTTTTTACACCATTCAACGACACTAAAAGGTATTTTACGGAGCTCTTTAGCCTGCGAACATGATAACAACTGGCAGTAGAGAGATTATTTAGTTTTTTTTTCATTTTATTTTGTATATTAAAACAAAAACAATAAAAAAAAATTGACATTTTTCCAAATAAACAAGAAATCAAATTAATTGAATCCCAAAGTATAGCAAATTATGCTTCGACCTCCGATTTAAGAGTGTCAGAGCCGATGTCGGAACCAAAAGTACTCGTATAATAATAATTGTAAGTTCCGTATAATAATATCGGAGCCGGAGTCGAAGCTCTGTAACATCCCTGGTGCCAACTAAGGGCCTCAGACACAGTGGTTGATGGGGCGAGCTATGCTCGGATTATCTCTCCGTGATCGAATCAGAAGGAGATCTGCAGACGAATCGACAGAGCAGATAGTCTGAAGAGCTGATGGATATTGGGTTTGTAGGATGCTGGAGTGCGGTGTCGCGTTGGAAGGTTTTTCGTCCCAACGCAACAAAAGAGAGAGCATGCTTTCGTTGCGATGGGACAAAAATGGGTCTTTATTGTCGCGATGGGACGAATGTTGGTCTCTTTTGTCACAATCGGACGAAAGAGAGAGTGACAATCTTATCTCGTGACGCACGTCATACCCTCTGAATTAACGGTTAGGACCCCCGAGGATTAACTCAATTTGTCCTATTTTCCAATACACGTGAAACATTTATATCAAAGACGCGGACGAATCAACGGGTAATCGCTGATTTACCTACCTACATATTATAATGACAAGTAATTATTGTGAACTACATTGATACACGTTACGCATGCCACAGATCTAATTCGAGACGGATTATTTCTGTATGTTTTTTTGTATTTGGTCGTCCAATTTGCTCGCTATTGTACTTACATTTTTGAGCCATCATTTTCGTAATAATATTATCGAAAGAATCCGATATTTATTTGAAACCTTTTTGCCATAAACACATGTCCCTGATTGCGCGACTTTTTCATCATTCAGTGACGAGTTAGTCCATATCTGACGATGTAGTCTAAGGTGGAAATATGTAACTCTGTAATATTCTTATTACCTAATATCCTCCAAAGCGATAAACGGATAGGGATGATGACAGTTTTTTAAATTGTATATAAATTAATAGTATACTAATAGTAAAGCAATTTTGTAAAAGGAACAGGGTATCTGCGATCATTACTTTCGGAGCTACAGGGATTTAAAGAGTCAGATTTGCGGCGATGCCGCGGATCCCTGAAAAACGCCCCATACAAAATGACTCGAAATAATGACGTCATAGGCAATGTAATGATCGTTAGATTTGTATGCGCGTTCAAACAAAATTACTAATATCTTTGTTATTTGTGCGTTTATGCTTATAGTTCATATATTAAAAAATGTCACATTTAACGTAAGGAAGCTAAAACTGTGTGATTTTTCATATAATTACGATAAAATATTTTTAATAGTTTTTGAAATTTTATAATCTCATTTATTTTGCAAATATCCAGACAATCTTTGCTTTTTATGTATAAATTAGTTAACATTGACCCTATTTACCCGAATGTATCATAAAAATCAATATATTCAAACCTAGTCATCATCCCCATTAGGATATTGTTAGATTCGTCTTGATAATCCAAGTGTTCTTAGATAGGTGTTATTTAAAAAAATAACACTACGACTGTGAGACACTATAGACTCAAACTGAAGTTTTTTTCGAATATTACAATATGGGTATAAAATTCCAAGGCTCATCATGAGGATTTCAAAATCGTATATGATATACCATTTTGAATGTTCTCCATCAAATAGTAACCCAATTGGCTGTTTTCAAATTGCACTTCTTGTAAAACTTGTGTTTTTCGTGTCAGTTTTTATATTTGCAGTCGGGTTTTATATATTTTTTTTTATTATTTATCTGTATAATAATTTGTTTGTTTTGCTATTATCCGCGGAAACAGAAGAACACATGCGACAACGTCACCCAGGACCGACAAAATACTCTCTACGTACGTTTCATCCCGAAACCGGAGCATACTTAGGAGGACTTAGGACAACGTGCAATTGCCATTTGCACGTTGAGTACGTACGTAGAGAGTATTTTGTCAAACCTGGGTGACGTTGTCGCATGGGTTCGTCGTATTTCCGCGGATAAAAATAAATAAATTATTATAATCATGATGAACTTCCACAAAGTAACGCTAGTCTATCCAATATTATTCATCAATTTCTTTTCTAAAGTTAGAACAGTCTGCAATGGTTAAGCCACAAAGGATATCGATTATTTCGTGTTACATGTTGCCTAGGTATAGCTTTGTGCGCCTTTCAAATGACCTTTGATGTAACGAGCAGCGAGCTGCAACTAAGTTGCACATTAGATTTCTTAAGCCGCGTATTCATTAGCTTATAATAATACTATTAAATATTATAAATGAAACAACCGTGATAGCTCAGTGGATATGACTTCTCCCTCCGATTCCGGAGGGTGTGGGTCGGTCCGGGGCATGCACCTCCAACTTTACAGTTGTGTGCATTTTAAGAAACTAAATATCACGTGTCTCAAACGGTGAAGGAAAACATCGTCAGAGAATTTTCTTAATTCTCTGCGTATGTGAAGTCTGCCAATCCGCAGTGGGCCAGCGTGGTGGACTATTGGCGTAACACCTCTCATTCTGAGAGCAGGATCGAGCTCAGCAGTGAGTCGAATATGGATTGATATTGATGATGATTATAAATGTAAAAGTAAGTATAAATGTATAAGTAAGTGTTTCACGCTTAAACAGGTGTAACGATTTTGAATAATTTTGGTATAGCGATAAATTAAACCTTGCAGAATATAGTCAAAGTCAGTCAAGGCTACTTTTTGTAGCGAAAATATATAAAATTAGAAGGGGGAGATAAAACGGTTCTAGGAAAGTTCTTTTAAAAGTTATATTTATGAAAATCGGAGGACTTTCCTGTGAAATTCAGTTTTTTATAAACTTCCGAGTAATCCGGGAAATACATGGTTTATGGTACATAGGTTAATTTATGTATTATATTAATCCAGGATATAATCTATCTGCATACTATTTAGCCAAATTCATTAAGTAGTGTGTATTTGCGTGAAAGAGTTACAAGCATCCGTACATACATAGAAAGTTTCGCGTATTAAATATTAGTCCCATTGGCAACGATTTCATTTTATATTTTTGTTATATTACGTTTCATTGATACAGCTGATTCGCTCCTGCTTTGACACCAAATAGAAAGGGTTTACAGCTCAACATTAGCTGTTCATTGCAAAAAAGCAACGCCCATCGCTGATTTTCAGCTGAGATCCGGGTGACATCACAGCCAGTTAAAATTACTATCTAAATGCGTTTGTATATCATTGAATCCTAGGCTTTAGTTTGCTATGCGATTTGTAATTAGTATTCGCTTTTTTATCCTTAATTATTTTATCCTTTTTAGGTTACAAGCTAGTAAACTGCAATATGCACGATGTTTAGAAGGAAACATAACCAAAAAGGCTTTGCGTGGACTTTATCAACATTTCTCGGCATATAAATCCGATGTGGGCATAAAAAGTTTTAAATGGACACAATAGACCCGCGGCAGTCTAGCTTAGCTATAATGGGTCCAGAATTCAAGAATAGTTAACCAACGGTAGTTTATCTAATTTTAAGGCTTTCGACCGAATTTCGACATTTTAATTTATGTAATAAACAAGTTTTATTGTTTTTGTTGAAAATAACTAGTCTTTTATATTTTATTGGAGTAAAGGACCAAAGTGCACCACTATTTCTGCACTAAATTGTCTCCAGCGCATGTTGTATTGTAAAAGGAAGATAAACAAAAGGTGGTTTATCTATTTTTTTAGGCTTAGAGGAACGTTTTGTCATGCACCTAAAAATTGTAATGAGTTAAATTGAAAATAAGTAGGCTATTTTTTTTTTTATAAAATTTTAATGGTTTTAAAACTTAATAAGTAACTAGTAACGCCTTCTAGGGCAATGTGTGACGGTGTGCGCGTGGTCACCCGTTGCCCCGCACCGGGGGCACACCAGCGAGCGCAAGATGGGGCAAATGACGCGCCCCTTGGCATCCTTCAGCGTGTGCGTCGTGTACCACAGCTCCGACCGACGATTGTTTCTACAAAACCCGCACTCCTGGAAGTAAAATACCACATAATTAAAAATGAATCTTCACTGAATAACCCGAAGGAACACAGTTTAAAAGTGAATAAATATTATGACCTAACAAATGAACTAACTAAAACTGTCTATGTAGAAGTAGGTGCGAGATGACTACCAGCATAATCTCTCTATAACTTGCTTGCTTGGCCTCTCTAGATGTGCAGCTAGTTCTATATTAGAACTATATAGAGTATCCCACAGTATCCGAAATATAGAGTATCCCAAGCTGCCCTAATAGGATCTTACCAAATTTGGATAGGTAGGGAGAACAACAGGAGCAGAGAAGGGGAGTGTTGATCGATCGTCAAGGAATTCCTTAACCCTACATCCAGTAGTCACCTGTCCTGGACTTTGCTCGGTGTTTTTCTCTCTACCACGCTATGGACCCGGCACGGTGAATCCATGGAATGCTAAGATATTCAGATTTTTAATATCAAATACTTTCTAGAGGCAATATTCATTAGATATAATTGCGTAGATAAATATATATCTAGACAATTGCGTAATATATAGTTCAAATGTAGAAAGCAAACCTGTTTTAAAATGTCTAAGCCTCTGTCTAAAGAGGCCCCATTATTCTGTATCGCCCAGGGCTTAAAAGCTGTAAGACGGCTCCGAACTAACAAAATCTATGAAAAACTTGTACGTAGACTTTCATTAGACTATTTTTTTTTTTGTTTTTGCTATAGACTTCCTAATGAGACTGCAGCAGTGTCATCGAAGTTATTAGGCGAGAAGTTCTGCCATAATAGATAGAAAGACTCTCTAAGCAGTTGAGTGTATTTCATACAGACCAATAAGGTTATGTACCTAGGTATTTTATCATGGTACTAGCTGACGCCGCTTGGTTTTACCCGCGTGGTTCCCGTTCCCGTAAGAATGCATGGATAATATATAGTCTGTATCCTTCCTCGATAAATGGGCTATCTAACACAAAAAGAATTTTTCAAATCAGACCAGTAGTTCCTGAGATTGACGTGTTTAATCAAACAAACAAACAAACTTTTCAGCTTTATAATATTAGTATAGATGTATGTTTTAGTGATCATTAAGCTCAATGGCAAAGGCCATTGGATCAGCTTCCACCTTCACTGTATGATTTTTCTTAAAAGAGCAACAGTTGAGTTTTTGCCGGTTCTTGTCAGTAGAACCTGCCTTCCGAGCTGGTGGTAGAATCTTTACAAATAGTCAGCTGACCTTTCAAAAGTGCTTGCAAACTGAGCCTTGAAATAAATGAATTTTGAAATGTTGAATTCAATAAAAGAATTTTTTGATTTTGATGTCTAATTAGAACGAAATTATGTAAATATCGGTTTTTCGTGAAAATATCATCTATACTTATAATAAATCTGTAGAGAGGTCAATTCTGTACATGAAATATATTTCCAAAATAACTATCAGGGGGTGATTAGTGATCGATACTGATGCCAAAAATGCAATCAGTAAAATTTTTGTCTGTCTGTCTGTATGTTCTTTATAGAAACAAAAACTACTCGACGGATTTTAACGAAACTTGGTACAATTATTCTTCATACTCCTGGGCAGATTATAGTATACTTTATATCACGCTACGATCAATAGGAGCAGAGCAGTGAAGGGAAATGTTGTTAAAACAGCAGAAGTTACTCCATTTTTTAAGTTTCCGTCGCGTGGTAGAATAGGCGTATAGTAGCAGTAGGGTCGGAGTAAAATTAGGGGTAAGGTAGGGGTAGGGTTGAGTCCCTACTTATCCCCTGTATGGTAGGGTAGCTGTAAAGTGGGAGTAGGCTAGGTAGTAGTAGGTAGGGTTTCGCGGACGAAGTCGCGGGCGTCCGCTAGTTACTAATATTATACTACTTTAAGTATATAGGTAATGTCATTTCGTTGAAAACACTATGTTAGACTGTAAAAACAGAAATACGATTTCGCCGCCGTATCGCCAAACGATTTAGCGTTTCGGTACGATGTCGTGTAGAAACCGAAAGGGGTGTGGATTTTCATCCTCCTCCTAACAAGTTAGCCCGCTTCCATCTTAGATTGCATCATCACTTACCATCAGGTAAGATCGTAATCAAGGGCTAACTTGTAAAGAATAAAAAAAAAAGAACCTACGATTTGTTTCTGTGCCGATAGACGCTGCTGTCGAAGGGTCTCCACGTATCTCAGCAGAAGGTCGAACTGGCTCGCCGACAAAGACAACAACGCAGCGCGCTCCATCAACATCTTGCTGTCAAAGTCCGATTGATACTTGGGCTCTGGATCTTTCTCTGCATGATACACAAAAACATTGCTAAATTAAAAAATAATAATAATAAAAAATATATATAAACATACATAATTAGCGGATTCCCAAGACTACGTTCACGGAATATTCCGGTTTTTCAAACCTCGTGGGATCCATGGATTTTTCCAGCATAAAAATTGGCCTATGTTCTGCTCCAAGGACCAATTTATTAAATGGGTTCAGTGGTTTAGCCCTGCTAACGGAAGTGTTACCTACGTTAGCAGGGCCTTTCTTGATGAGTATTGTTTACTCAAGAAAGGCTGTAGTATAGATGGTGTATCTACCATATGCGTTTTGTCCATTAATTACGGGACATCCTGTATATAATTATTACAAATACATTTTTTTTTATGAATTTTCTATGCAGATGATACCAAATTCTATTTATTTTACACATTGCCGGTGGACCAGTTGGTGATCTATACAATCCCTAGTCAATTTTTATAATACCTAGGTAATTCATGTAATGAACAATCATAATTATTCATAATATATGATACGTTATATTTATATGCTAACTACATTACACACATTATACATACATTGCCAGAATCGCCCCAGGTATTGTATACATCGTTTAGCCATAGTAAAAAATACCTGAATTTTACACATTGCCTGTAACAACTAGGTAATATACACACCTATAAATATATACTTTTAAAGTAAGCATTTTGTTTCGTTCCACAAACTATATAACTTACGTGGTTGAGGTCCTTTGCTTTTTGAGAATTTTAAACTCTTGGGAGGATTTAAACTTTGATCTTTAACTGTCACCTTGGCTTCCAACACCGCAGGGTCTCTTTTTACAGCCAGCAAAGCATCTGTAATTATGAAGAATTTATATGTTAAACAAATTATAATTTTAGAAAACCCCCGCCAATATTAAATAGTTAATATAAATAGAAAAAGATACCTATATTATAGAATATTATAAGTTATGAAAAAATCCGGCTAAGTGGGTGTCGGGCCACGCGCATTGTATGGTTCCGTAAATTAAGTTAGCTCTTTAATCCCATAAGTAATGCACAAAAATACCGATAACGATACCCCACACTATAGGATAGACGAAAAAAATGCATCCTTACTTTGCATGTAGGGAAGGAACCCCAATATTTTTTTTTCAACTTTTCTTTTCACCTATTTATAGACGTAATTAATATGCATCCCTTATAGACTACAAACCCTTGAACAAAAATTCTCTATATATAAGTATTCTCTATATATCTACTATACAGCGTATATGCACCTACAAACGCATGTCATTTCATAACTTTTTTCATTTTAAATAATGTATTGTTGTTTTATAAAATATCATTCAAAATATTTTTACTATAACTAATTGTCTTAAGTTTATTAATTAAATTTATTTTCATTAATTTAAGAAAAAAATATTATAATTATTATTAGGTGTGAAATGACTAGCGATTTATACCCTTATTTTAATTTGTTTGATGTATAATTAGAACTAATAAGATATGGAATGCCCTTCCGCCGTCTGTGTTTCCAGACACGTATAATTTGACCACCTTCAAGGCATGAGTGAATAGGCATCTTTATTGCTTACCATCAGGCATGATTGTAGTCAAGCGCAAGCCTATCCAACATAAAAAAATGTAGAATAACTTTCCATCAATAGAAAACCGATGATATTTTTTGTCCTCATGACCTCGTCTATATATATAGACCCCGGCAAGTTGAACCAATACGACAGTTGTCTGCAAAGGTACAATTCGTGGGAGGACACGTGCTGCGTCGTGTGTAGGGATGATGGATATATGAAAAACATCGATGTTGACATCGATGTCAAAATCTAAAGCTCAACATCGATGTTCGATATTCATTACAAACCGAACATCGATTTTGGGTAACATTGATAACTTTAGCACTGATAATTAACAACACCATACAATACAATGAACTCATTCGTAATATATTAAATACAGGTTTATTTATTAGCAAATAAAGGTTGATTTATTAACTAGCGGGTGACCGCAACCTCGTCCGCCCTTAGACCTATTTAATCCAGCCTTACAGTAGTATCGCTGTAATATTGGAGTAACTGCTCCCGTTTTCCCACCATTTCCCTTCACTGCTCTGCTCCTATTGATCGTAGCGTGATAAAAAGGATACTATAACTTGCCCAGGAGTATGAAGAATAATTGTACCAAGTTTCGTTAAAATCCGTCGAGTTTTTTTCTATAACGAACATACAGACAGACAGACAAAAAATTTACCGATTGCAGTTTTGGCATCAGTATCCATCACTAATCACCCCCCGATAGTTATTTTGGAAATGTATTTCATGTACAGAATTGACCTCTCTACAGATTAATTATAAGTATAAATAAATATTTGTGAATGCGTTCATAAAATATGTAACTTGTTTCGTAAGATGCATTGGTCGTGCTTAAGGCCGTGAGCAACATATAGACCGGTCAAATTAAACCAAAAAAATAAGGGTAAAGCTACCCACCAAGCTGAAAATCAGTAAGATTGTTTAAAATATGATTAAAAATAAGAAAGATTCCCATATTTCCCCTGTAAGGAATTTTTTTTATTCAAGGTCAAGGTTAAAAAAAATAGTTTTTCACGATTTTCAGCAAAACGGTAAGTTTAATCAATAATATACCTATGGTAAATTTGTAGACCACAAAATTGTCTACAAAAAAAGTAACAATACTTATTTCCCTACGACATCTTTTCAATCAGTGCTAATATCCATTATTTTGCAATAGCTTTAAATTTAACAAGATCACAACTGACCCGTGGTCTAGCCTACAGAACCCACACCCTCTGGAATCGGAGGCAGAGGTCAAATCCGCTGGGCTATCACGGTTTTATACCTACATAATTATAATGAAATTCTTTAGTTGAAAGGAAACATGAAAGTTATTATTCAGGAATTTCAATTTCTGGGAATAAATATTTAATTTATGGAGATAGGTTCGTTTCTCCATAAAATTTCCACGTTCCGATAAAATCCCGTAGGCGAGGGTATCAGGTTATATAATATTTATTTATTAATTTATTTTAAGACTAGCGATCGTCCCGCGGTTTTGTATAAACAGTTTACAATTTACATTTTACTTTTAAAAACTAGCAAACGCTTTGCGGTTCCTTCCGCGTAGTTCACGTTTCCGTAGGACTAAGGGGATAAAATATAGCCTATGACACTCACAAATAACGTGGCTTTATATTGGTAAAAGAATTGACAAAATCTGTTCAGAGATTACCCCCCTACAACCTTACAAACACAAATTCACAAATTTTACCTTATTATAGGTAATGTTATAGTATACATTATTTGCTATACTAATAATATAGCAATAAAGTCAATTATCAAAAAGATTTTTGGGTTATTTCAAAAATTCTTTCAGTGTTAGATAGCCCATTTATCGAGGAAGGCCCCATATTCCTACGGGAACGGAAACCACGCGGGTGACACCGCGCGGCGTCAACTAGTTATTAAACTGAACCAGTAGTTCCTGAGATTAGCACGTTCAAACAAACAAACTCTTCAGCTTTATAATATAAGTATAGAATATAGATTTACGTTATACGTTTAGGTGCCTACCTCATTAAAAGCATAAAAGCCAAAGTCGAAGTGAAGCTAAAAATCAACAGCATGGGAAAAGCATGTAAAAGTTCTATAAGTTAAGTGCCTTTTTGAAAACATACTGATTTACATTGAGCCAGCCAAAGCATATATTTCGTACTAGCGGACGCCCGCGACTTCGAACCATGGATTTTTCCGGGATAAAAAGTATGTGTTAATCCAGGCTATAATATATCTTTTCAGCTAATTCGGTTCAGTAGTCGAGGCGTGAAAGAGTAACAAAATCATCAGTTTTCGCAAATCTCGGGAAACCATGAATTTTTTCGGGATAAAAAGTAGCTTATGTGTCAATCCAGAGTTAAATCTATTTCCATTCCAAATTTCAGCCAAATCGCTTCAGTAGTAGCGCGTCAAAGAGTAACAAACATCCAAACATCCATACAAACTTTCGCGTTTATAATATTAGTAGGATTGTAGGATGTCTGTTGAAAAATATCTAAATATCGTGTAAAAATTAAAATGTGTTCAATAGACAGGATCATGTGGAATTATTATATTATAATTTTCCTTGAACTTCCTTAAACCTTGACCCAGTTTTCAGCGGAACGTGGTTAATATTACCTTTTTAACTAGATAAAGTATTTTCTTATTATTTTTCTAATAAATCTACTTATAATAAAAGCTCTTTTGTATTTTTAAAAGCTTTAAGCTCAGATGGATCTTTTCTTCTATCTAGCTATTATATTCTTTTCAATATTGTATTACGGAAAGCGAAACCTTGACCCGAGAAACAGATTGTTTATTCATCATAATCAGCCTATTTTAACAGCCAGGAGCTACATGAGAGCCAGGCTACCTTTCGTATAGGAGAGGGGATATGGAGCTTAGACCCATCACGTTGCTTCAAAGAGGATTGGTGGGCTTAATATTTAATAACAGCTAATATAGATTATTAACTCTATTTCAGCTGTTATTAAATATTTATGATAATTTGATTATTCGTTCGTATGATACTGTTTTTTTAATAATGAACGGTTTTTACTAAGCAAACTAATAGGATAATTGACACTTTTTTACCCTACCCTACCTCTACCCTACCCCACCCTACCCTTTTTAATTTTTTTCTGTCTTAAAAACCTTCTCCTGTCAATAACAAAACACATCAAAAAAGAGTGAAATCGGTCCACGCGTGATGGCGTGACGTGGCGTGACCAAGGGAAATATGGACTCATTTATATATATATAGTTATTAGATTTTTTTAGATCATATATTGTTTATATAAAAATATATCTATATCTAATTGTTCTGGACAATGATCAGACTCTGAACAATGATGGTTCGGAGGGAAACGAGAGAAAGACAACAGAAAAAAGAACGCGAGGAATGATAACTGATCGGTCAGCACGAAGTAATGCTAACCCAGGAGTTGTGGGGGTTATTTTTAGTCCGTGCGAGTCGGACATGCCCTGCCTGACGGCATCACGGCAGAAGTTCGTTAGGGTTATTTTCCTCCCCGCGAAGAAGAAAAAATAAGTGCACATCGAATATGGCTTTATTATAAAATCAATGATGATTATTATTAAAGCATTAAAAAATGTATACCTATATTATATGAAAATTAAAGAAGGGTAGTTAAGAAAGTAGGTATTTAGCAGAAGTCCTTACCTTTTTGCAAGTCAGCCTTTTTGTTTTGAAAAGCTTGTTTCGGCGATCTTGATTTCTGAAATAAGATTTTTTTTAGCAGAATTTAAAAAAAGCTAATATTAGTGTCGTTTAGGAATCTGAGCCGTGATAGCCCAGTGGACCTCTGCCTCGGATTCCAGAAGGTGTGGGTTCGAATCCGGTCTGGGGCATGCACCTCCAACTTTTCAGTTGTGTGCATTTTAAGAATTTAAATATCACGTGTCTCGGATGTTTAAAACGGTGAAGGAAAACATCGTGAGGAAACCTGCATATCAGAGAATTTTCTTAATTCTCTGCGTGTGTGAAGTCTGCCAATCCGCTAGGGCCAGCGTGGTGGACTATTGGCCTAAGCCCTCTCATTCTGAGAGGAGACTCGAGCTCAGCAGTTAGCCACATATGGGTTGATAACGACGAACGGAGTATAATGAACACATTTTAAGATCTATTTACAAAAGAAATATTCTGAAAATATTAATTTTAGAACACATGTTCTTTGAACATTATTAATTAATTTTTGGTAAAGAATATATCCACAGAGTTATGGGAAATACTCCCAAGCATCCTATATGTTCTCAAACAAAAATCGAAAAAAATATTCTTGGCTTGTATCCGCCCGCCAACAAAAATGTTTCAAAATATTCAATGTACAGAAATTGACCTGTTACAGTTTTATAATAATTGTATAGATTACTTGGCAAATTCATACTGAATTTAGCTTTGGGTTAGTAACCCAAAAAAAAACCGAAATAGGTACAAGTGTTAGCATACCACAACTATATTATATTAATTTAAGAACCACCTCCATTGTTTCGTCGGTTAAAATAAACCAGGTATAGGTACATACTTAATGTTACTCTTAATTAACTCTGAGTCTATTCAATGGGCTATTTGGAGACCTTGAAACTTAGATGAGAGGTTACCTATGTTTTGATGTAACAGCCGTAACAGGTTAGGTCCGTAAATGGGTAAGAGTAGGTAAGTACTGAAACTTTATTACGGTATTCGGTGACAATTTTTTGGTCAACAGAAAATTCAAGTAAGTTAGTAAGTAACAAATTGCAACATTATGACGAAAATTAAAAATAGGTCAACCATGCTCGATGAATAATGACAATAATTATGTTAGAATACCAAAAATTCTAAAAAATTCTAAATTCATTTTTGATACGTCAGTTGACTATTTGTAAAGATTCTACCACCGGTTCGAAAGGCTGGTTCTGCTGAGAAGAAACTAATATGAACAACATCTGTATCTTCTAATTTCTTCTATCCTTTATATGTAATTATTATTATTAAATAATTTCATATGTCACCGTAAAATTGTAAATACCGTTAGATTATAATCTATCTCGCGGAATTGTAAACTTGTCAAAAGATTGTGAATTGTGTCGAAAACTCACAGATGATGGAAAGGTATTTTATTAGACGGCCGTGATGAAAGGATTTTACGATTAACGGCAGGTCTTGCAGCTGCAAGTCCAAGGGAAAAAGGTAATAAAAAACAATTTTCCACGCACATGAATTCGCGGGCGACCGCTAGTAGGTAGGTACGAGTATTACAAAAAAATCTCTAAATATGTATTTAGTTACAATACTCCTCCGAAGTTTGAGGTAGGTCACAGAATAGATTATCTATTTTTGATGTGATAAACCCCTAACCATCCCAATTTCGTTTCAACGGTTAACGGTAGAAAGTAGGTCAGGTAGGTACTTAGTCTATAATTAATTTTGATTCCTTTGAGTGTCAAAATAAAAGGCTTACATTAAATTAGAAGTTTGAATTTTCACAGCTTCAAGTGACCTGAGTACTCTATACCTACCTACGGCTTTAATTTCTCCTCCACGCTTTCCCAAGACGAAGGGTCTTGTCAAGTTGGCAGATAGACGGACAGAGTAATATTTTGTTAATTTCAACTCCATACCTCTACGCGTTCCGGTGATACCTAAAGGATCTTGACAGACAGACAGATGGACAACAAAGTGATCTCAAGGCTCTGTGTCTGAGGTAAGGAAGTTACGGAACCCTAATAATCAAAGTACCTAGAAACGAGATAATTATGACCTATCCGTTTTCAATGTATAATTTCATATAGGTATTATTATTAAACCGTTAAAAAATTTGGTGTAATAATGCTGAGAAATTATAGATTTTTATACAAAAAGATAAGTAATTAATATATTTGATATTAAACTTGACAGATTAGTAGCGGAAAGCGCAGTGTTGATCGACCCCCCACTAAGTGAACCGAGGACATCAAGCGGGTTGCAGGGAGCCGCTGGATGATGGCGGCTCGAGACCGTTTTGTTTGGAAACCCATGCAAGAGGCCTCTGTACAGCAGTGGACGTCCATCGGGTGTTAATTATGATGATGACGAAACTTATCGCCTACGTGATAACGTGGCGTGTAGATTTAATAAGAGTTTCCTGGTAACTCTTACCCAAAGAAGATTAAGTACTCTTCAAATACAAGTAGTTATAATTATGGGTTCCGTTTTTGTACTACGTACGTTCGGAACCCTAACGAGACAAAATAGGTTATCGATTTTATAGGCGCTTTAAATGATTTCAGATTTCAGTAAAACAGTTAGTAGCAATTTATTTTCTACTTACCTCTTTAGAGAGGATCGATGCTTCTAGTGATGCGTTTCGAGTATCAAAGTCTTCGATGATCTTGTTAATGTCCATTTTGAGAAGGAAAAATAAGTTTGAGACTCTTACAACAAGTGATCTGTTACGAGTCGCCACGTAGTTTTTGATTGCTTCTACAAAAAAGTTATATTATCTAAGTACCCTCAATATGTTCAAAGGATTAGGTACTTTGTTAATTTTATCTGTTATTAGACATAAGTTTTAATTATTATTATATTTTGGAAAATACACTATTTAATTATTTATAACCCTCTAAGACATTATGGTGAACTACAATTCGTTAAAATTACAAATATTTACAAATTATTAAACTACTAGCGTCATCTATTAGCATTACGTGAAACTATGTAGTCAATACCAGCGACGTTTTCTAAAGGAACCGCGAGAACTCGTAATGTACGTATAGTCGAACAGATGGCGGCACTAGTCTTAAAATTGAAGATACTGAATGGTCTGGTCTCGGTCTGTGTAAAATTAAGTTATAGCAAAATTAAGAATGTATAGTAGAACCCTTTAGAAAAAAATAAATGTATAAAAACGGCACGATGCAACTTTATGAATTACAATAATAAGATTCGAGCATCACATAGAATAAAACAAACAACTTTTTTCTAATGTTTTATGTTACGAGTAAACATGATGTATTATAGAAATTAGTAGCTAATAGGCCACTAATGCCCTAATAAAGATTAATTAAAACACCAATAAAATGTGTAATATTTTATTAATAATAATTTGATGTTCTTTAAATGCGACATTCGCATGTTATAATTGCTCGTATTATCTAGAAGCGCCGCCCGTGGCTCCGTGCGCTTGCGACGACCACCGATCGACGATCGTAAACCGTAAACCCTAATCGACAATCGTCATTTCGATGTAACAAAGTGCGGTCGTGTCTCCCAGGGCTCATTGTAGTTCGCACGAAAGCCCTTACTAGTGATATTCAAATGTAGTCCCTTCTGTGTGTCCCACGTCAAAGGCCACCTGAATTTCGAGAGGAAAATCGATGCACACGTAAGTTGCTATGGTTTTTTTTTATATTATTTTACATTGACATATTGCACAACTACGTACAATAAAACGTAAAGGATTTTCCTGAAAAACTCACTGTTATAGATGTTGCCTTGTGCCAATTTTCTCATTATTTATCAGTATACAATGATCTCAATTGGAACACTTTCTCTTACCTTGCTTAAAGTAAATCTGATTGTTTTCAATGCAGATTTCTCTTTGTATAGAAAATAATGTAATAATACAAAATGTTACGCTTTAGATAATTCTTATACTACGTATTCTATGTGTTTGTAAAAAATTAGTACGTTTTTGGAATCGTTGAGGTACCCATGTCTAGACGTAAGGCACTTGACCTCAATCGGATTGTGAACCGAACAATGTCCCCTCATTCGGTGGAAACACGTGGTTCGTATATTTAGAACGTTGCGAGGCGGGACACGCTTTTTAATATCGCAAAACGTTCCTCACAATCATTTATAATAATTTATATTTCATGTAAAATTAATTTACAACGACAAATCTATACTAATAATATAAAGCTGAAGATTTTGCTTGTTTAATTGAACGCACTAATCTCAGGAACTACTGGTCCGATTTTAAAAATTCCATCAGTGTTAGATAGCCCATTCATCGAGGAAGGCTATAGGCTATGTATTATCCGCGCATTCCTATGGGAACGGGAACAACGCGGGTGAAGCCGCGTGCCGTCAGCTAGTAGGGAATATTTTCTAAATACAATTCTTAAAAGTTCTATATAACAAATTTTAAACAAATTTTTAGTCGATATTGACACTTGGGGTCGATTGATCCCTCGGGTGTTGGCAACAACAATTAAATAAATAAATATAGGGGTCGATGAAGTTTTATATTTGACCCTCTCGTCAAGCAAGTTCAATGAATAAAGAAATGGGGATTGCTTTTGAGTGTAATTTGGGATGATATGTTTATACATAGCTATAGACTATTGACATCATAATCCTTCCTTATAGAAAGCTTATCCTTACCTAAGTAAAAAGGATTTGTTATTCAATTTAAATAGCGTTTTAGGGTTCCGTTGTCCATAAGGAATCCTTATAGTTTCGTCCGTCCGTCCTTCTATCCGCAATTTAGCGCAGACATTATTACCAGTTACCACTAGAAAGCTGTAATTTAACATGAGTATGAACAATAAAATTGTCAACAAAGTCGTACAATAAAATCTTGAAAAATGTTTTTTTTTAGGGTAAGTACATCCCCTACATGAGTGAGAATGATTTTTTTTTTACTAGTTTATCTCAAAGTGCGGGGTATCGTTGGATAGGTGTTTAAAATACATGAGGGGTCTACTAACACTATCTTGCGATTCTGGGATTCGTTTGTGAAATATTAACGTTTTAAGTAGGTAGTGTAGTTTCTTAGTGTCCGCCTCCCTGTACCAGCTAAACGGTTTTATGGATACGTGAAAAAATGGAAGTAGGATATTTAATGAAAGTACGGAAAATATATATAACGGATAGGCAGCAATAGCTATTTAAAGTCGACCAACTTAAAAAACATAATTGGAATCGCAAAATTGTATACCAATCCCGTTGTTAATTAAATAGATAATAGGGGTTTAAAGTGCTAATTTAATCTACGGAATCCTGTTCTGTGAGTGGCCTGATACGCACTTGGCCGGTCTCCTATTATTCCCATTCTTGTGACCCCACCAATCGCCGGTTCTGCTAATTATGATGTGCCCCGCCCATTGCCACTTCAGCTTCGCGACTCGTTAAGCTATGTCGGTCATATTGGTTCCTCTGCGGATCTCCTCATTTATAATTCGATCACGCAGAGATTATCCGAGCATAGCTCGTTCCATCACCGGCAGTGTGTATCTGGGCCTTCGTTGAGGCCCATAGTTAGTGACCTTACCATAACAATGAATTCCAAAATGTCATCAAAAAAAATTGTCAACATATATAACAATAAACGTTGAATTGTAGCCTCTGTAAATAATCGCGTACCAAAACTGGTAGTCCACCTTGAATTTATGTTAATGGAATTCTATCACATAGTACTGAGGCCAATTTTCATGTTACTGTAAGTACCTACGACCTACGTACCCTAATTATCGATTTTATGACGACTTGAGAACGATAAATTGAGATATTATATAGACGACAATATAGTCACGCACAAATCGTACAATGTTAAGTACATCCTAATTCATAACTTAATTTACACCTCAGACAAAATACATATGGACGTGTAAGTTAAGTCGTATCGCACCCAAACGAGAATGGCAAGATTGCATGTACCTTGGGACTAGCAGATAGAAGTAGCGTACTTAATGGACACTTATTAAAAGTTGTTTATCATGATTTAACTAAGAAAAAGCAAATGGTAAGCAGTCTTTAAAAGCAGGGAGAAAAAAGACATACCTTAAAATTAGTAGGTACCCTATCTATACATAAATGTGAAAAACACCGCCGATGACATACAACTGCGCGCTGGCTTCATAAAAACTACAAGGCGTTTCAGTCGTAGGCAACAAGTAGTTTTTTGTTAATAAAATACACATTTTTTTTCTTTTGATTCCCGTTCTGTAAAATCTAAATATATTGTTTATAAGCATCTTATAAAGTAATAGTTTTAATTAAAACAAAGGTATGAGTGTACGACACTTCAAAGTGTGACTCCCACTTTCGCCAACCTCCTTTACCAACAAAATTGTCTGCCGTTTTTTGAGGGGGACGAGGTAAAGTTACACATCGACAATATTTAACACAAATAAAAATATTTTGTGTCCTTACATTACATAGAACTTTAAATATGATTGCTGTTATGGCTGAATAATCGATTATTTTTAAATATTGTTTTTATTACTTGATGTATTTAAGTTACAAATACTTAGAAATGAAACGTAACTTCGTCATTAATTAGTTGTTTTTATGGCGTTCAACGACACAAATCGGCATTTTTAGGGAGCTCTTTACACGGCGAAAACGATTACAACAATGGAACATCGATTGTATAGAAACAGTTTTTATAAACGCGTTAGATCATTGATCTTATACTTTGACAGAAAGTAACGTCTAGCTAGGCAGGTCTTTATACAATGTATTTAGAGATCTACAATAATGTTATGAAGAGGAAAGCTTTGTTTTTTTGTATGTAACCATGTAATAGCCTCAAAACTACTGGACCCATTTCAAAAATACTTTCACCAATAGAAAGCTTCAATATCAGGGATAATCTTAATTCTGTATTTTATCCGCTTATTTCCACGAAAATGTGAACTTCGTGAGTGAAACCGCGAGGTCGTGCTAGTATCTGAATATATAAATGCGAAAGATTTTTTTCATTCATCACGAAAATCGCTAGACGTACAAAGATGAAAATTGGCAGGGAGGTAGTTTATAGACAGTAGAGGTCCACTAAGAACGAATTTTGCGAGAGGGCCGGATTAAGGAGTCCGTCCGCTAGTATATTATGTTATGATATAAATGCGAATGTGAGTTTATTACGATTTTGCGAGTACCTATGGTTTTCATAGTGTTTTATGGCATCGTTATCTATTGCTTAACCATGTGATTGATAACACTGGTTTGTTAGTTCAATGGTGTAAGCATAAACTACTTACGTGTACCTATCTATGGAAAATTAATTAATATTCAAAGACCACGCATTCGGTGGTTTGAGCCTATGAACATATTTTTCAAAAATTCATGAAATATGAAAATAAATAAAACCTATTGGGTGTTTAAAAAGATAAAGGACTTTAATGATTGCTTTACAATTAGAAAAAAAATGCTCAAAGAGAAGTAGGTACCTGTAGTCGAATTGAGAACATTTTAAGAAGGTTAACTGCGATAAAAGGGGTTTTAAGTAATTTCAGAGGCAATTTCGCAATTATCGAGTAACGTTTATAAAAACGTGTTTTGAAAATTACCATCAGACCAGAAATATGATTTATTACAACCACAAAATTCAAAACGATATGAGTAATAGGTTTTACAGAAAACTAACTTGATTCCGCTTAATTTAGCTATTTACAGCGCCATAAGATCTAAGAATGTATTTTGTAAAATATTAGATGAAAGTGGTTTTGCAAGCAATGTTTGCTTTAATACGATTTTGCATACGCTAAGCATGTTCATAAGTTGATTTTTTGTATGTGTAAAAATATGTAAAAGTCGCTAGCAAACTTAATAAATAAATAAATAAATAAATAAATAAATGTAATATAGGTCTTGAATTTTTTAACACAAAGCAAATGAAACGATGTATATATTTTTTAACATCTTGAAAGTTCAGACTACTAAATATAAATATAAACGAGTAGGTTTCGGTTTAATTAAACTACAAAGCTACTAATCTGCACTATGGTAAAAATAAAAATATCCTTTGCATGCTCTTCAACAACCTGAAATATAGTTAAGGCTTAACAAAAATATTTTTAGTATGACCTTAGAAAAACAGTCGTAAATAATTAAGTTAACAAAGGAAAAAAGTATTGAAGTTAAAGATATCCTATCCACCTAATCAAAATTCCCAGCATAGCATTGTTTGATGTGTTTGTTTGAACTTAAGACTAATTAAAGCGACCAATTACCCGTCTCGGTTTAAAAATACAAACAATAGCTCCTAAAGTGTCTAGTTCCGGTAACTTAACGGTTATTATTATCCCTCTTTTAGATTTTTTTTAGACACCAGGGGCGTGTACTGCATAGCAATATATTAGTTCTGACTTCTGCTTACTGTGTACTCTTCATAAAAAGCATAAGAAAAAATTGTTCACCTAAATTAAAAAAGTTATCTTAAAAGCTCGATTTTTTGTTTGTTAAATTTTTGCGCATTGCGTTTGGATACGAGGTCTAAAAAGCTTACCCTGGGTCAAAGCCCTGTGCACGTCATTGCTTGTGATCATCAAACAGTGGAAACTATCATAGAAACTTCCAAAACGTATCATCATCATTATCAACCAATATTCCACCACGCTGGCCCAATGCGAATTGGCAGACTTCACACACGCAGAGAATTAAGAGAATTCTCTGATATACAGGTTTCCTCACGATGTTCCTTCACCGTTTGAAATACGCGATTTTTTTTAAATGCACACAACTGAAAAGTTGGAGTGCATACCCCGGATTCGAACCCACACCCTTCGGAATCGGAGGCAGAGGTCCACTGGGTTATCACGGCTCCGTACGTACGTACGTATTGTAGGCAATAGTAGGTATAAAATTATCATTGACTGTAGGTATACCAATTATATGCAGTTGATACCATATGAGTCGTCCATGGAATTTCTTATTCGTCATAGTTATGGAAAACTGTGATTCATCAAAATATTTTAGGAATGCTATCTAAGCTGATAAGATATTCGTACAATAGCGCAGACATATTATCACTTCCGTGGCAAAAACGAAATATTTACCTATAGTATGCAGTTGGGCAAAAATATAAAATAAAAATAACCAAAGATCAAAATTACTGGCAGACATTAGTAATGTTACAAAATACATCACAGTATATAAGGTAATTAATTAATTAATACTGTGATATAGTCTCTGGCACAAGATTCTATGACATTACTACACGATTCTGTGACATTATTACAAGACTCCGCGCCACGAAAGAAGTCCCGTGGCTAAAACTTGAACTAAAATTGACAGCGCCTTACACAAATGACATTACCAAAATGACGATGAGCGCCAATAAGATATTAGCGCCGCGTCTACGGAACTTGTATCGTGGTGCGGAGTATACATGATATTTTTAGAAGAAGAAGAAGAAATACTTTATTGCACACAAAAATACAATTATATAAAAACATTAACAATAATAATTTAAACCTAGCATGCAAAGGCGGCCTTATTACTATAAGTAATCTCTACCAGGCAACCCCTGACGAGAGAACGTGCAAAGAAAGAGCAGGAAGGTGCAATACATTGTAATTATATGTATATATAAATAATTAATTATATAGGTATTGGTACATACATTATTAAATTTACATATATATACTACACTAAATAAATATATAATATATATTACTTATATATGTATAACAATAAAATGAATATAAATAAATACTTCGAAAAATAAAATTTTAATTCAACGACAAATAATGTTGTTTCAAGCGAAACCTAAAAATGGCAAGTGAATTACTCGCACGGACAAAAGACGGCAAATTATTCCACATTTTGACAGCCTCAGAAGTAAAAGACTTGCTATAAAACTGTCTTAGAACAAGGTAGGACCAAAATATATATTATATAGTAGATTGTTATACAAGGGGCTAAAAAGACCCATAATATACGAGGTATTTTTAGGGCCCGAAACGATGGCGAGGGCCGCCTGAATAGAAACCGAGTTTATAATGGGTTTAGCCCCACGTGTTACACTCTGTTTTTAATTAAATAAAAAAAATAAACACATTCCACAGACAAGAACGCTGCATTTCATTCCAATTTAAAGTTTTTTATTTATTTTTCAAAACAATCAGGGCCTTACCTATAATGATTCTATTTTCGAATAAAACCTCCTCCGTTTTATAGTAGGCTAGTACTTGGCTAGTACTCGTAACACACAAGAATTAAAAAAACAAAATTACTTTAGCCCCTAGAGGCTAATATGCTTGTTTAGCCCCGCTTTGGAGTGGTAATATGACAGTGTTTTTGAGCAAGAGTAGTGAAAAGTATATTTTTATATAGGTATACGGATACTTCGTATCGCAGACGGAACAGTATGATTTCTACGCCACGCGATAGGCGTTTTCACTGTGTTTATCAGTCAAGCGACAAGGTAATGAGATAATCCGGACGCATATGGCACGCTTTCATGCGGTTATCATTAATCATATACAACTATACCTATCTGATGTCAGAAAACGTAAAAACAGATACTAAAGACAGATTTTGATGCTTTGTTTTATAAAAACCAACTGGTAGAACCTTCGTATGAAGCCCTAGTTAGCGATCATGTCTCAGATCCATAGGTTAACACTGGTAACAGACTGTCCAAAACTTTCGGCACTGAGCCATTTTAGATTAGATGATAAGATAAAACAGCTACCTCGAAAAAAATACGCGTCGATTAGAACCTCCTCCATTTCTTAAAGTCGTTTAAAAAGGTCTGTTTGACTGTATACAATTTTTATTAACTGTCTTGGGTTTATTCACACTTTCACAGATTAATCAATATTATACAGATGGAGCGTACGGAACACGACGGTGTCGGACCCGCCACAAATACAAAATTCAAAAATTGTCGAGTCAGTACGAACGAACCTTCGCATCAGTAATTTTCAATATTATTCAAGAATAATGGCTTATGTTTTTAAATGTTTTAAAAAATTTTCTCAAAAACTAAAGAAATAAGATGGACTGTTTTTTATTGTATAATATTGATAATTATATTAATTTACGTAATTGTTGTAAGTGTTAAATTTTAATTAATTATGAAAAAGTTTGTACCTATATGCGGATGTCAAGGAGACGCGTGACTTTTGACGCGCGTTTTATTTTTATTTAAAAACAAGTTTTTTTTAACCGACTTCAAAAAAACGAGGAGTTTATCAATTTGTCTGTATCTTTTTTTTAATAAAGGAAATTGGCATGTTTTAATAAAAATAATGTATGCATCTCTTTGGCATTATTTTTATGCACCTCATATGCTCTAACGAATATTCTAATGAATAATACCTACCTAATGAATATTGATCGTTGATTATGCATGCATAATAAAGCGTCTGAAAGAAATTAGAAATCAATATATTATGTTGTAGAAGAAATAAGCGCGCAAATTGACTGAAAATGGCTATATTTATACTACCTTAAGAACAAAGATTAATCGCTATTCTTCATCTCAGTCGAGACACAAGATGCAGACATTTTTATTTTCTATCCCATATTAAAACAATAGGAGTATGAAATACATATTAATATTTGAAATGAGTCTGACTTTGTTAAAAATAGCAGAATTTACATTAATTTTATACCAATTGCGCTAATTGGTGTAGCTAGCCACATTATGTTAATTATTATACATATGGTGCTCGTATGTAGCGACAATCACTCATAGATCACGTGACGAAAGCGACAAGTTTGAATGATATGATTTATTTAAAACCAGTTTTTCTGTAGTAGTTTTATCTTCGTGAGTAAATTCCAAGACTTGTTAATATCTAAGACTAATTTTACCTACCATTTGAGTTGAACTGACTTCCATGAAAACCAATAACAATACGTACATATTACACTGTTATTTTTCCTTGTATTCAAGTTGAATAGTAATCATTAATATCAATATAGAATGTAATCATTATAGAATGAGGCCTGTAGAGGCGCGACTTTTGCCATTCTAATATAAAAGCTGTTAGTTTGTCCGTTGTTGTATTGTATGTTAGTTTGAGTGTTTATTTGTCTGCCTATGCTGCTATCATAGGTATGTAACCATAAAGTTTGGATTATGGTTGCTTGCCTCATGATTCAAATCCGAACAGGCCACGGAACCATCGAGGATTTTAGGATTCAAAGAAAAATGCCCAATGCCCATCCCCAGCCACCTTAACCACCCGGCAGCTTACTTTATTTAAAAAAAACCTGATAGATAATTCTACTATGATAATGAAAATATTTCTTTATTTTTACATTTTTTATACTGCATAAAAAAGTTTACTACAACTTCTTACGACTTTTTTTTATTCATCTTTAATTTGTCCCCAATGGATAGGCAAAGACCATACAGCCTGAGTTTTACGACATTTTTTTGAAGACATTGATTTTCGCTTGTTGCTATCAGAAAAAAAATATTACTTTTTCAATTAAACTTCAAATGTAACTTCGACGCTTTGGTACCAACACCGAACTTTTTAAGCAAGATGAGTAATAAAAAAATATTTTTTGTTCAAGAAACACAACTGGTCATAAACCTAAATCGCTGGGCTGAACGTCTTTGCCGGTTGCGTGGTAACTAGCCACGGCCGAAGTCTCCCACCAACCAAGATTATAAGGGATTTATATGGGATTATAAGGGATACGTTCTTGGGTGACAAAATAAATACCAAATATATAAAGAAAAAACAATTAATTGAAGTTATTGATTAACTATTATCTTTAGTCTTAGGCATTTTTAAAAGCTTCTAAGTGATTTTAAGCAGTGGCATTCTTAAACCATCCATTCGCAATTTCGGCAATAGGTATTTACAAGTTAAAGTTTAAATTTGCAGAATTTACGTCAGTTTCGTCGGTCAGATCCGCAAATAACGAAATATTTAGCCGCGAATATAGGAATTGGGATGCAATTTTTTAATCCGCGAATAGTGAAAACGTCAATAAATGAAGCGTGAATAAGAAGCTTTTACTGTATTGGAGTGGGTATTCCATGGTTTCAGAGTATTGCCCAACATTTCTAAAGGTTTCTGTAGTTAGTCATAAGCATGCATATGCTGCAAGAGTCACGTGGTCGGTCCGTGCAGTGAACACTGAGCAGACGCATTCAAATGATAGCAACGTGATAAGCACGTCAAATTCGGTGCTAGTGTACTTGTCTCGTACTCGTATTGTACTCGTAATGCCGACCGCACATCATCTATACTAATATTATAAAGCTGAAGAGTTTGTTTGTTTGCTTGAACGCGCTAATCCCAGGAACTACTGGTCTTATTTGAAAAATTCTTTCAGTGTTATATAGCCCATTTATCGAGGAAGGCTGTAGGCTACACAGTATCCCCACTAAGGGAACAGGAACCACGCGGATAAAACTTGGAGTCACCTAGTGATAAATGTAAGGGCCTGAAGCCACGTCGACTCTCTATAAACAATCACAAACGCTTCGAAAAGTAAAAAATTTATAAGAATGACATTCGTTATTGATAGGTCACGTGATCAAGTTAACCCTCCACCAGGAGGGTCGCCAATCCAGCATTTTGGAACTCCAAGGTCCATCGGCTATTCGGACTATGTGCGCCGCCCATTGCCACTTCAGCTTCGCAACTCGTTGTGCTATGTCGGTGACTTTGGTTCTTCTGCGGATCTCATTTCATTTTCACATTTCTGATTCGATCACGCAGAGATACTCCTAGCATAGTTCGTTCCATCGCCCGCTGTGTGACTGTGAGCCTTCTTATGAGGCCCATAGTTAGCGACTAAGTCTCGGAACCATAGGTCAGGTGTTGCCAGCAACACGCACAGTTCGAAGACATTTGTTTTCGTCCGAAATTCCTCAGTGCCTGAAGACAAAAGTTTTCCACAAGACTAGATCTGAACTAATTTAGAAATTAACTAACCCTTGCTGGAAATCGAACCCAGGACTTTTCTGTTGAGAACCAAAGCTCTACGAACTACGCCAGAGAGGTCCTCAAATGGTGCCAGCACCAACTCGAATTCCATTGAATCAAATTTAGTTCTGAACCGATTTTGTATAATTTGTCTATAATTATATTGCATACCCGTGCACGTCACTGATTATAAGCAGTGTGTGTTTTGGCGAGCGTGAAATATTTCTGACAGAAAAACTGTAATATGCGGCTAGCTTAAAGAAGCGACCACCTCGAAGGGCCCGCGCCGCTAATCGTTCAACTTATCTCGCAAGCTGATTCTTTGCAGACGGTGACCATAAGCAATCTACGTTTAATGAGGTTAATAAAGTGGTTAGGTTTCAGGTGAAGATTGCGATGTCTGCTACAGGGGCGTAGCTACCGCCGTATCAGCCGTATCCATGATATGGGGCCCCCGGACTACAGGGGCCCCTTACGTGAAAAAAATTAGTAAAATGTTATCTACAATCTCACTCTCAAAAATTCATAGTAATACTAAGTTACTAAGTAAAAAATGGTAAAAAATAAAAACACGTTCACTGTTAATACCCAAGTTTTTTAACGCCTAAAAAATTTAGAACTCAGAGCTATGTTCTCGTATTTGAAAATTTTATTTTCTATATAAAAAATATCTAGACTATAGAAACAATACGAGTAAAATTCGGTAAAACAATTAGCCGTTGATCCACATAACATTGGTTTTTTTAATCAACTAACTACTAACTACTAACGGACGCCCGCGACTTCGCCACCACCCTTAAACCTGTCGATCGTGTAACGTAAACGCGAAATTCTAAGAAATTGAAACAGCGTCATCTAGTGGCACTACTGCACAATTGTTTCAATTCCATATAAATTCGCGTTTACGTTTACGCCATCGACACAGTATGAAAACATTGAAAACTCCCACTCGGAAATGAAAACATTGTGAACGTCAACTGTGCCTAAATATGTTTTTCGTTGTTTACAGATCAGTAGCGGTCTAAACAGAGTCTATCGACCAACCAGACCGCTGTCGCCAGGTCTATCCCGATGGGTTGAGAACGCCGACATTCTGTGTTTGTGGGCACACCACTGACGCTGTAAGTACCATCTTTTTATTCAATGACACGTGAGCTCTTGACTGCAATCCCACCAGGTCTGACACATGGCACGTCGATTCTCTTTCTACAATCGCAAACGTTTTGAAAATTAATAAATTCATGGGTATGACATTCGTCATCCACACGTCACGTGATGAAGTTTTCCATCGCATCTGTCATTACATCGATTCTCTCTCTACGATCGCTAACGCTTCGAAAATTAAGTAAATATTTTATGGGATTAACATTCGTCACGTGATTAAGTTATCCATCGGATCTGTCATTACCATACATTTTTTAGTTTTCGAAGCGTTAGCGTTTGTAGATAGAGAATCGACGTGCCACATGGCTACAGGCCGTGATAACCCTAATGGTAGGTGTCTATGCACAACATAACAGCGAAGGTATCCTACAATACACTGTGCTGTGCCCGTTAAACAGAGGCGGCGCCTGTATATCCGAATGCGGAGACCATAATTAGTTAAAACCGTTTTTTTTAATATGGGGAATTCTCATGAATTCCTATTCAAAATTAACCATAACGATCTTAATGAACGAAAAGACGTCGATCCATTGTTGCATGACGGGCAGCCAAAAGAAATACCTACTAAATCACATAATTTTAATAAGGTTATTTAAGTTTAAACATATTTCAGTTCGTACGTATAAAAACATATAAAAAATTATTTAATGGCTGCTGTAATGTATGGTTTGGTTACACCTTTTTTTTTATTTAAAAGATTATAGTTCCCGTAGAGCGAAAGTCACCAAGTCGCTATTTTGCGTTTATAAGTGTCATTAAAATCAACAGTTTGTTTTCTTTAATATCTGACAAACCATCATTTTTGTAACTGCCGTAATTTTTGTTTTATTAAATGTGCAAAGTAAGTATGTCAAACCTTTGGAACCTTGTGTGTAATGGTTGAATTAATTAAGTTTATTATTATTATACACTAAAATTAAATAAATTAAAATTTACATAAATAACTAAATGCAACACAATAAAGCGATAACTAACTAACTCGAGTATTTTATTTTATTGCGAATATAACTTGATATATTGCATTAAAATAGTTTTATTATAGGAAATAATAGTTAAAACATACACATTTCGTAAGTATATCAGTCAGTTCAAAATTAACTAAACCAGTGTTTTTTTACTTAAAAAAGAGTGAAATGTCCGTAACTTTGGTCTAACTCACAACTTAGTCAGTGATATTATAGAGAATACCCATTTATAAATATATTTTTACTTTTCTCTTAACCTTTTTTAGTTTTATATTTGCTTGAATTAAAAAAAAACACTGTTTAAATTTAGGCTATGTACAATGTACATAAAGATTTTTAATATCAAAAAAGGTATGGATATTTAAATTTTTTAAAACTTTGAACGCTCATATTTCGCAAAACACTGATTTTCGAGTTATTGACTTTTCGCTCTACGGGGACGTATTAAGTTATTTTTTAATATTGTACATTTTTCATAATGACACGTTTTAAAACAGGTGCTTACATAATATCAATAGTAGGTAGGTAGGTAGCAATTTGTAGTTCCAGTACCTAATAATTGAGCCCACCAATTAAGGTTAATTTGACTAAACCAGTGACCAAAATTGATTAACCAAAACTGTTAATTTCTGAAGCGATTTGTGTTTTACAATGCAGGCTGATAATATTCGATCCGTAAATTGTCACCTGAGTCTATGTATGTTTATATTTTTGTAGCAAATTGTTACTTATTCTGTATTGTATCTATGATATGGCTTATTCTTTCTTAATATTCACGCCACCTAGTTTCCCACGATGTATTATTTTTTAAGTGTTCAGTGTTGAGCTAATTATTATTATTAAATGACAAAGATCCAGGGGTCATCGAACCCCGGTGGGGTTCCGCTCACCGATGGGGGCATTCACTGCATACATGCATACTCAAGTGCATTCACCTATGCAACTTTTTAATCCTTTGCATTGACTATGAATGGCTTCGACTATGAAAAAGTCCGTATTTAAAGCTCGTAGGATTGCCCATACTTGAATACTTCCTATAAACATACCAATTGTATAAATGTATGTTTTTAAACCAAGTGTTTATAGACACGTAGGTTGGTTTTAGTGCAATTTTTACCTACTTAAACAATCAGTATGCCTAGCACGCGATGTAGCCCCAGTCCCAACTCTTTCGTCCCAACAAAACGAAAGAGATAGCAATATTTTCGCTACCATTGGTCGACATTTGTATCTATCTTAAAGAGATACGTGGTTTAGTCACGTGAAGCAAACGAAATTTAGTAGAAATAATCTTGTTAGATTATTATCAAAAAACATTCAGTTTTTGCTCAGGTTTTAAATCGTATACCGAGATAATTAGTAGTATATCAAACTCAGCTCACAAAACCCATCAGTCCAAATGTCTTTCTACTCGCAAAAAAAAAACGCTCCGTGTGGCCAAGTTCTTTAAACTTCGGGCTTGATTGACCTGCTTTGCTAGCTCCCAGTGTATTACTACAGCCCCAATACAGCAAATAAATATTCAGAAAAATGTGTGCTAAGTTACGAAGCGGCTTGACGCCGCTTTGTGTTTCGACCCTTACTCTAAAAGAAGATACAAAAGCCGAAGGGGATAAATGTATTCGGACTGGTGAATTCCCTTCCATTCTTTTATTTTTAGCTTATGAATTGCTCATTTTACAACATTATAATATAACACGAGGTTTATCTTTGAAATAACAAGGGAACGGATTTTTAAATAAAATGTTGGCGCCTGGAAATGAAGGTAGATTGTGTTTTGTCGTTACTTAACCTGCGATAGACGTGGATTAGATATTATTACACACAGATTAAAGAATAATAGGCAGATAAAGCGCACGGAAGACGACGATGTCGTAGCCGTTTCAAATACAGAATTAAAAAATAATACATTCTTGAGTCAGTACGACACGAAGCGTCGCATCATTATTTTCAATAATATTCAAGAAAAATGGTGTCTTAAGTTTTTAAAATATTTTAAAAACTGTTCACAAAAACTAAAGAAATAAGATTATTGATTATTATATTAATTTACGTAATTGTTGTTAGTGTTCAATTATTTTGAAATACAAATTAAGAAAAAAGTTCGAGACGCGTGATTCTTTTTTTTATGATTTTCACCGGCTTCACCATCGTCGTCAGTCGTCATCAACCCATATACCTCACTGCTGTTCTCGAGTCTCCTCTCAGAATGAGAGGGGTAAGGCCAATTGTCCACCACACTGGCCCAGTGCGGTTTGGCAGACTTCACACACGCAGAGAATTAAGATACGGGCTTCACCATGCTAAAGACTAATTCTGGATATTCTTTATTCTGTGTATTTACATTTAAAAAGATTAATTTTACGATCCCATGGTACAATATAAACAAAAATGTATATTCGCAAACATACCTAATAGGGAAAACCGCATTAGGAGAATCCCATCCATTTACAACAAACTTCTGATCTTTGCACTTGATTTTATCAACATCTATACTTATAATAAATCTGTAGAGAGGTCAATTCTGTACATGAAATATATTTCCAAAATAACTATCAGGGCCAGATACTGATGCCAAAAATGCAATCAGTAAAATTTTTGTCTGTCTGTCTGTCTGTCTGTATGTTCTTTATAGAAACAAAAACTACTGGACGGATTTTAACGAAACTTGATACAATTATTCAACATACTTCTGGGCAGGTTATAGTATACTTTTCATTACGCTACCATAAATAGGAGCAGAGCAGTGAAGAGAAATGTTGAGAAAACGGGAGAAGTTACTCAATTTTTTAAGATTCCGTCGCGTGTACAGCCTTAATTTTTAAAGCTACATAGAAATCATGTATGACGGAAATGTTCTCCTTAAAATTATCTATAAACTCACAATAACACGTGTAACTCCCGATAGCTTAGCAGTTATGTTTATAACACTCATCACTTATCCCTAATAAGAAAGTTAACATTATTACCTATTCAATAAAAAAAGAATCATAAAAATCGGTAAAGAAACACCAAAGTTATACATGAAATACGCTAAGCCATCGCGCGTGAATACTAATTCATGCTTTAAGGATTATTTTTGTGTAACGGTTGCCGCGCTCGACGCGACTCGCGGTGGGAGGAATAAATAAAGAAGTGCAGCCTTAATGAGTAGGGTAGGGGTAGGGTAGGGATAAGGTAGGGGTAGTGTAGGGTAGGTGTAGGGCAGGGGTAGGGTAGGGGTAGGGGTATTGTAGTGGTAGGGTAGGGGTAGGGTTGGGATAGGGTAAGGTAGGGGTAGGGTAAGGTAGGGGTAGGGTAGAGGTAGGTTAGGGTAGGGTAGGATAGGGGTAGTTGAAAGTTTACAACGACTTTCACGCGGACGAAGTCGCGGGCGTCCGCTAGTTTTAAATAAAGGTTATATTCAAAAAATATTCCACATTCCTTTGTTGTCTTTTTTCATTGCGGCTAAAGTATCAGAATGTATCCGCATAAAAATCTTGCTCGCCTCGTATAGATCGCGTCGCGAGCTTTAAATAATTCCTTAGTTTGAAAATTTTAATAGTTTATATCAATCAATTTGAACATCTAGTTATTTAATTTACTTGTTTATTTATACAAGGAAATCTCGCGACAAGCTTATATCATGTATTTAATGTAATGACTTTAAAAGTAGGTAAGAAAAAGTAAAGTGAAAATTAATTTTTTCGTTTTATCGCATTCTAATAAAAGCTTGTTTTTAAAAAGATTTTTACTTTCATTTTTTTTTACTTTTTTATTTGATACCTATATTTTAGTAGAACTAAAAATAATTATTCCGCCATCTTAGATATGCCGCCATATTGGATTTAAACTGACGTCACTTTATTTTTCGAATTATTCTTAGCAATCCCCTTCATTTGATACCTATATTGTAGTAGTGCTTAAAAAACAATTAATCCGCTATCCTAAATACGCCGCCATGTTGAATTTAGAATAACGTCACAAAGTTAACCATGCATTGTCAACCAAACAAAATTTCAGCACAATTGGTTAAAGATATCTGCTTTAAAATTAAGTTGTCTACATATACATTGCAAGTTAAAGAAAAGTTTTTAAAACGCATTGTTATATTTTTGAGAATATGTTACTTTTACCAAATCTATGTCAATCTTTAAAGACAACTAAAAAGGAATGTCGGTATGTCTACCTGAGCCCTTCTACGAACTGTTCTGCCTTTTACGAGACCGTTAAAAATAACTGATACGTTTTTTATCCTAAATTTTAGTGAATGGGGTATTTCACACTTCTATTTTAGATTACTAAAAAAAAAACAGTCACTCAACATATTAACAATTTAAAGAATACTAGAATGAGATTAGTAACTGTACTGTAGGCAACTAATAAAATGATCCAATAAATCAAAAAAGTCTGAAGTTTTCAACTGTTTTCAAATTGCTTTCTACACTTTTTTTTTAGTTTTTTTTGATGTAGTCGGGTTTTTTATTTTATTAATTGTTTTTAACGGCCTTCTAGAGGAGGATGGAGAATAGTCCCACCACTCTGCTTCATTGCGGGTTGGCGGGCTTAAGGTGGTTAGGAATGTTTTTTTTATATTTTTTTGCTGAAATCACAAAGTACATCAAGCTAAAACCTAAGCATTCATTCCATTTACACGTCATTACAACGTAAAATGCACTTTGCATTTAAGTGTTTGCTTGGCGAATACAGCTAGTAGGTACCTCAAGAATAAACAGATTAGCATTATTTACTCTAAACACAAAGATTACATTAGAACTACGAGTTACGTACAACTACAAACGCCATTGGCTTATTTGACGTAGGTAATATATACTCAGAGGCACAATTATCCGCCCACGTTAATATGACGCGAGTATATTTAAGTGGGCGGATAATAGTGCCTCTGAGTATATTATATAACTAGCCCGCAACTTTCTTATTGTGAAATTTAATATTTCACAAATCCCGCGGGAACCATAGATTTTTTCCGTGTAGCCTACCTATATGTTGCACAATAACCTCCTCTATCTACTAGTGAAAGACACGTTTAATCGTTCCCGAGATTAGCCCGGAGAAACAGACAGACAGACAGACAAAAAAAGCTTGATTGTGTTTTAGTATTGTGTTAATAATATAAGTATATATAGGCTATAGGCACTTGAAAAAACACAGTTATATTGAAGTCACATCAGACAGCCTCGTCTGCCTTATTGACGTCCTCCGTTACGCTGTGGTATGCGCGGCGGATTTACATGAGGTCCTGGATTCGATCCCCGGCTGGGTTGATTAAGGTTTTCTTAATAGGTCCAGATCTGGCTGGTGGGAGGCTCGGTCATGGTCGTGGCACGTACAAACGTGAACGTGAAAGAGGTGTGGATTTTCATCCTCCTCTTAACAAGTTAGCCAGCTCGTACCATTTTGTATGGGGCGTTTTTCAGGGATCCGCGGCAGCGCCGCAAATCTGACCCTTTAAATCCCTTAAAGTAATGATCGCAGATACCCTGTTACTTTTACAAAATTGCTTTACTATTAACATACTCCTAATTTATATACAATTTAAAAAACTGTCATCATCCCTATTGTATTTATATGTATTGAATATCACGGTAAATACATCGTTTATTTCGCTGATACGAGCAAATATATACGCTTATGTAAATTTCCCATAACTAATGTTATGTGCATCGGCAGACGGCGCCAAAGCCATAAGCGCACATACTTAAAGTACTGGAGACTTATCTGCTTCTGAAATAACACCGCCTGCGCATATCATCGAGCCAGCAATCACTCAACTGGAATACACGATTTATGTTTTTGTTTGGCGTAAATATATTTGATTTTGCCTCGTTGGTTGTAGTTAGTCTATGTGGTTTCTGATCACGAAGTCCTGGCCTCGAGTCCTGAGTTAGGTTACGAAATACTGAACTTTACTTTCGTAGGCTTTCTTTACTTTACGTTAGAATAGGATAGACGACTCATATCAAATTTGATATAAACAACGCTTTATATTGTTTTTGATGTATTTCGTATATATATAACACTAGCGGACATCCGCGACTTCGTCCGCGTGGAATTTAATTTTTCACAAATCCCTCGGGAACCATAAATTTTTCCGGGATAAAAAGTAGCATATGTGTTAGTCCATGCTATAATATATCTCAATACCAAATTTCAGCTAATTCGGTTAAGTAGTCGAGGCGTGAAAGAGTAACAAACATTCATATCATTAAAATCATTAGTTTTCGCAAATCTCGGGAAACTATGGATTTTTTGGGATAAAAAGTAGTCTATGTGTTAATTCAGAGTAAAATCCATTTCCATTGCAAATATTAGCCAAATCGCTTCAGTAGTAGCGGCGTTAAAGAGTAACAAACATCCAAACATCCATACAAACTTTCGCGTTTATAATATTAGTAGGAAGTAGGATGGAATAAGGGTCCGAAATATATCGATACTAATTAATAAAAGTTTAGGATTTCTCGTAAAACTTAATTAAATAAAAACGTCAAAAAAACTGTCGTCCGTTTTGTGACGTCACAATATTACTTGATGTCGTTATCAACTCATATTCGGTTCACTGCTGAGCTCCTCTTCTCTGTATGAGAGGGGTTAGGCCAATAATCCACCACGCAGCCCCAATTTTGCCCAATTGGCAGACTTTACGGAATTAAGAAAATTCTCTGGTATGCAGATTTCCTCACTATGTTTTTCCTTACTGTTTGAGACGTGAGGACGTTAAAATATGTACTTAATATTAACTAATTAAATATATACTTACTATGTACATGTAATTACGAAATCACTTTCGGTGAAGGTCGTCTTATATTCGGATCCCAAACGTATCCCCTACTATTTGTAATGTTGTCATATGTATTAAAACTTTTATAAGTATGTTTAGGCCGGCCGCATACACTTAATTTCCGTATTCGTTTTCCTATTGCGTGATTCCTATTTGGAATTCCGTGATACTTTACGTTTTTCTTCATTTTCTCCCGTTCGATTAGGTATATGTGTGTCATTTAATGTATTTTATATTGATTTCATGCATTTGATTTTCCGAACAAGGAAAACGAATACGGAAAATGTAGGTATGAGGCTCGCCTTAGGCGTGCGTAATTATAATCTCTATTTAATGTTAACGCAGGCTTATTTTTATTTACACATTTGACGTCATTTGTGTGCTTACCGAATTTACCTGAATATCTGTTTTTATTTGAGTAGTCTCAATAATTATGTTGTTTTTAACAAAACATGAAACATTAACTAAAAAATCTGCTACGTTAAAAGAAAATCTGGGAAATATTAAATAATTTTTTGCAAAAATGTGATTTTACCATACGTTCAAGTTTCAAGAATTTGAGAAAACTGCAAGGTTTACAGACCCGGCTCTTCACCTTATTGAAAGCTAATTAAATTGTCTACAAATTATCGTTCGTAGGTTACGACGCCATTCAGGTCAAAAAATGGAAAACTTGGCTTAATTTCACAGTTTGATGATTCAGTAACCAATGGAACTATTATAGACCTAAGGTTGGTATATGCAAGGATTAGGAAATATAGTCTGAAAACAGAATCATAAACATAAAGTCGAAAAATTTCGCAAAAATTTAGTTTTGCCAATTTAGCGAAAGAGTGACCGAATACAGCCGGTCGGGTAGAATTTAAAAACGATATTTCTCTATAGGTACTCATTATTCAATGTATTTGATCAGGTCGTTTAAGTACATTCCCCCCAATTCAATGGAATAGCTACTTTTAACAGCAAAACAACAGGTGTACATTGACCTCTATGCTGATCTAGGTCTAACTTAACATATTCTAAGTTGTTGCATGGATTTTATAGTTTACGAGTTCAGATTATCTAAGTTCTGCAATAGTTTTTGAAGTGACAACTTCTTATGGGAGGGTACCGATTGGTAACGTAACGCGTTACGACGTTACTCTGTCTGGCTTCCCTTTCTTACACGCATACGGCATGACCTCAGCGGTGTTACCATGAGCAAGAATTTATTAAAAGGACATTCAATATGTTATTGCCCTCGAACTCTGGCCCTCATGATCTATTGCCAGGTATGTTAAGCATAGGACCAACGGGGCCTCTCATCATCATCAATAACAACCGGCTCACTGTTGAGTACGAGTCTCCTCTGAATGAGAGAGGTTAGGCTAATAGTCCACCACGTTGTCCTAATGCGGACTACATCACAGGTTTCCACCACCATGGTTTTCCTTCACCATTTGAGACACGTGATATTTAATTTCTTAAAATGCACATAATTTAGAAGTTGGAGGTGCATGCCCCGGACCGGATTCGAACCAACGCCCTCCTAATCGAAGGCAGGTCATACCCACTGGGCTATCAATGCTTCGGAGCGTTTCCATTTATACAAACTCCACTATTCCAGCACGTTAGTACGTTACACGTGATATTCAAAAATATACATTACCACAAGAACATCATCATAAAATTTATAAAACCAAATGTATGATCTGGCTCCAGACGTATTGATTTACTTCAGAACTGTTTACGCATCCGACGGACGTCCTTTGAAATTTCTTTTTGATATTTATATATATAACGTACTCGGAAAAATATAAAGTGCTTCCATGGATCGGCGCTGCGGGCGAGGTTTATTTGTAAACAAATTCACCAGGTAATTCTAACAGATTATGTTTAAATGCGTTATCGTTATATCTACTAGCTGACGCCACGCGGTTTCACCCGCGTGGTTCCCGTTCCCGTAGGAATACGGGGATAATATATAGCCTATAACATTCCTCGATAAATGTGCTATCTAACTGAAATATTTTTTCAAATCGTACCAGTAGTTCCTGAGCGCGTTCAACCAAACAAACTTTTCAGCTTTATAATATTAAGTATAGATATAAACTATAAGTGAGAGCCGTGATAGCCCATTGGATATCACCTCTGCCTCTTCGGAGGACGTAGGTTCGACTCCGGCCTGAGGCATGGACCTCCAACTTTTAGTTGTGTGCATTTATAAATTAAATATCACGTGTCTCAAATGGTGAAGGAAAACATCGTGAGGAAGCCTTGCATAACTGGATTTTCTCAATTCTCTACGTTTGTGAAGTCTGCCAATCCGCATTTGGCCAGCGTAGTGGACTATTGGCTAACCCCTCTCATCTTAAAATGCACACAACTGAAAAGTTAGAGGTGCATGTCCCGGTCCGGATTTGAACCCACACCCTCTGGGCTATCACGATTCCTATTGATAAATATAATTTGTAATAATTGAGGACTTATAAAGAACTTTCCAGCTCTATTTTACATATCGTCATTTTTCTTCTGACGAGATCGCTCTTGCAAATATGGATTTCCTTGTAATCTATATTTAGATAAAATCTTAGATAAAATATTTCACCCTTGATAATGAGATTCAAGTAGCGTTTAATTTCATCTCACACATTACCTTATCTGTAAGGCGAGCCACATCGAAATATAATTTTTGTTGTCGTAGTGGCAATTATGGAGAAGAAATAAAAAATATAAAATATACAAGAATAACATCTAAAGTTATCTAAGCTGCTGCTATCTACATTTTTAAGTATAAAGCTATCTGAAACAGACCGACTACAACAATTAATACTACGTTAACTCCAATTTTGGTAAAAATACTTTGTTATGTCAAATGTCTTAACATGAGGTTTTTTTTTGTATTGAAGAAAAAAATCGAATATTTCAATTTTATCAGTAGATTCAACGTGATGCTCGTTCAACAATAAATGCGGACAGACAGACAAAAACTATATTTTTTTGACCAGTATCGATTATAAAGCCCTGAAATTAAAAATTTCAAATTATATTCAATAGTCGTTTAATTGTCCTAGTACGCTACTTAATTGGTTTTCTTAATACTACCGATTACATCCAGCCTTAATGTGGTTTTATTTTTATCTATGAGTGTAATAGGAAGTTCGTAACCAGATATACGTCCTCGTTGCCATGGCGCCTCGCGAGGCTTCACAGGGACCGCGTCGGGTTGCACCTCGCACTCGAGCCAGTACATTTGCACTTTATCCGAGCCTAATAAAAACATTCTTCGTTCAACAAACAAACAAAACAGCTGGTTAGTAACAATTTTTGATGAACTTGTATCATTAACGAGGTCATCAAATTTTTTTACTAACCAGCTGTTTTTTAATTTTGCTTATTTAATAGTTACGAGTATATGTACCAGCTACATTGTCCTACAAATTGCGTGATACGTTATCTCCTTCCTACGCTCAGAATTTTTTATTACTTAGTTACTAAGTAATAAAAATTTCTGAGTAACCAAAATCAAGTATTTTCGAGAATATATCGAGCGTCTCATATATCGAGCGTCTCATTAAGATGAAGCTACTCATGGAAAACTAACTTGATAGTAATCAATTGTATAAACATGCTCCTCGGGTCCAGTAGGCTATTTCACTATCAATACTAATATTATAAAGCTGAAGAGTTTGTTTGTTTGTTTGATTGAACGCGCTAATCTCAGGAACTACTGGTCCCATTTAAAAAATTCTTTCAGTGTTAGATAGCCCATTTATCGAGGAAGGCTATAGGCTATATTTTATCCCTGTATTCCTACGGGAACGGGAACCACGCGGGTGAAACCGCGTGGCATCTACTAGTCAACTATTATATATTGTAGAAGCATAAATATTAATATTTGAACAGTACTAATATGTTTAAGTATTTCCTGCTACCGGCAATAACTATAAGTATAAAAACTTGTGATAAGTCACGTCGTGGACGTAATAAGTTCAGGGATTGTTTTGATTTTTCATCATAATAATACCAGTTGGTTGATTTTCCGCAAACTGTTTACCTATTCGTAGCGACGTTTGACCATGATTTCACTTTTTTTTCTGATTGTGTTATTTCTGTAAGCTCCAGAATGGGACATACCGACACTTTCTTTCTTATGGCAACTATAGATGGTCTAAGATGGGACATGCTTGCCTAGAAGATGCCTATTCCCTCTTATTTCATATATTAGATTCATTGACCTCTTAAAATAAAGGGACGCTCAATCATGTAGAAAACTTCACTTAAAAAACTGTCAATTTTTGCTTTATTTTACGTGTAATACTATTTTAAAACCAATGACGAAGTTGACGAACAACTAATACCAGTAGTTTTTTACGCGCCAAAGATTTTTTTTGTCACTCAACAGCTTTGTGTAATGCAGCTATGTGCAAGCCAGTTCGAAATTTAAATTAAACCTTTGATTACCTCTTCTTTGAGTAGAAGATCGTTCCATTTTTAAATTACACGAGAAATATGATTTTATACAGTTATTTATTAAAGAATTTCATACAACTATTGCCGGCCGCTGCTCAACCAATACAGCAAGATGGATTTATCTCGAAGAAGGTTGTCAAAATAATTCAAAATATTATTTGTCATATTACCTGTAGAGTTTTATCATTATAAAAGAAAAACTAGTGAAGCGAAATGTAATAAGTAAAAGAATACCGAATTGAGGGCACAATGCATGTTGCCTGTTTTGCTTATACATCAAATATACTTACATGTCAGCGTAAATAAAATTAAGTATTGTATGTAGGTATTCTCATCACAAAATATTGCATCATTTCCAAAAGGAAAAAGTTTTGCTAATGAAGCTAATGACTGGAAGATAATTTATTATTATTATAGGATTATTATTATTACAAAGATGCGTGTTTGGACTATTTTGCTCTTTTCCCTGTATTATCACTAATTTACAAAAACAAAATTGTTGTTTTAAAACACTGTTAAATGTATTAACAAACTCTGCTCCTTTTTTTTGATTGAAACATTTTTTTTGATTGTAAAATTATTATTTGTAAAACCGCATAAAAATCGTTCCATTATTTTATGAGTGAAGGGAATTAGAGAAGTAAACCTTTTAAAAAACCAAAAAAATATTTTTGTTAGTTTACACAAAGAGTCTGAATTTACCTCCTGAAGTCTGTGTTTTCTGCTTTTCACAACTGGTTGTAAAAAAAAAGACTTCAGGGGGAAAGTTCAGGGGGGAAGATTCAAAGTTGAGTATGAGATGATGCATTTCACTGATCATAGGCAAATATTGAGAAAATTTCCACTAATATTATAAAGAAGGATTATTTTTTGTAAGTTGTATGATACGAATTAACTCGAAAACTACTGGACCGAATTGAAATATTCTTTCACCAATAGAATGCTATATTATCAGAGAGTAACATATATGCTAAATTTTATCCACGTATTCCCACGGGAATAACTCAGCATAAATTTAGAATTTCCCTATTTTACATTAAACCCTTTTGTCAAATGTTAAGTGAATTTAAAAAAAATATCACGTGTCTCAAACGGGTAAACAAAAAACATCGTGAGGAAACCTGCATTCCTGAGAATTTTCTTAATTCTCTATGTCTGTCAATCCGCATTGGGTGGTGGACTATTAGCCTAACCCCTCACATTCTGAAAGTGACTCATGATCAACAATGAGCCGAATATGGGTTGTTAGTGATGATAAATGACATGACACCCTTAGATCCACAGGTGGATAGTAACAGGGTAGTTATTATTAGGCGATTGTTTCTTACACGTGTAAAGTCGTAGGTAGTGTACGGTTACACACAGCTACGGAAATGAGCTATATTAGAGCTAGTTCATACGTTAGGCTTGCTCTAGATCAGCCGTCTGATCGCCCTGGCTCGATACTCGCTGAAAAATTTAAATGAAGTGATAATGTGATTCGAGAATTAAAAAAAATAATCTTTTATTTTTTTATTATTTATAGGTTACCTATATTTATTATTTTACTTTTAGGAAATGTAGTGTGTTTTGGTTAGGTACTTAGTTAGTGCAGCCTGAAGGTAGGTATTTTTTTTAGTTGGTCGTAGGTTTGTAAAATTGTTGTTCTTTATTTTGAAAGAAATATTTTGGTCCACTTTAAATCTAAGCTAAGCTAATAAATTTTACTTTTATTATTGTGAAAACACGAAATCTGTATTTTAGGTGTTAATAGCTGTGAAAAGATCTTCGCTTACATACTTAAAAATACTTTCTACTCTTGGTTATTATTTTAACTTCTCGAGCCTTCTCCTATCTCGACGGTTATGTGATGGACTCAGATACGAGAGGTCGCGGGCTCGAACCTTACCCGGACTATTGGTCATACTCACTCTTAGAGTACGACCGCTCCGCAAAACACAGTATTTTCGCCTTGTTGGAAAGAATAACATAAAATTTAAATTTTCGAAAAACCCCCGAAGGTTATGAAATTATTAAATTACACTCTTGATCAATATTCTCTTTCAGTGAGCTTTCATTTGAGACTCGAGTATTTTTGGTTATTCGGTTATTCTTCCTCACTTTCAGAACTCTCCCCAGAACTTGTAAACGGCTCAACCGATTGTCATCAAACACGTTTCATACAAAACAAACTAAATTGGCATCGCTTCATCTGTGTATGGTGCCAAAGACAGACTGACAGACAGACAAGTCAAACTTATAGCACCTCTCTTTTTGTGTCGGGGGCTAAAAAGACAAATATTGGTCATGTTTCAAAATACGTTATGTTAATTATACGTACGTAATAATTTGACGCCTTCCGTGGCGCAGTGGTATGCACGCCGGATTTACAAGACGGAGGTCCTGGGTTCGATCCCGGCTGGGCCGATTGAGGTTTTCTTAATTGGTCCAGGTCTGGCTGGTAGGAAGCTTCGGCCGTGACTAGTTACCACCCTACCGGCAAAGACGTACCGCCAAGCGATTTAGCGTTCCGGTACGATGCCGTGTGGAAACCGAAAGGATTGTGGATTTTCATCCTCCTCCTAACAAGTTAGCCCGCTTCCATTTTAGATTCATCATCATCATCACTTACCATCAGGTGAGATTGTAGTCGAAGGCTAACTTGTACAGAATAAAAAAAAACGTAGATTATTCTTAACAAATAGGTACACTTACAATTAGAAAAGATTAAGCTGACACGGTGCACGATAATTGTGTATTAATAACTTTTCTTTATTATTATAATGTAGCAATTCATACGTGTTACAGACGATTTATTTGTAATTATAGAACAATTCAGATTTTTTGTTTATTGAGCAATATTAATTAACGCTTACCTGAAATTTCGCGTCATGAGTGATCATCACCATATCAGCAGATGGACGTCCACAGCAGGAATTAGGCCTTTTGTAGGGACTTCCAAACATCACGATCCTGAGCCACTTGCATCCAGCGAATCCCTGCGACTCGCTTGATGTCGTTAGTCCACCTGGTGGGGGGTCGAAATACACTGCGTTTTCTAGAGCGGGGTCGCCCATGCAATCTAATATGGAATCGCGCTTACATTGCATTTACCCTATACCCTTGAATCCTGACTGGTATAGTATATACGGCGTCGTACCGCAAAGATAGCTCGCTGGGGGATACCTACGTCTTTGCCAGTAGGGTTGTAAAACTAGCCACGACCGAAATCTTCTACCGTATCAGATCTGAGGCAATTTAACTGTCATTACCTGATATCTTACCGTGGCGATACCTCCCGATAAACGATATTCCTCCATGTACGGTTCCTGGCCATTTGAAAAGCTCTATAGAAGATACGGGTAGCCGTCTCTTTTATTTGACCTGATCATTGACCATCTACATCGTTGGATATGTAGCCCGTAGCCTATTCCTTCTACATTTCCGACCGACGACTGAATTTGGAAAACATAAAATGTCCAGTCAAGTAGATGGTCAATCTAGACTTTGCTATGGTTATTTGGTTCGATAACTCGTTATTTATCTATACTAATATTATTAAAAGGAAATTTGATTGTTTGTTTGCAGTGATTAAACTTTTTTTTATTTTTATTCTTTACAACCCTAAAGCCCTTGAACACAATCTCACCTGATGGTAAGTGATGATGTAATCTAAGATAGCGGGCTAACTTATTAGGAGTAGGAAGACAATCCACACCCTTTTTGGTTTCTACACGGCATCGTACCGAAACGCTAAATCGCTTGGCGATACGTCTTTGCCAGTAACTATCCACGACCGAAGCCTGCCACCAGACAAAACCGATTACTTAACCGATTTGAAAAATTCTTTCACTGTTGGGAAGCTATACTATCCCCGAGTGCTAAAGGCTATATTATATCCATGTATACCCACGGGAACGAGAATCAGGCGGGTGAAGTTATATAATAAAGTCAAACGAGTAACAAAAAAATCACAGCATAACATATTGTTCTATGACCATTCAATGTTAAAATTTCAATGGCTTTCATTTTCTGAAAGCAAACCAGTGACAAAATGCGAGATGTGAATTCGGAACCTGATTGTTTTAAACCAAACGTCACCAACTATGCCAAAATTCGTCTCATCATATGTACCTACGTAAGAGTACATATCTATAAAACTTTTGTTTGAAAGGCTAGTAAGTAATGATATTTAATTCCTGTTTTAGTTACATTTAATTGATAACAAGAGCAATCCTCCATAGTAGTATCTTTTGTTGATACTGTGATAGCAAACTACCGACGACTTTAGCAGTTAGTTGTATTCGCGAGGACAAACGAACATAACACTCGAACGATTGGAAATAAACGGAATAAACATTTACAAGTGCATCTGTGATTCATTGTTTGGAAAAAATTGTAAATTGGGAATCTTTTGTATTTTAACTTGAGTGTTCACAAGTGAGCTTAATTGAATAGCAAAGAAAAAATTTAAAGACATTTCAAAGTGTTGTTTCAGGAATTCAATATACCTAGCTAGGTACATTCTGTTTGAATTTAGGTAGGTGCACTATATCTTGTTTATTTTTATTTTTTTATGACAAATATTGAAAAGAAGCAGGCGTTACTTAGACCTCCTTCAGGAGCTCTGGTTTCGCGTCTTACAAAGACAAGACTGGAGTTGAAACCACACAAAATTACGCAATTAACTCATTACGCACTTCGCGCATTAACGATTTTCACGCAGCGCCATTTAATAGATTAATGATTAGTAATTATTAATTTAATTTGGTATTATCCGCAAAAAACTGAGGAACCTATGTAACTACGCCAGTAAACCCTCTATACACGTTTCACCCCGTAAGCGAAGTATTTTAAGGATATGTTGACCCTACAACATAACAAATACTCACAGACTTGACTTTCTAAAAGTCTACTTCAAATATAATATTTTGCTTTGATTATTTATTTACATTAATTATTTATGCTATATAAAGAAATCTGATAGATAAGAATGTTTGCCAAAACAAATGAGTCCAAACACGGATAGTTTACCTCGTGTAGATTAGAAGTACCTATGGCCACTTTAAGACTCCATTATCAACTAATCTATAGGGATTTACGAGAAAAATCTTGGAAGTTAAACTGAAACTACTTCCTGACATTTGAATGATTTGATATAGACCCGAATTTTATTGATACATTAGGAGTTTCGGTAACAATGCAATGATATTATAGTAGGTACCTACCCTGTAGATGGGATGATGGGGAAGGAATAAGGTGGGCATAGGAACTTCTAAACTACACGAGGTATACCAATCGAGTTTGGACTCATTTGTTTTGGCAAACACTCTTGTGCTACATATCAGAGTATACTTTCATATAAAACCTTTTGTGTTGTTTTACATAAAAGCTTCACTTTCATATAAAAGCTCGTTTCACTATTTATGTTTATATTTATTATATTAACTAACTGTTCAGAAAATATTTTCCAATCCCTCATGTAGCGGTAGGTACTTGATTTGATTGAATTATTGGATTATAGTATGTAATAGTAGTAACCTATATTCTACAGAATTTTAGGATGATAGCTTACGTAGTTTTTGTAAATTCAATATTTCAAACAATTAGATTGGACGAACTGTCTCATCGCTGGTCCGGACAAACATTATGGACACAGGGGGGTCTCTGACAAACGCAAAAAGCAAATATTATACTGATATCATCATTATTTTATTTTACTTTGTATTCATGTATAAGTTTTAAGTTAAGACACGTCACGTAGACACGTCCGTGAACTCACAAGGTTTCACCTGAAAACCAGCGCCACAGCTCGCTGTGGCATCGTGCTGAGGTGGATACCTGTTTTGTCCACGACCAGATATTTGTATGTTCTGTTTGTTTATTTTATTTTATTTTATTACTCGTGTGTGGACAAATAAAGATATATTCTATTCTATTCTATTCTATATGAGGTTACTCATTTTATTTAGATGCCCATTACCCATATTTGAGCAAATAAAAAAAAAACCTATCTTAACTTATCAAAGATGTTAAATTTTTTTCACTTATCAGCTCGCCCAAGCTTCGCCCGGGCTATAAATTCCCAAAAATCTTTCGTCAGTAATAATATTTCTTAGTAACATCTCGAATTTGGGTTTTTACATATATTACACCCGAGCCTTGGTTACAAGAAAATAAGAACCAAACCAAACATTACCCTAAGCCTGCTAACTCAAATTGGAGCAGTGTGAAGTGGGCATAAAAATGATCGGATGACTACAGTAACACTATAAATATTGATAAACTTCTCTATTGTTACAGGGTTGACGGATAACAGTCAAAACTCAGGTGTGAGGATACACCACATCATTCCAACAACCTCCAATGCCGACTCCGAACGCATTTGGAGAGGCACTAACACCGTGAACGAGCCACGCAACATCTTTGATGACAGTTCTCCCATTGGAAAAACTCATCTACACGCACTGTCACTTCATTGCTATTAAATTCCTAAACATCTTCTTCATATTATAATATATATTTAATTTCCTTATTGATATATAAGAAAGGCAAAATGAGTAAAATCTTGAAAGTGGTCGGCGCATCCTGGATGCAAACTAAAATAAGCTCATACATCTTGGGTTTTCTTGGAGTACTTGCAATCTTGGCGCTCTTCGTTGGACAGATAGAAAGGTAGGTATTCCTTTATATAATTTACATATATCTATAATGTTATAGGAAAGTTAGGTTAGGTACAGTTATTTTAGATGTAATAACTGTACCTAACCCAAGCCAGGGAGATTATATTTTTACTAGCAGACGCCGCGCGGTTTCACCCGCGTGGTTCCCGTTCCCGTAAGAATACCGGGATAAAATATAGCCTATAGCCTTCCTCGATAAATGGGCTATCTAACCCTGAAAGAATTTTTCAAATCGGACCAGTAGTTCCTGAGATTAGCGCGTTCAATCAATCAAACAAACAAACAAACTCTTAAGCTTTATAATATTAGTATAGAAGTATAGATTTGTATTTTGTATAGTATTTAATTGACAGACCAAAAAGTTAGCGTCAGCCTACCTAGTAAGTGGAAAACTATGTCTATAAACTTTGCAACACGTCGCAGAACTTGCAAGATAACGTTCTACATAAACATACAACTGAAAATATTTAAAAACTTCCGCAGGTCATGAAATTATTAATTACACTTTCGGTCAATATTCAATTACCCACACGAGTATATACATATTTGTAAACATTCGGTTACTCATCCCCACTTTCACCCCCCAACAACTTTAAAACGGCTCAACCGTTTTTCATCAAACATATCTAAGAATACTCCTTTTCCTTTTCAAAGAATTTATACGGGGTCAGACATTTACGATGTCTATGAACTAAAGCGTATGATGGAGTTATTTTCGAATATAATATAAGGTTGAGCAAATATACAGTTTGCTTTTATTACACGGGTCGAGGCTGGATGTAGGTTTCGAGATCTATTGAAATTATATTGTATGCTATCATAATATTTTTATGAGTAATTTTTATATATTACTACTTACCACCGTACCACGCGGTTCCACTAGCATAAAATAATCGCATATATATGTTTAATAATGTAATCTACAGTTACTATAGTTGTCTACAGTTGAAAAATTCCTTTCAGTGTAGGACGTTTACCCAAAGGTATAATGTATTGATGTAATTACTTACATTTAAACTCTTTGCATTGTATGAGACCTTCTCTCTTAAATAAGGGTGAGCAGGCCTGTACCTACCCTGTAGGAGACCATTGAAAAATAAACTGATCATTAAGATATTGTATATATATATAAGTGCCCAGAATTGCTCGTTTAAATATTTTAAAAGGAATATAAATATTTTTAACATTCATTATTTTGGGAAGCTTTTAAATTGTGTGAGATTCATTGCGATGACGGAATGTTGTGTTTTGAAATTCTCGGTAGTAAATATTTTTGTATGGAACCACACTATATAAATCATTTTCCACATTTACGCTTCCTTCCACAGTGAAATTGAAATTACTAATGCTATATTTTGCTTTTATGATAGATCGATTTAGATTCTAAAAGTTCAATAAACGTAAAATGTATAAAAAAATATACTCAATACTCATCCACAAAGTTTTATTTAGATCGGTTTGGCGGTTATGAGATTTCGAATAAACACATAGTTTTGATCTATACCTACTAATATTATAAAGAGATAAAGTTTGTGGTATTGTAGGAAGTAATTTGTGTATCTACTAAACCGATTTTGATAAATATTTTACTGATAGAATGCCACGTTATTTGTGAGTGTAGGCTATAAAAAATATAACCTACAGTCACGAATAACGCTTATTTTACTAAATATTTTACCTGGTATTCTCGCAGGAACAGATACTATGTTATAATCATATTCAATGGCCCACTGCAGCTTATTTCCTTATAGTTTCAGCGCGATGCCTAGCTAACAAAAATATGGGCAGTCAGACAGACAAAAATAAAAATTCAGTATCGATTAGGTATCTATAGCCCTTCAACCAACTAAAATTTTCAAAGTATCTTCAATGTACAGAATTTGACCTGCTACAGTTTCATTATAAGTATTCTCAATATTATAGACATATTTCTAGGTATATATTTGCTTAAATCTATGTTTTAAATAACTTTCATTGTTTACCATAGATAGATAGAGAGGATTTGGAATTGGAGCTAAGATCTACGCTGATCCAATGTGGCTTAGATGGATAGTGTATGAAACTGGAACAATGACAAACAAAAGAGAAACCCAGTCTCCATACAAACGGGCTAAGTTATACGAATGGTACAGAAGCAAAAATTGTGCATAATTTAGGACAATTATGGCGAACTCATGAAGCCAATTTTCAAAGAAATCTATATTTGCCTAATCAGTTAAATTACTTGCTAAAAGTGTCAAACTGACAGGCGATACTTTTTATAAGGATTAGACACTAATTTGACACATTTAATCAATATATCTATTGACTAAATTATGTATAACTAGCGGACGTCCGCGACTTCATCCGCCCTTAGACCTCTTTAATCCAGCCCTTACAGTATTCGTAGTATCGCTGTAGAAATGGAGTAACTTCGTCCGTTTTCCCAACGTTTCCCTTCACTGCTTCTCCTATGGATCGTAGCGTGATGAAAAGTATACTATAACCTGCCTAGAAGTATGAAGAATAATTGTACCAAGTTTCGTTAAAAGCCGTCGAGTAGTTTTTGTTTCTATAACGAATATACAGACAGACAGACAAAAATTATACTGATTGCATTTTTGGCATCAGTATCGATCACTACAGAATTGACCTCTGTACAGATTTATTATAAGTATGTATAAAGAGGAACGATTTATTGTTTGTGCTACTGGGTCGGTTTTAAAACATCTTACACAAAGCAAAGCAATATTAAAAGCGAGTAACATTAGCCTCTATTTTAGTCCCTATTCCGACGGGAATGGGAAAGTCACACAAGTAAATCCGTAGGCGTTCACTAGTATACCTATATATACGTTCATTAAGAACAACCGTCGAGGCAGGAAACAAGGCGTTTCGCGGCCGAGAAATGTGTAAATCCTTCCGATGTGATTTTAAAAGGACGAGGTTCCAGCCGAGGCCGTTTTAACTAAGCGAGGCCGTTTATTGTTATTTCGGGACTTGTTCAGTACTAGTACTTACTTTTGTTCGAAGATATGTGGTATCTATAGTCTATACGGTAAAAAGAGGTAAACATGATCTTAATAGCTCCACGGTAAAGAAATGGAGAGTAGAGGAGAGAGAGAATTCGATCGCTGCCCGTTGGACTATTGTTGTATAAAGCATTAGCTTTAGCCTTTTTTATGTCATGTGGGAGGGCCGTGACATTCCAGTGGATTCTGAAAGCGTAGGTTCGAATCTGGTCCGGTGCATGCATCTTCAACTTTTCAGTTATGTTAATTTCTTGTAGACTAGTCTTTTTAAAGATATTGTAAATATTCTTGAAAAAAAAATTAAAAATACTAGTTCATGATTTTTTTACAACATCACTAATAGGTATTCAATTTGTTTTCAAAAAGAAAAGAGAATATCCTGATGTTCACATTTGGACATTCCAATTCGTAAAATATTATTCGCCTTAAAACTCTATGAAATAACCATAAAACGATTTCGAAAATTCTTTAAGAAAGCTATATTGGCAATAAGCAACATGTAGGCTATATTTTATTCCCACGGGAACGCAAACTACGCAGGTGAGACCGCAGGACATTTGTTAGTCAGTAATATTTCTCAAATTACAGCACAATACCACAATTAATATGAATCAAGATTTAATCGACGTTTACACGGTCTAAGTAATCGCAACGCTATCAGATTTAATTCTCGTAGTATTTATTTCAAAATAACTCTCGTTTGTTTTAGAATCCAGGAAGACGGAAACTACGCGGCGACTGTGTTCTATTCAGAGAAGACCGGATATCGCATTGAGTACTGGGGTCAGAGCAACGATCTAAAGGATATCGCAAAGGGAGTGGCCCGGGCCTACTTCAAAGAAGGCATTGACACTACCGGGTCAGTTACTTTATGTCATCTACTAGCTGACACCGCGCGGTTTCACCCGCGTGATTCCCGTTCCCGTAGGAATCCAGGGATAATATAGCCTATAGCCTTCCTCGATAAATGGGCTATCTAACAATGAAAGAATTTTTCAAATCGGACCAGTAGTTCCAGAGATTAGCGCGTTCAATCAAACAAACAAACAAACTCTTCAGCTTTATTATTTTAATATAGAAGTATAGATTTATAATCCATTGAAATGTTACATTTTTTAGGCCTTACCCTGCGTTTTTTAGAGGACGCAAGTTTATTTTTGCTATGTGTAGGGGGGTATTTTTTATTTTATTCTTTACAAGTTAGCCCTTGACTCACCTGATGATAAGTGTTGATGCAAGATGGAAGCGGGCTAACTTGTTAGGAGGAGGATGAAAATCCACACCCCTTTCGGTTTCTGCACGGCATCGTAGCGGAACGCTAAATCGCTTAGCGATACGTCTTTGCCGGTAGGGTGGTAACTAGCCACGGCCACCTAGAGAATTAAGAAAATTCTAAGGTGTGCAGGTTTTCTCACGATGTTTTCTTTCACCGTTTGAGACACGTGATATTTAATTTCTTAAAATACACACAACTGAAAAGTTTTAGATGCATCCGGAATCGAAGGCAGAGGTCATATCCACTGGGCTATCACGTCTCTTGAATGAATGTCTTTATGTTCTAATAAAATATTCTTCTTTGTTAGGTGGTCGCTTCTAGAAATAGAAACAGATGGCTCATATCCTGACGAAATACAAGCGTACGCAGCGGGAATAGTAGAAGGCGCACTAACTTGGTATCTCATTCATACGCATTTGGAAAACACTATTCGAGCGAAATGCGAAGACCAGCCCATAGAGAAGCAATGCGACAAACTGAGGGACACTTTGGACAAATCTGTTAATATATGGAAGACTTATGCCGCCGAGCGAGCAGCTACAGATCCATTTTGGCATCATGTAAGTTAGTTTTGAAACTCTGAAAGTATCGTTCAAGTACAACCTAAAGCTGGATCCCCTTCGCTTGAAACATAACAAACCATTACTAATACAAATTTGGTTTGCGCAGGTTTGCGAGCATTTGTAACCAATCATGTCAATGGTCTCTGTTTCAGTTGGTCAAACAAATCATTTTGTCACTTACCGTACAACACAAACACCTTACCGTATTCTTCACTGAAAAAATAGTAACTCGTTAAACCATAGATTTAAGAGTAGGTACAGGGATAAACCTAGATTGTTTTAACGTCTATAATGTTCAGAATACACTAAATTAATGCATTTATATGTACCTACTTACCAAACGTGTGGATGCCAATGTTTTTTCACAAAATTAAGCGGATATATAGAGTTTGCAACTGCCAAAAATGTGGTTCCAGCGTAAAACTGTGTGTGACAATGAACCTGAGAAAGAAACGGTTAACTATTATATGAAAAATATCTAAACACTCTCAGCTTTTCTAAAATAAATATTTATGATCACCGTTATCATATTTATGTGTGTAAATTCTTTCTAATTCGAATAAATACTTACAATCGTCCTCATCCAATTTATCGATATAATCCTGTATCTTACGGTCGGAATATCATAAGTCATATTATAGAGTGACTAGCGGTCCGCGTGGAAGATGTAAACTTTCAACCCCCTATTTCACCAATTTAGAGGTTGAATTTTAAAAATTCTTGAATCACGTTACATTTTATATTTTTACTAGCGGACTCGCTCAAGCTTCGCTTTGACTTATTAATTTATTTATTTGCACTTCTTCCCTATCCCTACCTAACACTACCATACTCCTACCCCTACCCCTACCCTACCTCTACTCTACCCCTACCCTACCCTACCCTACAACTACCCTACCACTACCCTACCCCTACCCTATCCCTATACCATAAACCTACCCTACCACTACCCTACCCTACCCCTACCCTACCCCTACCCTACCCCTACCCTACCCCAACCCTACCCCTACCCTACCCCTACCCTACCCCTACCCTACCGCTACCCTACCCCTACCCTATCTCTATAGCATACCCCTACCCTACCACTACCCTATCCTAGGATTTAGGGGTTTGAAAAATAGATGTTGGCCGATTCTCAGACCTACTGAATATGCACAAAAAATTTCATCAAAATCGGTCGAGCCGTTTCGGAGAAGTTCAAGTTCGAACACCGCGACACGAGAATTTTATATATTTGACTAGCGGACTCGCTCAAGCTTCGCTTTGACTTATTAATTTATTTATTTGCACTTCTTCCCTATCCCTACCTTACACTACCATACTCCTACCCCTACCCCTACCCTACCCCTACCCTACCCCTACCCTACCCCTACTCTACCCCTACCCTACCCCTACCCTACCCCTACCCTACCCCTACCCTACCCCTACCCCTACCCTACCCCTACCCTACCCCTACCCTACCCCTACCCTACCCCTACCCTACCCCTACCCCTACCCTACCCCTACCCTACCTCTACCCTACTCCTACCCTACCCTACCCCAACCCTACCCCTACCCTACCCTACCCCTACCCTACCCCTACCCTACCCCTACCCCGTTTTCTAATTATTATTAATATGAACTTTATACAATAACAATAAAGCTCAAATTGACTACGTTTTAGTTACAAATCATTTGTATGTATAGTTTTTAATTAACAAATAAAATATAAGGGTTGATCGTAGAGGGGTGAAAATTTAGGGTTGTATGTATTTTTGTATGCTGTGTCATAAAAAAATAAAAACAAAAAATTTTGCCTAAAAAATAAAAAAAAAATTTAGGGGTGGACTACCCTTAACATTTAGGGGTTTGAAAAATAGATGTTGGCCGATTCTCAAACCTACTAAATATGCACAAAAAATTTCATCAAAATCGGTCGAGCCGTTTCGGAGGAGTTCAATGTCGAACACCGCGACACGAGAATTTTATATATTAGATATGATTTAAGAACGTAACTCTGAAAAATTAAGGAATTTCTATACAAACTTTCAACCCCTCTGTTATCCCCTTGGGGGTAGAATTGATCAAAATCCTTTCATAGCGGATGCCTACGTCATAACATCTACCAGCATGTCATGGCTGTGCGTTGATAGATCACTATGTCAGTCAGTCACCTTTGAGTTTTTAGGTTTAGATGCAATTTTAATTAACTGCAATAATTAATGTCCACAGGTTGCCTTGCATTACACACAAATCGGAGGGATATACACCGGATGGAATCACGGAGTTGTCCGCAGCAACAATGAGTATGAGACCGACATATCCGATCTATACTGGCTAAACTCGGTAGCAGAGGTGGTTGAGATCCAGCATAAATTAAACATATCCGTGCAAGAAACAGAATTTAGTTCTATGCCAGGATTATCCAGCGCTTTCCTGAGAATCGCGAACGAAACGTCGGAGGATGGGGAAGATATTAAGAAGCTGTTTTTGGCGCAAGATGTGGCGGGAAGGTGAGTTGCACAGAATAAAAAGCTTGTGACCATAGAATATTTTAGTAAACCAAAAATTGCTGTAACACTACCGACTTCCCAACTGCTATTGCATTTTCCCGACCCACGACCTCAGCTGTAACAGGGCACAAGGCAGAAAAACAACACTGTTTTCTTATTGGTACGTTAGCCTATGTTAAAGTCTGGCAAGTTCGTTGGTAACAGTCCCATGATATGCGGGCGACGGGCGAAAAGACTGCGCGGGTGCGAAATCGTGCGTGCAGGGAAATGACGTGCATCAGTCGTGGGGTTTTCATTCATCGCTACACGCCCCCCGCCTCGAACGCAACATCGTGAGTGTTACGAACGAAGTTGCCAAGCCATAGTTAGGCATCGGATCGCTCGAGTCCACATTCTTAATAAGGCACGAGATTTCATATGAAAGCGATAAAATACCTATTGGTCTTCTATTTATTTAGTGAAAATTCTCAGCTGGAGTTGGTAAGGACATCAAGCCTTCATTAAGGTCATAGTCATTATCCTCGTGATCGTAACAAGATTCGAAGCTAAAAACACGCAAAGCCGCATTGGAACAGAGTGGTGTGTCTAAGCTCCATAATCTCAAGGCTCAAGCCTCAATATTTCAGTGGTAAAGGGATCGGACCATCACCGAGAGGTGGTGGTTCGATCCACGCCCGCTGGACTTTTGTTGTCATACGAATAACACAGTGTTTTCCAACTGTGTTTTTGGAAAGGAATGAAAAGTTAGTCATATTTAAAAGATATGGCAAATATTCTTTTTTTTTAATATCTCTACTATAAACAGGGGAGGCCTACTAAAATGTACTGTTAATGATGACGTCTATTCTTTTTAGCTACTCATCAATGACGCGTATCTTGAAAAGGTACAAACTCAACTATCACAAAACATCTAAAGATACCGATTCCGCGCCGGGAGCTACAGTGGAATTCGCCGGGTACCCAGGTTCGATTACAAGTCAGGACGAATTCTACATAGCGAGAGGAGACAACCACAGGCTAGCTATCACCGGAACCGCGCTCAGGAATTACAATGACAAACTGTGGAAGAATGTTAATATAACTGAACAGGTGAGGTCATTTGTTACTCACCAATCTATACTAATATTATAAAGCTTGAGTTTGTTTGTTTTTTGATTGAACGCGCTAATCTCAGGAACTACTGGTCCGATTTGAAAAATTCTTTCAGTGTTAGATGGCCCATTTATCGAGGAAGGCTATGTATTATCCCCATACACGGGAACGGGAAACACGCGGGTGAAACCGGGCGGCGTCAGATAGTCTATTTATATACTAGTAACTACTATAATAAGAGAAAAGGAATCAAAGTGTCTGTATTTAGTTTTAATAAAATTACCCAAAATGTAATCTTCTGTACCTATACTAGTCGTATAATTAATTATTAAAGCGAAATATTAAATAGCTCTTAACGTACAAAGAAGACATTTTATAGTTATAAGACGTCGGCTAAGAACGGATATTGCGACAGGGCCGAATTAAAGAGGTGTAAGGACAGATTAATTCGCGGACGTCACTAGTAAAAATATACTTGAAAGACTAATTGAGTTCTACTGCCCTTTTTTATACAAAAATCCAATTTGTTTCGTCTGTCTGTTGATGATAATCAGCAAAACTAACAGAATCCATTCATAATTAACTGTGAATGCCTCATGAAAATCATGACTTTTAATCATAAAGATCGATTGTAAGGAATAAAAAGTTATCAGAGTCAATAGAACTTCACTCAAACGGAATAATATCATTCGCTGTTCAATATATTTAAATCCTAAAACCACAAACATGTTAAAAATATCTTTAAAATACTGCATATGAGCAAACCAAATATTTTAATATAGATTATTGTCTATTTACGTACCTCATATTTGCGTAAACTGTAAGCTTATGAAGTGATGTAGATATTTACTATGTACCTACTCAGTTAAACGTAAATATTTCAAATGCATGCCAACAAACGAATACTTATTAGTATTCTACTTAAAGACAGATACGGAAACTATTGTTGATATGAGAAGGTTATTATATTGGCATACAATTAAATCCTACTAATATTATAAACGCGAAAGTTTGTATGGATGTTTGTTTGAATGTTTGTTACTCTTTAACGCCGATACTACTGAAACGATCTGGCTAAAATTTGGAATGGAAATAGATTTTACTCTGGATTAACACATAGGCTACTTTTCATCCCAAAAATCTAAAAGTTACTGCGGGATTTCTGAAAAACTGAATACCATGCGGAAGAAGTCGCGGGCGTCTGCTAGTAATAAATATATTCACTTGCCAATTTTTTTTTATATAACAATAATAATAATATATATATACATACTAGCGGACGCCTGCGACCCTCCTTAATCCGGCCGTTCTTAGCAGACCTCTACTATCCATAAACGTCAAGTGGTTTCTGAGATTTCGTTATGAATGTCCTTCCGCATATTAAGAAGATTTGTTAGAGTTAGTTGACTACAATCTCACCTGGTGGTAAATTTTGATGCAATTTAGGATGGAAGCAGGCTAATTTGTTAGGAGTACGATGAAAATCCATACCCCTTTCGGTTTCTACTCGACATCATCTTTGCTCCTAGGGTACCTGGACCTGTTAAAAATGATGATAATGATGATTTTTAGGTACAACTCGGGCCTCGTAGAGGTCGTCAATGTCATATTAATATAATGATTTTAGGTAAAACTCGGGCTTCGTAGAAATCGTCATATTGATGTGACGATTTTAGGTAAAACTCGGGCTTCGTAGAGGTCGTCACAATGATATGATGATTTTAGGTACCACTCGGGTCTAGTAGAGGTCTTCAATGTCATATGTTGATTTTAGATAAAACTCGGGCTTCGTAGCGTCGTCATATTAATATGATGATTATGATGATTTTAGGTACCACTCGGGCCTCGTATAACAGCAGCCAACCACCTTGCGTCCAACGTCAGCAGTTGGGGCCACACCCTCGCTCGCAGCAACTCGGGCACCGGCTGCAAGCAGTGGCTCGTCGTCGATTACAACAAGTTCAACCAACTACAAGATTCTGCGGAATACGTCGCGCATAAGATCGAGAAGAAGGAAATCGTAACAGAGAGCAAGGTTAACAAGTGAGTATTGCTGTTGATAGATTTTTTATACAAAGAACTTTCATCCATGTTTTCTTTCCCTTCCGTAATCGAAAACCTACAACTCAATAGGTCAGGATGAAACCTCTCTCAAATCAATGGCGCCCCTTATGCAAAACATGAAATATCTTTCAAATGAACATATCCCTGATTTAAATATCTAAGAATAGGCATCTTGTAGATAAAATGTACCAAACTTTGACCTTTATCGTTGCTTCATCAAGCTTGATTGTCAAGCATAAATATTATCATTTGGCTTCACCTAATTTATGATGGCAAGATAACTTAGCATGTTGCATCAAAAAGCAGAATCCAAAATTATGATGAACTTTGAAAATTATGAAAAACTAAAAAAAAAAATAACCACGCTTAATAAAAAAAATATAATTACGTTAAAATTATGTTAAAGGGTCAAAAAGCCACGGTTTTCACTTGACAAAAATAATCGTAAAAAATTAAGACATCGCATTATAGGTCCAAAAAGTTGTACCCACTTAAATGTGCCAGATTCTCGAAAACTCTTCACAAATTGTATCATTATATTTTTTTAACCGACCTTCAAAAATGAGGACAGTGCCTCCGCTAAGTTAAAACATTATATTCAAACTGTACTAGAGTAAGTAGATAGTACAAAGTGGAAATTTTCTAAAACAATCAAACGCTTTCTCTCCAATCAACGTCAACGCTCCAACAGCCGAGTGTACGTTGCGTTATCAATCATAATCATCTCTGTTGTCACAACATACATCGTACACGAGTAATCAATGGACGTACAACATGCGTGTCATAATAAACAAAGGCAATCACTACTGGAACTGCGCCGTGTTGATATTAATTTACAACGTTTAGACTAGGGAATTTCTATCAACGACAATTCTTATGCACTCCATTTTGATTTATCATAATTAAAGTTTTAGTTTCTTCTAATTAACTACCTACTTTTTTATAATAATGACTGACGGGCTAAGGAGATGATGATAAGATGGAAACCCATAAAGAGAACACTTCACAGGGCATGCATGAAATAAAAATAAATAAAACCTTTGTATATATAGGTACATGTATCGCACTCAAATTCACCAACAAAATTATCTGTCAGTCTGTCGTTTTTTGAGGGAGACATTGAGGGACACATCGAAAATATTTAACATCAATAAATATATCTGGTGTCCTTATACCACCCACCACTATAAATTTAAATCATAGTACCAGTGGCGTAGCGTGCCTTACTGTGTAAGGAGGCTCTGTAGTCCGAGTACCCCGTATCATTGATATGGCTGAAACGGCAGTACTACTACGCCCCTGCATAATACACACACGTGTAATTTTAACACAATTAACGAGGTAAACTCGCACATCCAAAATGTTTAACACCAATAAATACATCCTGTGTCTTTAGTACCTACACAACTATAAATTAAAAATCATAATACTCGTACACACACGTGTAGTTTAAACACAGTGAAACATTTATTTTAAAGACGCAGTTTATATAAACGTTGGATCGTGATCTTAATGATTTTTGACAGAGGGGTAACGTCTAGCGAGGCAGGTCCTATCATATGGTAATTGATCTGAAGCAACAATGCACATAGCAAGGCTGTTTAACGGCAGCTATATTTCACATACAATGTGATCGGTTCATGATAATTCACTTTCTAGCTCCTGCTGAAAACAAATTATTGAAAATTGCTAGAATCTCTTTAGATTTATGCAATTAGGTATCAGTAAAAATCTTGGTCTAGAAAAAGTTTACCAATTATTTCAAAGATATCATTTATCTTTTCAACAGTGATATAAAGCATACGATAGTTCACCGCGCGGGCAGCGGGCGAGCGAAGGGTCTCCTCTGGCTGATAGAACAAGTTCCTGGCAGAACACACTCCGCCGACATCTCTGACGCATTCCTAGAGAAGACGTACTGGGCTACGTACGGTCTACCGTTCTTTATTGTGAGTATTTTTTTTAATTCTTTACAAGTTAGCCCATGACTACAATCTTCCTCCCACGCTGGGGATTGAACCCAGGACCTCCGTCTCGTAAATCCAGTGCGCATACTACTACGCCACGGAGGCCGTCAAAATTTCTAGTTTCTACTATATTCTCTTAATTATTAAGTACCTAGTTACTAGGAAGGAATCTCAAGATCTAAGAATGCTTTACAAAATAACAACTTACAGTGGAAATTCATCATTCACCCGCTGATTGTCAAAGTCTCCAACAAATAGAGGTTAAATTCGACACTCAGCGGCTGAATAATCCCCTGGGTGTGCCTCTACAACTTCTATGAATTCCACTGTTAGAAGTGCAGAAGGACTTCGGGATTACCTCATCCCACTGCAGGGTCAAGGGTGTCCTAAGGAGAATTTAGACCAATGGCACTGCCCCAATGTGGGTTGGCGGGCTTGGGGTTAACGATGACTATCAGATGATAATGGCCGGGACCAATGGCTGGCATGCTTTCTGAGGCATATGGAGGGCTACCAACCTCAGACTAAATAGGTACATATCTTATCTGTCTGAGCTACCAACATATATTAACTTCGAGGCGCTACTGTGAATTTCTTGGATGAAAGGAAACTCAATATTTCAAATCTCGACCCAGGAGGACCCTTTTATCACTGCGGCTTTGTATTTTGCCGTATTACGTTCATTACATCAAGAATAAGAATCATAATATAAGATGCAATGCTGCATATACGAAAATCCACTGGATGAATATTTACAAAAAAATTCTAGTTGATCTAAAATACAAATCTGTCTGTTCCAGGCAATTATAATTTTACACTATAGATCGGTTACGTCCCTACAAAGTCACCGCAAAAAGAGATCCAAATAATAGGCTACAAAACTGAGCGCACAAGAGCACAATTTTGTCTTTAATTCTATTATTTATTTGTTATATATAGTTTAAAATTTCCTGAAAACACAGCTCGACATTGTACACGATATTTAGGTATTATTTGTTTTTTAAATAACGTTCGTTGTTCACCACAACTAACGTTAAAAAGTGGAAATTTCCTCTTTTGAGCGCCTCATTTTTCATGACATAACACATGTAACAGTATTTAACATCATTGGTTCCAGGATATAGCAAACATTACACATGTCACAAAAATGGAAGAAGAGCACGGAAACATATTCTCAGAGTCTGAATCACCTCGAGCAGTTATTTTTCGAAACGGTCACAAGAACGCAACAACTGTAAAGAGTATATTCCAACTGATGAGGTCAAACAACTTGTCCACTATTAACAACACCAGCGAAATCAATTGCAAGGACGGTAAAAACTGTTTCACACAGAAAGCGGAATATTTATCTGGTCTAGGATACCGAGGAGATATTGTTAAAGAAAATAAGAAACCTTACGGAATTATTGATACTAAAATTATTAGCGGTAAGTGCTTCATTTTGTATTTATTTTTACAACTACGAACTTTTCTTCGAAAGTACTCGTAAATAGGTCAAAAATGGCTCCATTAAAATATTTCATGTGTGGGCTAATAAATGGGCCCTGACTAATTATTTATCTATCGGAGAATACATGTCACGGGCTAATTATCGGGATATCGTGTCGTATCGTTTACTCCCCGCTACTATCGTCTCGAACTATAAATTATTTTACTCTTTGGTCTCGACTAGGTTCTAAACTTTACGTTAGGGATGGCAAATATACAAAGTAACATTATCAATCATTACCGGGATGATAACTTGACTTACTTCTACAGGTATACCCCTTAATGACACTATTGATCAAGTATAGCAGCAGCTGATACTATCCGATGGAATGTAGGATTAGCTATCGTATGGCATAGAGTCAATCACGGATTTGCAACCGCTAGTAGTAGGGTTAAAGGATCCTTTTAAAACTAGTTAACGCTCCCTTTCCCCGCTCGTGTTACATCTCAGCCAAGTAACTAACAATGTAAATTGCAATGGCCGTCGATAACTGACTTACTTACTTAATTCACAATCTCATTATTAAACTGACTAGATCCAGGTCAAGCGTTCACCCACGTTCAATTAAATAAACTTGAGAGTTACTATCGCGTGCTCACTCCAAGATTGTCAACTGACAGATGTCCACATACAAACCACTGACAGATAAACGAAACATACTTCTTTTATTGTTATTATTTCTTAATCTTATTTTTTTATGGTTCTTGAGACCAAAATAAATCAAATGTCGACAGTTAAATTCATAAATATCGTTCTATTTTTCATTCCATCGCACTTTCGTAGCGAAATAGCATATCGTGGTGAGCATTCGGGTCTACTAGTTATTTTTACATAATTATAAGATAATTTCATATTATTATTTTACCATAATTATTTCTTTTTCTACAGGCTCTATTGGCGACACATCATTAGACTTCATCGCGATATCCAGTCCACCATTCACGGAACCTGCCAAACTGAACATCACCAAAGTAAATAAAGGAAACGTAGCTTCTACGTACACTAACCAATTTGATGACGTACCAATGATAAACGGCTTAGAAATAAGGGATCTAGTGAAACACCAGCAAGAGGAAGCCGAAAGGGGGTCATTAGAGATACTGAATAAAGATGTCATTAAGCCATTCAGTTGGTCTGAAAGCGATTTTAAAGAAGAACCCCATGAAGGTCTTCCAGATTTATGGAATTTTGGTCCTTTTCGCCCGGTTTGGTCTTGGTGAATGTAATGCATTATAGAAAACACCATAACTAGCAATGAATATTGATAGAAAATATATTTTTTCTTATTTATGTAATTATAACTACCTATTCTTGTGAAATCATACATAATATTGCTTCAAACATTTTAAAAATTTCATAATAATATAATTATAATACCTAATTTATTTGTAGCTAAATAATAAAATTGTCCGTCCCTGAAAAATTTTAGAATCTTGACAGTCATATTTCTTTACGAAAATTATTATTGTTAAAAAAACCGTCATTATTTTTTTATCCTAATACTTATCAACCTACTTAATTTATTTTTATGTTAAGTACTTTTACAATATTTTATTTTGGATGCAATAATTATAAACTAAGATGTCGTAGGTACTTAGGTATTTATTCTCTTTTTGTTTGTGTTGTCCTGATTTTAATGCTTTCTATCACCCCTGATTTTATTATTTAAATATAATGACTACACTCGTTTTATATTTCTAAAAATAATTTTACACGTAAAAAATATGAAACAAAAAAAAATATAGATGGTGCATTAGCACTTTTGTGTTTAATGAATGTAACTATTTAAAACATTTATGTTTAGGAATATTAATATTAATACAATATGTCTATGGGGTATTTAATAAATGAAGTGACTGAAGTGTAAGTAAAAACATTTCGATTTTGCTCTCGAAAATAAAAGTTTCATTTACGTAATTACGTTTTTTAATTTTAGGATGTAAGGCTTTTTTCCCCTTTGTTTTAAATTGCTGAGATATTCCGAACTCCATCCGAAATCCGAAAGAGCGGATACCATCAAACTTGCTCTAAGTCTATAAATCTACCTCATTGCCTATCTATAGGCCAATGTGAATGCCAAAGTGAATACCGCCAAAGCGGTTTAAATATAAGAACATGCAAGGAAGGAGCACTTTATAAGTGCTGCCCTATCTCTAGGCATGGGCTTTGAGCCTCATGTGCCTATAAATACATCAGCAATCATGCCCTTAAAATCTAAACACAGCAATGCTGCTTGCCGACAGGAGTACCTGTAAGCATGTCGGTACCGAGTACTTTCCCGGAGCTATGAGGCAAAAAACGCTCGCAAGCTCTTGGAACGGGAAAACCTGCAATCATGAGCGTGATGGTCAGGATCGCTAAGTGGAACTTAGCTACGGAGTCATTTTTCTTCTGTCTGTGGGTTCTATCATGATTTGTCTTTAGAACCCAGAGCTGGGAAACTATTAAAAAAGTCCGCTATGATTGCCAATTGTCAATGTCAATGTCTAATGTCAATTGTCGATGGACATTTTCTAGTCCAGGGGGGGACAGTTCCATACATATATTTATTATACTCTTTGTTCTAGTCTATAGTGATCTGTGATTGACATTCGTGAATTACTCATTTGTGTTTGTGTTGAAAATGAAATTACTATCATTGGGAAAATAAATAAAACAACAAAATTAGTCATCGTTACTTTGTACTAATTAATCGTTCTAATCAAGCTTAAATAAAATATAATAGAAGTAAGAAGTTTACTAATTAAAGACCTACATTAGGCATTAAAATGAATTTCTTCAGGAAAGAGCCTACTGTTAAAGGTAATTAGCAAACTATTTTAAATTCCGTGGAAATATCTTGTTTTGATTAATTGAAATAAAATTTAACATATTTGGTGGTAATTTAACAGTTTTGTTTAGCTCACATATCCAATAATGATGTCTTTTATTTATAGACTTCATAAGTAGTATGACCTCATCTTTAATCTAACGAATATAATATTACGACATACCTCATAAAGTTAAAAGATAAATATCTTTTACTATCTATGTTGTTATTTAAGGTTGTTAGCTATTTTACAAGTGCCCTATTATGATATCTTTGTACATAAAACACTTAAATAGTCAAATGATACTGATTCTTATTTTCAAATACTAAGTGTTAAATTTTCACCATCATTATTACCTGATACCTCATTTTCAAATATGAAATACCTTATATCATACTCTAAATAATAAAATCTGAAACATCCTCAGCATGAAGATTTAAGTTTAACAATACTTATTTCAGTAAGATTATTATATTAATAAAGTATAAAAGGAAAGTGTTGTGTTTCAAATGTAACCATGTATGTTTGCAAGTCTGCAAATTCTCAGTATTCCTGAATTAAAGTGATTTTCAGATAGCATGTATGACATTCGTAATCCTATTATCCTACTCCTACTAAGATTATTAACGTGAAAATTTGTATGGATGTTTGGATGTTTGTTACTCTTTAACGCCGCTACTACTGAAGCAATTTGGCTGAAATTTGGTATGGAAATAGGTTTTACTCTGGATTAACACATAGGCTACTATTTATACTGAAAAAATCCATGGTTTCCGAGGGATTTGTGTAATACTAAATTCAACATGGACGATTTGCGGGCGTCCGCTAGTACATACTATTATCGTGAATCACAGCAAACTTTCAAGAGTGAATCAAACTATTTATCAGAAAAGGTTTTAATCTGCACTTTGAAGGTGCAGTTGCCCTGAAGTTTGAGTCATAGATTTCTAAATAGAACATTTAAAATTTTCAGAACAACAGAGACAAAATGATCGAGAGCTACGCAAGGCAGGAAGAGATTTAGAGAGGGATAAGTTAGCATTAGAGAGAGAAGAAAAGAAATTGGTTTGTTTTGAAAATTAAATCACCTATTTACAACAACCAACCTAAAATCCATCTGCTCATAGTCTTTTTGCTGATTGCACTATATTACATGGAACAAAAAAAATCATCTATTTATGCTGATTTTGCTAATAAACTCTTATGGTTAACAATATATTTTTTATGCACTTTATTTGTATACCACAAAACAAGGAAACAAGCAATATATTATAATAGCATTGGGCCAGCCTATTGGCCTAACACCTCTCAATCTGAGAGGAAACTCGAGCTCAGCAGTGAGCTGAATATGGCTTAATAATAAATTAATAATGATGATGCATATGAATCTTATTATAAATTACACACTAATATCTACACTAGATATACAGACAATGAATACAATTATATATTGTTAAGCAGAAGAGTTTGTTTGTTTTGTATATTGTAAAAAATATTTGTATATGATAGCCTGAGACTTAAGAAACATAGACTTCCAATTAAAAAAAAATAGTTTTTTTTCATTTGAATAATGCAATGGTACTGTATCTTTCTTTAGTACATAAATTAAGCAATAAAAGTTATATATTTTTAAGCAGGGAATATTAATCCTTACAAAGCAAAAGTTATTAACAAAACAAACTATAAAATTAATATTACTACATATTTCTATTCATTAGGATGATATATAATATTTTTGACTCTTAGGAGGCGGAGATCAAAAAAATGGCAAAGGAAGGAAACAATGAAGGATGTAAAATGCTGGCAAAGCAACTTGTACTAATGAGGAAACAAAAAACAAGGTTATACACAGCTAATAGTAAGGTAAGAAAATTAACAATTTACACTTTGTAATTATTATAAAAGTAATGGAATTAAAATGTGTAAAATGTGTGTATAGCCCTACTCGACGTGTACTGTTTACCAACAAACAAATTACAATGAAGGTAGAAAACATAGGTACTGCTTACAATTTAATGTGATTTCAAGAGAAATTCAGTAGATTGTAAGGAAGAAGGTACAAATAAAAAAATACCTAAGCTAAACTAAACATTGGTTTCTGAGCCACTCAAGTTCAGGTTCTTTGAAGTATGTACGGAGTGTTCACAATCTTTTGACAGTTCACAATCTCACTGGATAGATTATAATCTAACAGTATTTATAATTTTATGGTGTCATTTATGATGTCATATTCCGCTAACCCCCATTGGAGCAGCATCCACCTGCAGGTGGGCCTTAGCTCAATATCCGCCGCTGAGACTACTTTATTTAGAGGGTTCGGAGATGCACTTTGCTAGGGGTCATAATTAGTACCTAATTGTGTCCCTAATGTGTGTAATTTTATAAATTAACTTACGAGTAGCAAATAGTGGATGGCTATTTATGTACCTAAATTATGTAACACTTTTTGTTTTTGTACAATAAAAAAAAAATCCGTTCTCCTATAACAACCCCTGACCTTAGTGGGCTGTTAAAATAGGTTGATAATGATGAAGGTACATCATCTCATTGATTTCATTTACTTGCAGGTATCAAGTATACAGATACATAACAAAGCGATGGGCGCCAACATAGCCATAGCAGGCGCCATGGGCACCACAGCCAAGACAATGGGAAGCATGAACAAGATAATGAACCCGCACCAGATAGCCAAGGACATGGAAGCGTTCAAACAGGCCAACTTGAAAATGGATATGACCGATGACATGAGTAAGTTCTTCTCAAACTTTTAAAGTAAAACTTTTTACCATTGACTCAATATTGTTCAAATCTCAAGTCGCATTTCGCATTACGAGACTACTATGGTAACATATGATATGGTATTTTATCTATGGTAACGTGTGATATGGTATTTTGTTGTATGTTATGAAACTAAATAAAACAACTGAAAATTTGTTGGTTCCTTGTGCTGTGCGTGAATAAAGTAAAGATGGAATCACCAAAAGTTTTTGATCTACATGCATACTAAGTGTTGCAATAAAAAAGTGCCCCCAGACAAGGACCTACTAGTTCCCCCAGATAAGGGTTTTATTAAGCTATACCTACTAACCGATCTCAGGGTATAGGAATAAATGAGCACATCACACTAATATTATAAAGGCGATAGTTTCTGTGTAAGTGTGTATGTTTATTCCTCTTGTATGCTGCACTAGTGAAGCGATTTAGCTGAAATTTGGAATGGAAATAGATTTTACTCTGAATTAACACATGGGCTACTTTTCATCCCGGAAAAGTCCACGGCTCTCGCGGGATTTGTGAAAAACTGAATTCCACGCGAACGGAGTCACGGTCGTCCGCTAGTTTCTTAGTAAGTTCATTTTCAAAGATTTTGTCAATATCTGGAAAAATGTTTTTCTTAGTTTCAGATACATTAGATGACATCATGACGGAGTCGGGCGACGAAGAGGAGACTGAGGGCATTGTCAACCAGGTGTTGGATGAAATTGGCATCGAAGTTAGCGGGAAGGTATGGCTTAAAAGCTTATCACTTCACTTATTAGCATCAATAGCCATCAATCTCCTATTATAAAGTGGATGCACAATCAGCAACCAAAAACGTCTCCACTAAATTAGTGCCAAACACAATTTCTTGGTAGTCAATTCAAGTAGCCACATTTGCAAATTCAACCATAAAAACAATTCTTAAGGTTGAATTTGCTCTGAATTTATTGATTATTGGAATTTAAAGGCCTTATAATTAGCCTAAATATATCTGTTTTATCGTTTTCTGATATGGCAAAAGTAAGATAAAAATTAAATAACGATCATAGAACGTCGTCCTTTTTCGAAGTTAGTTAAAAGGAGTGTTAAATGTTTATCTAGTATCTACACCTATTATAACACAAAGTCGTCAGCGCGTCTGTTTGACTGTTCGTGATGAACTCAAAAGCTACTAAATGGATTTTCATGGGGTTTTCACCTTACCTATTGAGGTAAGGTGATTCGTGGTTTAAGTAATTTGACAAGGTATTAATCGTTAAAATCAGTTGAAATATGACGATATTGGTTGGAAATCAAGTCGCCTGAGAGTGAAAATGCGGCATGCACCCATTTATCTTCTAAAAAAATTGTCAAGTAGAATTATAGTTTACACCAATTGTCTTGCTGTCGAAGTCGCTAGTATATAGCCATATCAAAAATCATTTGATGTTCGTTTGTCTTGCTAAAACTCCAGAATACCTGGGATGGTTTAGCTGATTTGGTTTTGAAATTTTTGCCATAGTCCAGGGAAGGTATAAATGATGAGAATATATGGAAAAATAGGGTAAAAGTAGAGTAGAGAAGAGAAGGTTAGGGAAGAAGTATATGCGAATAAATCAAGGCGAAGCTTTACCGGGGGTCCACTAGTATTTACATAATTTAATTTAAAAAATATACAATTTAATTTATTTTTTTTTTAACAAGTAAAATAAAAAATCACGTTTATTTTCAGATGGCAAACGCACCTTCAGTATCACGTAACAAAGTTGGCGAATCCACTTCCGACATCGATAAGGACCTAATGGCGCAGTTGACTAAACTTAAGTCGTAGGGTTCAAATCAAATATAGTTTAACATAAGTACCTATTACCATTGAGTTACATGTACTACGTACTAGAGAAGACACTACTGTGTTCCATTCGACTGCGGCTATATCGCCACACTTCATATGACTGTGACATACCTCATTTCAGGAAGACTGTCAACTATATTCACGGCAACCATTTGAAAAACACCGTTAAAATTTTTTTCAAGAGTACTTTAAAGGTCTCTAGCGAAAACTTGCCACGGAGCTATCATCAGAACTAATGATTTCTCACGATATACTGTAGAAAATGTATAAAAAATCCGTTTCATATTTTATAACACAAATGTGTTATAAAATATGAAACGGATAGTAGACGGCTAGTAAAGTATTGCTTATTTCACCAATTTAAATATCGTAATGTAAAGTAAAATGCACATGTGCCGTAATGTATTATAAAATCTTATCATCCGTCTAAAACGAACGGTACTTTTCTAAATCTTCGCAAAGAGTTTTTATGTAAGCTTCTAACACCACTTCGGTCCAAACACAATAATTAGCTACCATACTTATGAGGAGGCATAGGCTGACAAAGTCAGCTCTCCTAAAATGAAGTATTTCTGGCTATGCAAGTTCTAAGTCTAACAGTTTCTTGATAACTTATGTTAAGCAAGCAAACAATATTCTGTGAACGATTTAGTGCTGAATATTTTTCAGTATTAAACTTAACTAGGAATTAACTATGGACATTCATCACACACAAATTCACCAACAAAATTATCTGTAGTTAATTAATTAGTTAAGAAAATATTCAACACCAATAAATATATTTTGTGTACAAATGTTTTAGTGCGATATATATATGTGTGTTGCGACATGATTTTTGTTCGGAACAGCTTCTCTAGTAAGTAGTACATATCACTCGATGCTTATTACATATTTATTACGTGTATAGCAAACTAAAGTATTTTCATTTGGCAGAAGCTTGCGATTTTGATATCATAAGACCTTTTGGATTAAAGAACTTCAATAATTCATAGCCTAACGAGGAAGTCGAACCGACGATCCAAGTTTTAAGAATTAAAATATCGCGTGTCTCTAACGGTGAAAGAAAAACATCGTTAGGAAACCTACATACCTGAGAATTTTCTTAATTCTCTACGTGTGTGATGTCTGCCAATCCATATTGGGCCAGAGGGGTATTGGCCTAACCCCTCATTCTGAGAGGAGACTCGTGCTCAACAGTGAGCCGAATATGTGTTGTTAAGATGATATAAAATTCTCGTGTCTCAGCGGATGGTTCGATTTTTCTGAAATTTTGTGTGAGTATCGGGTAGGTCTGAGATTCGTCCGACATATTGTTCACACCCCTATAGTTCGTATAACGTTGGGAATGCCTAGTGGGAGTTTTCATTGTGTTCATATTGTGACGATCGCGTAAAAGTAAACGCGAATTTATATGGAATTGAAACATCTGTGCAGAAGTGCCACTAAATGACGCTGTTTCAATTTCTTAGAAATTCGCGTTTACGTTTACGCGATCGTCACAGTATCAAAGTGCCACTAGGCACACTATAAAGTATAACGTTCTGCAAGCCAAGTGGCACGTCGATTCTCTTTCTACGATCGCTAACGCTTCGAAAACTAGAAAGATGTATGGGAATGACATTTGCTATCAACAGGTCACGTGATCAAGATCTGTCATTCCCGTACATTTTTCTAGTTTTCGAAGCGATAGCGATCGTAGAAAGAGAATCGACGTGTCATTCGACTAGGGGGGCTGATAAGCTAATATCATATGATATTAGTTTAGATACTTACTGGCTTTACGTAATTCCACGGGAACTCTAGAAAGATGCGTCGCACATTTATAATATGCTGTTGTTATTTTTATTTCGTGTTAATGTATATGGCAAGCTTACTTTAACATTTCGTGCTAATTGTAAATAGAGTACATTATAATGTATCTAGAGTATTTTAAGATGCTATTTCTTTCAACACAATTATATTATGCGCAATACTTCGAGTCCGCTCTGACGTTTAGATACAAAACTGTGCAGCATTTTTCAATAATAATTTCACCTGATGGTACATATTAGGAGTAGGATGAAAATCCACACCTCATTCAATTTCTACGCGACATTGTACCTAAACGCTAATTCGTCTGCCGGTACTTCTTTGCTCGTAGGGTGGTAACTAGCCACGGCAGAAGCTTCTCACCAGCCAGACCTGAATCAATTAAGAAAACCTTAATCGGCCCAGCCAGGGATCGAACCCAGGACCTCCGTCCACCGCGCATACCACTGAGGCTGTCAATTTGCTATCGTAGGTACCGGCATATGTTTTCATTTACTGCGCAGCCCCGTAATCAGAGCGGACTCTAAGTTTTTCGCAGACTATACAATTATTTTTGTTTATAAAAAAACAAGTGTAGCTTTTGCAACTTTCTACCATACCATAATAAAAATCATTTCGAATTAGTCATATTTTTACTGGTTTTCTTGTTGAGTTTTTTCGTAAGTAATTGTAGCGAATGGACGACAAAAATATGTGTCGTACATGATGTATGATTTTGAGTTTACTCCTTAAGAATCGATTTTTCTAATATAGCCGCCGGTATGAAAAAAATATGGGCAGTAAAATATAATGCACGAATGACAGAGTTACGTTTTTGTGCGCAAGCTATTCTGCGCACCTTTCACCGTGCGCTGCTGCCAAAGCGTAAACATAGTGTATGCTGCGGGGAACCTCGATTAGCTTAGATAGTCGATCTAAAAGAGTTAACTCCATTCGTGCGTCGGAGCCGACAAACACTTTTTTTTGTTTACTTGGTATATTTACCATATTTATTAAATATTATTTCATTTATCGTTGAAACAAAATTATACATAAAAGTAATGTTATAAAACTGTGATATCTTAACTTGAATAAATGGTATCTTGGAGTTATAAACTTGGAATTTTTATTTCATAACTTTCGTACATTTTGAATGCGTCATTGTAATATTACGAGTACCAGGACGAAGTACTAGTAATAGTGATTTTTTTTTTATTTTTCAAACAAATATTACAAATATCTTTGTTAGGTATTTGTTGTTTTATGTCTACACTAATATAATGAAAAATGTCACATTAAATGTAAGGAAGCTAAAAATGCATGATTTTAGCTTCCTTACATTTAATGTGTAGACATGAAAATACCAAGATTGTTGAAATGTTTGCAAAATATTAGGTTAATATTGACCTTATTTACGCAAATGTACCTATCATAAAAGTCAATATATTCAAACATAGTCATCATCCCCATTAAGTAAAATTCAATAAGTATGTTCCTACTGTACAATACATTTTATATTCACCAAATCCATTTCCTATTCAGGCGATCCCATAACACTCCAGTCATTATCCAAACACGTTCGTTTGTATTAAAATTCAAAGCGTTTGCCATCGTTTGCTTTAAATTTTAATGAAATACCATTCGCGTCTTGTTTGCCCTTTCGATATGGCCCTTTGGCCCATGAGCCTGCTGTAGCCAGACTTACCTCATTACATGAAGGTTGAACGATATTAACTACTAGGTATGTTATGCGCCTACAAATCACCGCAATAAGTGATACGAATTTAGCTACTCCACACTGTGTGTCTGTTTAAATAATAGTTGTTTACTATGCCTATGCGACTGAATGAAATTAAGATAATTAGCCACCTTTGTTCGCCTAAGTTTGTCCGCTTAGTCAGCCTATGCTCCTACTACCATTGGTACGAAAATTGCTAAAATTGGACTGTGATGGTTTTGAAAGACAGCAGGTTCCAAGGGTCCAGACCCAGCAAAAGATTTTTAAGAGAACTTTATGGTTTCCTGGCGAAGTGTTGCCACGAAACGTCTAAGGGTCTGGCGACTGGAGACATGTTTCCGCATGGGCTCATTATATTCCGTAGAAATTATCATAAAACTCCGTTTTATACTTGACCAGTTGAGGATCTGGACCCTTGGAAACTGTTACCTTCCGAAACCATCACAAAATCCATAAATACTTGTGTGCGTACATAGGTAAGCTATAAAAGAAGTATAGGTTGACAAACTTTTAGGTTACATTAAATGAGGCAGTCTGGCTATGGCAGGCTCTCGTTGCATAGAATATTTTAGGACTGTTCATCTGATAAAGTCCAGGATCCGGGGACCATTTTTACAATTGGCAGTAGTAGATTCATCTTAATCATCTTGATGAGACGTTTAACTTTTTAATTTACGAAAATTCTTATTTTGGTAACTAGCATGGGTACGTCATTTTAAGATGTAGCTCATCATCATCATCAATAAAAGCCGATGAATGTCATCTGCTGGACGTAGGCCCCTTGTTGAGCCACCAGCATCCAGCGGTTCAACTGCAACCTGCTTGATGTCCTCAATCCACCTAGTGGGGGGTCGACCAACACCTCGCTTTCCGGTGCAGGGTCGCTCTTCGGACTTCCAGTCCATTGCCACTTCAGTTTTGCAACTCACTGAGCTATGTCAGTAACTTTGGTCCGTCTGCGTATCTCCTCATTTATGATTCTATCACGCAAAGAGACCCCAAGCATAGCTCGCTCCATCGCCCGCTGAGTGACTTTGAGCCATTTTAAAAGGGCCACAGTTAGCGAAGATGAAGCTACTCACAGTAAATTAGCTAGATAGTAATCGATTGTAAGAATGTTCACCGGATCCTGAACTATTACGTTATGACAATTTACCTACACCATTACCTTTACCATTACAGAAGTTGCGCTTAACACTGAAGTACCTAATAGTTTTCCTAATTCTTTGGGTCGGAAAAATGATACCAGATCATATGTTTGATGAAGGCATTAATAATTCGTTATTGAGAAAAGATATGAAACATTTACATATAAATAGGGTGGTTTATGGTAAAACGCAAAGGGATTATGTAAGTATAAGTATTTACGTACCATAAAAATAAACTTGGAATGGTAATAGATTTTACTCTGGATTAACAGCATGTCGATTGTCAAGGTTTTATGTAAATTGTTTGATATACAAGTAGGATGATAATTGTTGGATGTGCCGGCAATCGTCAAGCGGCTCGGGAGCTTTCACCAAAAACGCTGCCTTAGCTTTCGAGATATTATATCTACCTACTGATAACCTAACCATGCTTATATATCAAATGCATGGTTGGATATTCCTTTTTTATAGGCCTACAAAAATACGACATAAATATTTATCACCTGTGCTATCGTTAAGGATAGATACAAGTATATTTTCTAAAAAATGGTCACGTACCTGCACCGATTTCCTCATATAAATTTTAATTTCCTAATAGAAATTAAAAAGGAATCTTTGTATGGTTAATAATCTATTTATTTTTATGATTAATATGGTTTTGTGCGGTAGGAGCGTGAACAGCGCAATCTACTATCATCTCAGGATGGTGACACGTGCGAGATACACGATCAGTTCTACAGAGACCATAAGCTTCTGCTTGTGTTGTTCAGAGCTTTGGCTGTTATGCCGATCACTCGATCAAGACCTGGTAAGTGCATACTTACCATACCTTCTATCTCTACATCATCATCATCATCATTATCAATGGCACAAGGTTTTTAATGAGAGTATAATACTCACAAATTGTACGAAAGACGGCCTCCGTGGCGCAGTGGTATGCACGATGGAATTACAAGACAAGGAGAATTATTTTTTTTCTAGTTTTTACAAGACGTTAGCCCTTGACTGCATTCTCACGGGATGGTAAGTGATGATGCAATCTAAGGGGGAAACGGGCTGGGCGGTTATTCGGTTTCTACCCGACATCGTACCGGAACGCTTAATCGCTCAGCGGTACGTCTTTGCGACCTGGCCCAATTAAGAAAACCTCAATCGGACCAGCCGAGGATCGGACCCAGGACCTCCATCTTGTAAATCCGCGTATACCACTGCACCACGAAGGCCGTCAAAACTGTTTCAGGTACAATAACATTCAGTTGGAGATCTCGCGCCACGGCCTACGCTATATTCTTCTACATCGTAACAACAGTCATCGTCCTCGTCGTTGGCTACGAACGCATCATGATACTAGGTTCGACGAAAAAGTTCGACGACTACATCTATTCTATTCTATTTGTCGCCTTCCTCGTGCCACACTTTTGGATACCGTTCGTCGGATGGGGCGTAGCACATCAAGTGGCCATTTATAAAACGAATTGGGGAAAGTTTCAAGTAAGGGCCCCATTTTTAACAAAGTTACCGAATACTCTACTTACTTGTATGCCAAAGTTAGTTGCTACTAAATATACGTGACTCAAATTCGTCGTAGACCAGAAGGAAGATACTTGTACTATGTAGGTAATTTGTGTGTACACTTAAAAGTAGTTTTGCTTGTTAAACTAGCTTTTGAGCCGTGATAGCCCAGTGGATATACCTCTACCTCTGATTCCGGAGGGCATAGATTCCAATCCGGTCCGGGGCATACACCTCCAACTTTTTGGTTATATCCATTTTAAGAAATTTAATATCACATGTCTTAAACGGTGAGGAAGGGAAAACATCGTGAGGAATCCTGCATACATGAGAATTTTCTTAATTCTCTACGTCTCTGAAGTCTGGCAATCCGCATTGGGCCAATGTGCCCTATTGGCCTAACCCCTCTCATTCTGAGAGGAGACTCGTCCTCAGCAGTGAGCCGAATATGGGTTGATAATGAACTAGCCATTGCCTAGAGGAGACCTACCTCAAGTTTACCAATAAAAGCTTAAATTATTTTCTTTTTTTAAGAAAAAGGAAGCCGCTTTCAAATTACTTAGTTCCATAAAAATATGCATTTAAATAACGAAATCTGCATCCAAATTGGTTCAGTATTTTTATCAGAAAGTCACAGACGAACAAAGTCGTGTAGGTAGATATGAGTAGAATACATTAAAATCTTTTTTAAATTCGTCTACGCGCACTAGCTTTATGTTCTGAGGTATACTCGTAGATAGGTCGTAAGTATTTAATAGCCAAAAACTATCTCTATTATAATTGCAGGTAAAATATTATCGTATAACAGGTGAACCTTTGAAGTTTTGAAAACCTATGGTCATAATAAGTGCTGGTTGTTTGCTGGTAGTGGTCGGGTTTCTTCTCCGCCTGTGTGCTCTTTTGGACGGGTTCCTCCTGTGACACACTTCGTCTTATTACCACCTGCTTCATCTATGCTCTGTGGTCTAGATAGATTTACTATTTATAGCTTAAAATAGTTTAAAAACTTACTGTTACTTGCAGGTAAGATATTACCGTATAACGGGGGAAAATTTGCAGTTTCCCAACTTGAAAACAACCATAGTCATAATAAGCGCTGGTTGTTTGCTGCTAGCGGTGGGTTTCCTTCTCAGTCTGTGTGCTTTGTTGGACGGGTTCCTGCTACGGCACACGTCGGCGTATTACCACATAATAACAATGATCAACATGAACTGCGCTCTCTGGTACATTAATTGCAGAGGCATCAAGATAGCTTCGCTGAGCCTTTCGAAGTGTTTTCACAGGGTAATGTATTGCTTGCTCCACTTACATTGTAAACGCCAAAGTTTGTATGAATGTTTGTTAATAATTCACGCCAATGCATTTAGCTGAAAATTAGAATGGAACCTGGACTGGCACTACTTGTCATCGGCGGAAATTTCATGGTTCTGAACTGAAACTGAATTGCAAGTCGCGTTTCGCCTCTAAATAGTTTTTCCCTTTTCGGTTTTCCGCCAATGTAATCTTCGTCATTTTATAAAATCCAAAAGTTTGTCTATATTGCTTATATATTGCTTCTACCATATAAGAGTAGATAACTATGGTGTTTGAATCATGGCGGCTTCGGAATGTTTCAAAGAACCCATAATAATTGCCAAGAATTGTACCTACCTAAAGTTAACTTTTTTATATTTTCCTTTTAAAACTAATAAATAATATCACTCACTCAGCTTCATGGTAGGTAACCGTTTTAAGAGCTTGTATTTAACTTGCAATGATGTGTATGGAATATGATTTTGGGCAAGCGCAGAATCGCCTGATGGGGTGGAAGGCAGAAGCAGACGAGATGGGTAAAGCAAGCGACTCTCTAAGGGCGTCATCTCTGAGATTCGGACCTCGGCTTAAACCTCTAGAAGGGTGTTTTGGCCTGAGTGTATCAGTCACTCCGTCCGGTCCGTCCAGAGTTAAGAACTAGGTCCATCCGGGTGACGTCAGATATCGGGTACCGCAGACTCTGTGTAGCTTGTGTTTGTGTTGCCTGGGAAATGATGCCGATCATCATGGCAACCCTTTGACAGAATCCCTGAAGGTTTAATATTTAACAGTGGGTTTCCTTACCTATTGAAAAACTTTCAAATTTGTTCTCGGTCTATTTTAAATTATAGAACACATTGGTTATTATTATAGGCAAACTGATTCAATCTTGGAACACATCACTCTATCGGATGAGATTGGATTAGCATACATCATAATAAAAACATTTAGCTAGATACTTACTTAATTAAATTCTGTCTATAGGTATCGATTACTTTGAGGTATTAGACTATACTATTACACGATATGTAGGTACTCGTATGTTCGAAACATAAGTTATTGTTATTGTCTATATATCAGTAGGACACTCAGCTTAGAACATATACAACAATTAGCGGACGCCCGCGACTTTGTCTGCGTGAAATTCAGTTTTTCACGAATCCCGCGGGAACCACGAATTGTTCCGGGATGAAAAGTAGCCTATGCGTTAATCCAGAGTAAAATCTACTTTTATTCCAAATTTCAGAAAAATCGCTTCAGTAGCCGCAGAACAAAGGAGATCCACTATCATCCCTTATTCTATCCCCATGGGGGTTGAATTTATCAAAATCCTATTTAAGCGAACGTCTTCATCGTAGTAGCTCCAACCTTTATTTTCAGTTCAATCAGCCGAAAATCTAAGAAGATTTATACAAACCTTCATCCCCTATTTTATCCCCTTAGGGGTGAAGTTTATCAAAATCCTTTCTTGAAGTTGCCTACGCCATAGTAGCTTTATGCATGCAAAGTCTCAGCACGATCTGATAAAAATTGACAAAGTTTCATACAAACTTTCATCCCCAACTTGGGGGTAGAATTGATCAAAATCCTTTTTTAGCGGATGCCTACGTCATAAAATCTACCTGCATGCCAAATTTCAGCCCGATCCGCCCAGTGGTTGGGCTGTGCGTTAATAGAACACTAAGTCAGTTAGTCAGTTTTGAGTTATATAATATTTAGATAAGTACAATGCTCTACGCTCGTAAACTTCAATCTAAGCAATTAAAAAAGGCTTAGTTTACAAGCACTTTTGAAAAGTCAGGTATTATTATTTAATAGTGATAAAAATTTGCCGAAAACTAAAAATTTAAGGTATAATTTAACTAACAACCTTAAACCTTTTCCTCACACATTTAACTACTATTTCATTTTCATTATGGGAGTGCGATTGTTTGTTGAGTTTTCATATATAAACCACTGGTTTCATAAATGCACAATGAAATCTGTGCACGAAAATAACTACATACATACAATATATAACAATTCATTGTATATTTTGTAGCTTTTATAGCACATTATAGCATCAATAATATAGTACCAGGAGAAATCAAACACATCACTCAACATTAAATATACGTTCACCAAAGAAAAGCTACATTATCAGCGATACTCGTATTTATTCCCTGTATTCCCGCGAATGAAACCACGTAGAGTAGGCTAGTAGTTATTGATTGTTCTTTCTTATTAGGACGTGAACGTAGAGTGCTCAGCGAGTCTGATATCAAGTTATCGATATCTCTGGCTCAACTTGTCCGAGTTGCTTCAATCGCTGGGCAATGCGTACGCGCGGACTTACTCCACCTACTGCCTCTTTATGTAAGCTATACCTACCTATGAGTTCATGTAGTAGTAGTTCGAAGAGCCGATGGACGTTGGGGTCCTAAGGTGCTAGAATGGGTACCCCGCACCGGAAAGCGCAGTGTTGGTCGAAACCTTACAAGGTAGACCGAGGACATCAAGCGGGTTGCGGGAAGCCGCTAGATGCTCGCGGCCATCGGCTGTCAATGATGATGATGATGATGATGATGATGATGATGATGATGATGATGATGATGATGATGATGATGATGATGATGATGATGATGATGATGATGCTCATCATGATCTCACATTCATGTGAATGAGAGATCTTGTAATTTATGGATGGGAATTTACAAAATAAGACCCTTGTGAATTGAGATTTTTTTTAATTCTTTACTTGTAATGTATGTAATTCCGCATTGGGCCAGCGTGGACTATTAGCCTAATTCCTCCCATTCTGAGACGAGACTCATACTCAACAGTGAGCCGAATAAAGAGCTGTTAATAATGATGATGATGATGATGATAATCCCTAATATTTTTTTCTCCAATTAATACGTTTTTTGACGATTATATATTCACTCATTTGTTAATTGACATTGCTTTTTAAAACATTTTAATGTCAAGCGAAAGCTTCTGAAGATGTTGCTCAAACCTTTCTTCGCCTATTAATTATCTGAAATGTCTACCGGAATAATACTGGATGACTTTTTAGAAATTATTTTTTTCTCTTATTTATTTATTTAATTTTTAACTTTTTTTTAATTTTTAACAATGTTGATAAAATACAAGTTTTAATACACTATTAAAAATTTATAAAAAAATTTGACCCTCCCGCTGCGTGACATGTGAGTGCCCAGGCAACCGGTGATCAGGGCTCCAGAGTGAGGACTCCTAGCAATACGCGCCGTCTCAATAATAACTACCTTCTGTATCCGACGCTTGTTTCAGCAGTTTAGCGAAAGCTTCATTATGGTGTTGGTCGAAGCTTTTTGCTATAAGACCATTGACTGTAACGACTGTCGGAACAATAATAGTTGACTCAACATTCTTTTTTTATTAGGTTTTTTAATATAACGATAGCGGTATACGGCGCGCTGTCGGAAATCGTTGACCACGGCTTCAAGTTCAGTTTCAAAGAAATGGGTTTGTTCGTGGACGCTGCTTACTGCTCTACGCTGCTCTTTATTTTTGCTGATTGCTCACATAAAGCCACGCTTCAGGTACCTACAGTTTGTTTCTACTAGCCTTTTTTCATTTATACATTTCAAATTAAATTTGTTTTTGCATTAGTTACTATACTCGTACTTCACCCAGTAGCGTGCTCATGGGCGTTGCCAGCCCGAAGCCAGGGAGGGGGGAGGTTCATAATATTATGGAGGATGAGAAAAATATTAATTCTATGTAGAGCTGCATACTCTAGATCTAGATCTACTCGTAGAGTATCCAGCTTCACAATACTTGTAACAATATGGGTACCTCGCGATTATTACTGAAAAGCAAATCGACTGAATGTCTTTAGGACTTTGGTTGCATTTAGCTATATTTTTTTAGGTAAGCAACTGACCCCTCTGATTCTTCTTGGCGACGTCCCATTTATTAAAGCAATAAACCATCAGGAAACTAGGAAAACATGTATCTGGAACACAGCGAAAAAGGATAAATGCCTATATCAGCATAAAATAAATTATAAGACCGGAAAACTCGACCGATCTGTTGTAATATAAAAAAAACCCTGATTAAATTTCGAACCATATTATGATGATAATCATATTGTGATGTTTATTTTATCAGGTAGCTGCTGGAGTTCAAGACACTTTACTTTCGATTGATGTTCTGTCTGTAGACCGACCAACACAAAAAGAGGTACTTAATATTTTCATTTTGACATACACAGTACTTCTTGCCTACATTATACCATGCAGTGCAGTTGATGAAAAAGTTCTACATTTCGTTCGTTCCACAAGTTGCATGGATTGTCTTTTATTATCTAAGTAATTAAAAATAGTTTTGTTGTTAAAAAAAACCCGAGGGTACCTAATAATTTTTGAAATTAGGGTAATAATAATACAATATACCAACAATTAAGTTGTAAAATTGAATTCAGCTTATAAAATACATTCAGTTTCTGCCACCTTTTGGTTTTTTGAGGTTTGAGGCCTTTGTTACAGATTGATCACTTCATCCAGGCCATAGAAATGAATCCAGCTGTTGTTAGTCTGAAAGGATACGCTCACGTTAATAGAGAACTTCTTACATCGGTCAGTACGAATATTTTTACTAGAAAATCAAGTTGTAGTTCTACCAGCACCGTAGCATAGTAACAGTAAATAGATATACGAGTACCTACCTAGTTGTTTATTTAGTACTTACTAGCAGACACATGCTACTGCGTTCACGTGATATACCGAATTTCACAAATTTCGTGGGAACAATGGAATCAACCGAGATAAAAGTAGCCTATGTGCTAATCCAAGAAATAATTTAAGTTTCAAATTGGAACCAAATCAAACCAGTGATTGCGTCGTGTAGGAGTAACAAACATACACACACATTGGCGTATCTAGGATTATTTCCTAGGGTGGGCCTGGCCCCAGACATCAAGTCTATTATTAGTATCTTAGTAGAATTCCATATTGGTAGCCCAGAATCCTAGGGTGGAGACAGGTTCGTTCTAGAGTGGGCACGGCTCATCCGGCCCACCCGCTATATATACGCCTATGTACACAGACGAACAGCCTTTAATATTAGTGTGATTCATTTAGACTGCAGACCACAAAACTCTTAACAACGTGACTTTATAATTTCATTATAAAGCTCAGTTTTTATTGTTACTAAATTATGCTCCAAGGTGTCATGTCGTAGCCCGTAACGGATACCTTGTAATAAAGTGAAATACTGTCGCAGAGAGCGGCCATATCCGATGTCAAGCCCATCCGACCGTTTTTAGGCAAATTGTTTTGGATGTTTTTGCTTTTTGTTAAAAAGTCTAAGGTATTTAAAATGCTTTAATTATAAACGGACGCCCGCGACTTCGTCCGCGTGGAGTTAAGTTTTTCATGAATCTCGCGGGAACCATGGATTTTTCCGGGATGAAAAGTAGCCTGTGTTAATCCAGAGTAAAATCTATTTCCATTTCAAACTTCTGCCCAATCTCTGCAGTATCCGCAGCGTAAAAGAGGAACAAACACACACTTACACACAAACTACCGGCTTAATAATATTAGTGTGATAGTGACTAATTTATTAATTTTAACATTATCCGCGATGAAACCAACGAATCCAAGCGACAATAGCACCCAGATACCAATAACGTATTTAATAACTTAGCAACAATCTGGCAGAGTAGAAGAGAAGAGTAAGAGTTTCATTTAGGACATTTATATCAACCCGCCATATCTTTGCTATTAATTGATAATATGTCTAACAGAATCAGTAACTCGGTTTCATAAATTTTGTATAGTAACGTTTACACTTATGTGTTGTGACATGTCGTGATGGTTTACGATACAAAATGTATGAAACCGATTCTGATTCTTTTCTGATACGTCACAACACGACACCTTAGACAAATTTATATCCGGCTTTAGACATACTGATGTTAAGTGCTTATGTATTTCAATAATTGTTTCTTGTCTCTATGTTTCAGGCAATAAGCATGATCGCAATATACCTCATAGTTCTGCTGCAGTTCAAGATTTCGCTGCCCAAGGACATACCTACGAGCACTTAAACTCAAAAACATACTTAAATCCCTTACAAAATGTAGAACACCAAAGCAAGAAACCTACTATGATTTTTTTGTAATATTAGCTTATTGCACACATTATAGTAAAAGATTATATTATAAGTAACAGATAATATACCGTTATTACATTATTTTTGTTTAATTACTATGTCAAGAAATGAATTTATCCGGTCGTTCGCACCATCTTTTTTATTCATGTGGAAAAATCCTTATGGATAACTTCTTGCCACGAGGAGGAATAAAGGTTGAAGAGAAACTCTCCCTTAAGGTTCACTAAACCTTAGGTACACGTTGAAAATGCATCTGAAACATAAACAGCGTTTAGGTACCAGCTTGAGGAATTACGAGTATCAAAGTCAAACTCAAAGTAAAAATCATTTATTTCAATGAGGCTTAGTTTACAAGCACATTTCATACGTCAAAGAATGTTTTTAGATAATAGTGATAATTAGAAACCGAAAGGACAATGGTCTATTTCCAAACAAATTTTTGCTGACATTTTTTTTAAGCGTCTATGAATGAAAAAAATATAAAATGATAGATAATAATTTTCTTAACAATTTATTCTTATGGTTTAATATTATGTGAAGTCTGGAATTCGAGATATTTATGTTTGAAGTTTTAGAGGTTATGTTTGTCAACAACGAATAGAGACCTACTTTTTAAATTGAAGTCTTAATTATTCCACGATTATGAAGCAGGGTATTTGGGTTCGATCGAAGAACATAAAAAGTAGGTTTGATCCCCATTTTTCTCTTAGACATGGATATGGATAATATACATACTTTATAAAAATGAATATAATTAAACCTAAAAACCAACGTGGAATTTAATACAATAGTGTTTTAAGTCAGTAGTTTAGCGGGAGAATCGGTGTCCATAAACATAAGCGGTCGTTAAAAAAGAGTGTAGGTACAGAAAATCATTTGATAAGTATCGGAAAAATGCAACAAGATTTACAAGACGCTTAAGTACGCAAACAACGAAATTACGACGCGATGTGACAACTGACTGACAGTTCACAGTTGAATTGTTAGTACATGACTTGTCATAGGAACACGTAAAAGTATCGATACTTTATAGTATAGATTAATGATTATCGATCTCCTTTCGATACTGTTATTTTTGTAATCAATAAGTAATCTTCAGGACTTACTATTTTTAGTTTTATTTAAAATCATGTCGAACATACTTAAACAATAAATACGTTTGTAAACACTTGTTCGTTTCCTTTGATTATTAAAATATATCATATGGCTTACTGTTGTTAATAATTGTTATTAACATGTTTGACTATTACATTTTGGTTATTTTATTACTTAAATGTAAAATGCCGCCAAGTAAGAGTGAACTTTAGCAGTATTTTGTCATGATTAGAAATAAGTAATTTAAATTAAATAGGTGTACCTATTGCATTTAAATTAATTACTATTTCTTGTTTGAAAATCAAAATATTTTATATATATTTCAAAATAATTATATTAATTCGTCATAAATATTAGTTTATATGTTTGTTCTACTGAAATTAAACTGATGCATTGAATACGTGTAGTTCAATGACGATATTTTATTCGATTCGATACTGGCTTTTCGATATCGTGCGCGTCCCTAGTTGTCCGATATATGCAATATTCGTATAAATAGTATGGTTGCCATACTCAATTATTTAAATGTAATTGATGTGAATATATTTTAGTTTTTGGACTTAATTAGACCTTTTGCTCTGTTTCATAAAATTAAATAAATTATTTTCTACAAACTGTAATAGTTTACATTAGTAGACGCTTATGAATTCTATCAACAAACACCAGACCATTGTCCTTTGCTATATTTATTGATGATAAATAGAATTTCGAAATCTTAAAATTAAAGTTTCGAGGGTTCCAAACGCGCCTTGTATCTCTGGAGAGCGACAGGTTCCCCGTATCTTCCAGCGTTCAAACCAAACTCAAAATACTCTGTTATTACTAGCCTCACGCCTTTACTACCACTAATGTCAACCACTGACAATCAAGTAAGCTCACATGCCTGCAGCGCTAACGACAGACATCAGTTCGGTAGCCATTCCTATATAGTATAAGTTTGCCCAGCCCACTAGGTAAAAACGATGGCGTGGCACCGCTCGGATGTTGACGCGTTATATGTGCTAGGTTTATTATAAGCTCGCAATAAAGATGAAATAGAAGAATTACATTTATTTGGACAATACACAGATATCTCTCTATTCCCAATGTAAGCGTAGGTTGTAAAATGGAATGAAATTGAAATGAATAAATATAATGTATATATACATACAGACAGAATCGATTCCACTGGAATCCACGTCCTTTAAAGCATAAAGTTGGGAACCCACTTTAGGTAATGAAGTTGCCTAGGTATCACGAGCGTGCGCACGATACGTGCGCTCGATCCCGCCTCTCGATACTTGACTGACGAAAAAACACACGTACGATATTGCTTGAATCGCTGCAAACTCGTAGAACGAATGAATAAAAATATTTTTTTGTGTCGAATCGAGCCGTCATGCACTTCGCGACTAACAAGCCGTTAGCGCTGCAGACATGTTTGCTTATTTGATCGTCAGTGGCTGAGATTACGCTTAGTAGTTTTATTGTAAAAAGAAAAAAAGTAGGGATAGGTTTGTAGCAGCCCTAATTGGAATGCCAACTCAGCGTTATATCCGACGCGTGTTGGTATGGCAGTTTTCAAGTTAGTCATTCGTTAATTTCGAAACGCAACGGTTCGGTTCACAGTCCGCTATTTTCGTATAGTATATATTTTAACACTATTGCTTATTTTGTATTTGTATTGTATCTTGTGTATTCATTAAACAGAGTTTCAAAATCAAGTCTTTATTATTCCGAATGTTTGGCACGCAATAGAAACGTAGCTTATACAGGACTATGACTTCTCTCTCTCTCTACTAAATTATATATAAGTCAAGTTCTATATATATGCTAAAGGTTATAAATATTTAATAGACAGAGCTATCATAAAATAACAAAGAATCTCGTAACCTTCTGTAAATATTTAAGAAGTCACTTTAGTCACTGCAGTATATTATGTTGTTTTGAATGTCGAGTTTATCGCCTTAGTTTTAATGTATGATTTATAAGATACGTGAACCAGAAAGTTTGCAAGAGTTTTCTCTGCGACTTAGTTTATCATTAGCATTAGGTAAAGTCGAGTCATAAATATTGTAATTACCTACCACTTAGGTTGGTAAACTTTATACCTGTATTTTACATTAACAGGTACCTACCGGTTTATTAACTGAATCACTTTGAATCACGAGGTCCTGGGTTCGAATCATTGACTACATAATTATATACACACATACTTTTTTTATTCTCTACAACTTAGCCCTTGACAACAATCTTACCTGATGGTAAGTAATGATGCAATCTAAGATGAAAACTTGTTAGGAGTAGGATGAAAATCCACACTCTTTTCGGTTTCTACACGACATCGTACCGGAACGCTAAATCGCTTGGCGGTACGTCTTTGCCGGTAAGGTGGTAACTAGTCACGGCCGAAGCCTCCCACCAGCCAGACCTAGACCAATTAAGAAAACTTCAATAGGCGCAGCCGGAGATCGAACTTCTTCGTCTTGTAAATCCACCGCGCACACCACTGCGCCACGGAGTTCGTCAAACCTACTTTCTTCTAAGAAATCTTCAGCTAAAATTCTCTGCCTAGAGTTGGGTATGTTAGTGGTGTTACACCACGTGCCTCGGGGAGCATGTTAAGCCGTCGGTCATTAAATTTTTCAATTTCAATTTAACATTATCACCCACCCACCAACCCGCCATAGAACAAGGTTGTGGGTCTAAGCTCCACATCCCCTCTAGTATCAAAAGGGAGGCATAGCCCTAGTGGGCCGTTAAAATAGGCTGATAATGATGATGATGACCCATATAGAGTTGGTAGACAGACACAGAGATCAATTTCATTTATGATTAGTTCCCATTATATTATATTGAGCGCCGTGATAGCCCAGTGGATATGACCTCTGCCTCCGATTCCAGAGGGTGTGGGTTCGAATAACGGTGCACCTCCAATTTTCAATTGTGTGCATTTTGAGAAATTAATATCACGTGTTTCAAACGGTGAAGAAAACATCTCTTTCTCACAGAATTTTCTTAATTTTCTACATGTGTGAAGTCTGCCAATCTGCATTGGGCCAGCGTGGTGGACGATTGGCCTTACCCCTCTCATTCTGAGAGGAGACTCGAGCTCAGCAGTGAGCCGAATATGTGTTGGTATCGATCGATCCCATTATATTGTTCGTGTTATGAAACTAAACTTCAGTGGCCCTATTCTATGTTTTGCTTGTACTAGTAAGTATACAAAAGTTATCCTGGGGTTGTTTGTACTTACGTTAACAATATCATGATGAACAGAATTTGTATTAAGTACCTGCACATGTCGGGCTTTTATCATAAATATAGGGCAAGGATGGCAAGGCGAGATAGATTTTTGGATGCTCATGCGTAGTAGATAATCAAAGACTTTGGTGAGGAGACACCAGCGCTGGACGTGCTGGAAAACTAAGTAGTAGATAATCCAAATTGCCATTTAGTGATATTAAACAATCCGTCGCAGCAGACGAAGTCATATTATGCGATTTTGACTGTCTAATAAACTGATATTATAAATATTGGATAGAAGCCGGCGTTACTTTGCGGAAGTTCATCATGATTATATAATGATTTATTTATTTTGCTATCATCCGCGAAAAGTCGAACGATGTTGACTCTACAACGTGCAATTGCACGTTATAGAGTCCTGAGGATGCTCCGGTTTCGGGGTGAAAGGTACGTAGAGAGTATTTAGTCGGACCTGGGTGACGTCGTCGCATGGGTTCGTCGACTTTTCGCAGATGATAGCAAAATAAATAAATCATTATATAATCATGATATTATAAAGATATGATTGTTTGTTTATTCTCTCTTGAAACTACTAAGCCGATTTGAAATATTATTTTACTGTTAGGAAGCTACACTATCACCGAGTACTATAGGCCATATTTTAAACCCTTATCCCAACGGGAACGGGAATCACGCAGGTGAAACCGTTACCAGGAATTCATATTATATTCAAGATGACGCTCCTTCAGGATACATACACACGCACCTGTCCAACGTCTGTCTATAAACCTTAATACTAAAACGTAAAATCGTCATGACGTACAAAAATGTGCCTCGACGAGTAAGTAATTGGATCATCAATAAAATACAAGAAAACGAATTGCTCGCAAAATATGTCGCCGTCGCTTCACTAAAGCCAGCTACTGACGATCAAGTCTGTAGCGCGCGTAATATTGATTCAGAATCCGGGGAGCATTTTTACAATTGATTGTTACAAATAGTACCTGCTTCCCGCCTATTTCGTATAGATAAGTGTCGCCGCCTAGCGTATAGTAGCGTCATTTCATTTCATACTTTTATGACTTCCGGTTATTATAGTTAAATTTAATTAAGTAACAATGATTATCAATCCGAACAGTGGAGAGGTTATTATTAATTATTGATATAAATATAATTATTTATTTTACATGATATAAATTCATCATTGGTTATTTTACTCTTGACAACTATGACGTCACGTTATGATTTAGTTTGTATTTAATTTCTCAACTTTGTGTTTCGATATTTTAATATTATTTTACGATCGTTATAAATATCTTCTAATTATTAATGTGTTTTAGATAGAATTATAACGTTTGGTTTGTATAATAATACTCCGGAACTATTATTAAAACGTACTTGTATTGTTAACATATTCGTGCTACCAACAGTAGACACTAACTTTGCAAATATTTTAAATTAGAGGGTTGTTTAGCAGATTCATTGATATACTACCATCAGCGTGTAATATTAACATTATAGCGGAAGCTATGCTGAAATTGTTATCGAATAAATTTGTGTACAGTGAAATATTATTTTACTTCTCCCACCTTCTGTAACATCTCAGAAGTGGGCATAAAACTGTTGGGATCCTACGCTACGGGTCTCGGCAAGAAGAAGAATCGAAGAAAGCAAAAACGGAAATTTTTTTTCTTCTTCTACACCACGCCCTTACCAAGAAATCAACTACATGTGACGCACAGAATTGGAACTCAAAGAAGTTTGTAATCAAGCTTCGTCTACAATACCCTGATGAACGCTGGTACAAAGACTTCGAAGACTACAATATCGTCATACAAGCGTGTCCGGATACAGCATTCTACGACTAGTCGACTTTGTTGAAAAATTTGATGTCATGTCGGTAAGAGCAAAGGATTAAGGAAGACTTCGAGAAGTGCAACATTATTGGAGAAGACGCTTTATCGTCTATCATCAAAAGCCTTCTGGTGGAGCTACGTTCAAATGCCTTCCAGCCTCAAAACGTCTGATTAACTCTTTGGGTTTTCATCTGAACAAGAAAGAAGCAACTAAGAAGACAGAAGCATCGTCAATGCGGCAGCGAACGTGTAGAAAACTTGCAGTGTATGGCGCCTCTCCTACGCTTCAGCCCTCTGGACTGGGGCCCTGCTACACCTGCGGGAGCACGAGCCTCTAGTCGCCGCGCCGCCGCGCCGCCGCGCCGAGCCATTTGCTGGGTTGCTGCGACATCGTGAACTCCGCGGCAGCAGTCCAGGTTAGTCCAGCTATGTATACTTTTATATCGTAAACTTTTTTTTTTTGCGCTTATACAAACGCCTCGCCATTGGTGTGCCGCGTGCATATAAAATTACATAATACATTGGTACGACAAGTAAATTGAGTATACTGCCAGAAAAATAGTAAAAATCGCCCATTGTTATGAAAAGTTTTGAAGGTGCTCACTAGTAAATATTAGAGTGGAGTAGTAGGTATAGGTTACATATGTCTATGTGACGAGACATGTAGGTATATGGATAAAGTACTCGTGATGTGTTCAAGTAGTGATACGTGAAAGTTAAAGTTTTTAATGATTATTATACTGTTATACATTTTATAGAAGGCAGTAAATGATCAAGTTGCTGGTACAACTAGTCACTGATTCAAAAACCTATTAGTAATCTTGTCCTGTACAAAAGTCTTGCAGTCGTATAATAGTTTCTAGCAAGAAAACTGTTTATAACCTTAGTTGATTTATTTTAAATGTATGATTCTTACCAAAGCTACATTTTATTGATTTGTTTGAGTAATAATAAAAAGTAAACAGGCATTTTGTACAAAGTTCTGTTTAGCTAATTGAGTAAATTATAGCTCTCCTTGGCGAAGTTGATAAGTGAATAGAGCTATTTCACAAACAGTAAAAAAAAAACAGCATATAATATATCAAATATTAGAAAAAACCTTTTTTATGTTTAGATCCATCCAACTGCCAAGTAAAAATAAATAATATCCCGTTCATAACGCCATGTTACCTAAAACAACCAAATTAACATATACCGATATCAAAAGAGTCTCGTAAAGTATTCCATAAAAGTGTTAAATAACCGCGGGCAAAATAAGATTGTTTAATATTATTGATTGAATTACTTGTACGGTAGGTTGCACAATTAGCTATTAAATGTTATTGCTTATTATATCACCCTATAAAATACTCCCATATTAAACTGTTCATGAAATATAACAACTTATCGTAACTAATCATAATTATAGTATTCGTTCAGAATTCAGTTTATCCAGTTTTTATTACAGTCAGACAGGACATCTCAAAGCATTTAAAATTAGAAAAATTAAATACTTGATATTACTTGGTGTTGACGTTTATGACAGTAAAGCGTTTACAGAGTTCATTAATAGCGCTATAGTAAATTAGAATCAGTAGGTACTAGCCAAGACGTGATAATTAGGTATGCCTATCGCGTACTTTATTGAAGTAACTTCTGAAGAAGAGTTCTATCATATAATTCGAGGATTTAGCTGATGTAGATTTGATAAATAATAAAATCTGCTCTTAGGGTTTGTCTGTACTTATCAATTGCTCAACGGGCTATTTTAGTTCTAATATAATTTATTACCTCGTTTACTCCTAGCTTAAGGGTGGCTAGCTATTCAGGATTTCGGTTCACAAATAAGATACTTATAAGCCAGGAAAGAAAGAGACAATTCAAGCTGACTCTCTAATTAGAATACAGTGGTATACGGCTAACTCTAACTGAACAGAGTCGTCTTCGCGATGAGAAATGATAAGCATTATACCCTGAACATAAGAGCCCTTAATCACAATTCAACATTTAGTTTAGGTTAAGTAACACACCAAAGTTACCGCATCTAGCATCATCCGTAGCTCAGGGCCATCTAGTTTCAAATTCAATACGAAAATTACAACTTTCAACGCACCTATACACAAAACTATTATATTAGTTAAAATAACTGCTTAAATAAGAAAACTATACTGAGACCGATTAATTAAGCTAAAACTTAACAATTAGTAGTAGTTGCAAAAATATCATATTTAAGTACTTAATACCACAGGTTTTAAATAAGTGAAAAAAATATAAAGATTTACTTTTTCTTATATTAAAAAAATACATGCAGTATTGTGTACCATGCGCTTATGGAAAGTTATCGTATGCCTAAAGTTAAAGGGAGTTCTAATTATTTATTTGAATACTATATGTGTCTACATCATTAAGGGGCCTTTTGTAAATACTAGGGAACCATTTATACTATGGTGCTAACTGTATCAATTGATTATTCTTACAAAATGTGTTTTAGTCAGGGTATTCCTGTTACAATTTTCAGTTCACTATATACTATCAAAAGATTAAAAGTTAATGGGTAAATAAATAATATCATTTGGATTAGCTTTACATATAAAATTATCATAATATGATTAGTTGCTATAATCCTCCAAAATAGTTTGACCGGTTCTGATTAAGTTTTATATGTAGATAATATTAGGTAGGTCCGAGAAAAGGTTGTTATACATTTTTGATACCCTTAAACGATAAGGGTGATTAGTAGTAAAACTTCTAAAGCAAAGCAACATCGGTTGGGTCAGCTAGTTACTTTATAATAATGGAGTAAAGCTTCCACTATCCGTAATTTAACAGTTTGTTGAAGAATGGTAAATCAGGGTTATATTGAATGCTATAGAACTTTATGTATGCTAATGGTCAGGTGTGTGTAAATTTAAACGATCATAGATGGCTCGAGTAAATAGTAGTTATTATGTCCGATAGTGGAAAAACGTGAGACGATACACTTTTCTATATTACACGAGGAATTAATACTCCTTATTCCAGTAAGCTCATCATAATGTTCAGTCATAAAAATGTTTGAATGTCAGTTTGTCCAACCCGCGAACTACAGCCACCTAATGTAGGTACAAGAGCAAGACCTACACAATAAACGGAACAATAGCTATATCAACAAAAATATGTCTGTAATGAAAATGGTGTTTCGTACCCACATATTATTATTATAGATATACACAGAATTACTGATTTTGGAAACATATGTTTTTTGGGAAAACTACAATATAAATGTACTTATATACTAAAATCTAATCATAAGAGATTTCTAAAGCGTAACATGAGATAGGTCGGTACGTATAAAATTTGTACTATAATGTGTGGGGGCTAAGACCTTATGGGATGCAGTTTACAGATTCAATTAATTTAATTCAAAGTTCGTCTATTGATAGAATGTGGTAGTGAATAAGAACAGATATTAAATTATATTCTTGTAATATTAACAAGATTAATAGTTCTACGTATTTGCAGATTGTTCTGGTAGATAGGGAGGAAAATGAAGTTACAGATGTCCTCATATACGGTAGTCGAGAATTAACATTGATTTTCACAGTTCTAAATAAAAAAAAAACGCACAATTGAAATAATATTATTGTAAGATTCTCTCTATGTGACTAATGCATAAGTGGCGATATATGTGATTCGGTTCCTCTTGGTTTACTTCTACGTGACTTCTGTCTTATGTGGCACTCGTCAGTGATTCACTTCTATGCGACTCACGTCTGTCTATATCTATATATTCGACTATGGCTTACCTTTTACTATATGTCTGTATGATATACGACTTTGTGACCTAAGTCTGTGTGACCTGCGTCTGTGTGACCTGCGTCTGTGTGACCTGCGTCTGTGTGACCTGCGTCTGTGTGACCTGCGTCTGTGTGACCTGCGTCTGTGTGACATGGGTCTGTGTGACACACGTTTTTGTCTGTGTGAAATACCTAAGTATTTGTGTGCTTACCTAAATTGAACGAACGAATTCCAAACGAAAAGGAGATTTAAACCCACGTCTTACTAGACACGGGCATAAGTTAGTTATTTCTGCATATCGTCTCCAAAGAGTAAAAAAAAAATCTTTTGTAGGTTTGGGTGTACTCTTCTATAACAAGATCCCCAAAACTGTGATGGACCTGCCAATGCATAGCTTTAAGCAATGTGTTAAAAAACATTTACTTAGTCGAGGTTACTACAACATTGATGAGTTCCTATAAAGATAAAAGCGCTTGGAGGCCATTGGGTCAGCTTCCACCTTCACACAGGAAATAAAACTATAAGAAATTGTAATTGTTATCAATTGTAAATTATAATACTCTATGACTTTTTCAAAAGAGCAACTGTTGAGTTTCTTACCGGTATCTTCTCAGCAGAACCTGCCTTCCGAACCGGTGGTAGAATCTTTACAAATAGTCTACTGTCGTGTCAAAAGTGCTTGTAAACTGAGCCTACTTGAAATAAATGATTTTAGATTTTGATTTTGAATTGGTCCGAGTTATGTTGATTAATCAAGTTATCTTAGTGATTCATATTTATTGAAGTCGGAATGACCTAGTAACTAATATGCAGATAAAATTCAAATATGTGATTTTATAGTAAAATAAGTATTTCCAGATTAGGTACCTGTCTGGAAGTACTAATAGCGATGTTTTTGTTTTATCATAATTTCTGAATTTCTTTCATATAGATAGCACAATATACTTATTGTTTGGGTTTGAAGTCTAAGTGACCCATGAACATAATTACCAGAAACGAATTAGGCTTTATGATAGCACTTCGATTATGTATATTGATCAAAACCTTGTCAGTTTCAAATTACTGCTGGATCCTGTTCTTTCCAGATAACTGATGGTGCAGTGGGAGGTACCAGAGTGTTACCAGAACGCCGTGGGACACGGCTTCTTCAGGATGGCCGAATGTTACAAATAGTACCTGCTTCCCGCCTATTTCGTATAGATAAGTGTCGCCGCCTAGCGTATAGTAGCGTCATTTCATTTCATACTTTTATGACTTCCGGTTATTATAGTTAAATTTAATTAAGTAACAATGATTATCAATCCGAACAGTGGAGAGGTTATTATTAATTATTGATATAAATATAATTATTTATTTTACATGATATAAATTCATCATTGGTTATTTTACTCTTGACAACTATGACGTCACGTTATGATTTAGTTTGTATTTAATTTCTCAACTTTGTGTTTCGATATTTTAATATTATTTTACGATCGTTATAAATATCTTCTAATTATTAATGTGTTTTAGATAGAATTATAACGTTTGGTTTGTATAATAATACTCCGGAACTATTATTAAAACGTACTTGTATTGTTAACATATTCGTGCTACCAACAGTAGACACTAACTTTGCAAATATTTTAAATTAGAGGGTTGTTTAGCAGATTCATTGATATACTACCATCAGCGTGTAATATTAACATTATAGCGGAAGCTATGCTGAAATTGTTATCGAATAAATTTGTGTACAGTGAAATATTATTTTACTTCTCCCACCTTCTGTAACATGATTTTTAAAATTAATCAAGTTAATTTTTCGTGAGTAGCTCCATCTTGATGACACGATCAACTTTTTTATATACGACTAGCCGACGCCCGCGACTTCGTCCGCGTGAAACTCGATGTAAACTTTCAACTACTCCTATCCTACCCCTAACTACTCCTACCTACCCCTACCCTGATTTTTTACACCTTGTGTCCGAAAAACCCAAATATCTTACGGAACCCTATTTTTTTCCAAAATAAAATTTAGCCTATGTTACTTGTGGATAATGTAGCTTTCGAATGGTGAAAGAATTTTTAATATCGGTCCAGTAGTTTTTGAGCCTATTCATTACAATCAATCAAACAAACAAACAAACAAACATACAAACAAAGTTTTCCTCTTTATAATATTAGTAAAGAAAATTCTTGATTCTGGTAGCTAACATGGTTATATAAAAAACTTCTGAGAGTAACGAGAAAACGCAATTTGTAAGATAATGTGACTGTTAAGTTTTATAACTCTTAATTAAGCATATGTAAAAATAACAGTTGGTTAATTGAGTTGCGAGGTTAAGAAGTCGTCCTCCCAACTTCAAGTTGTTCAAAAATTATTACTAACAAATTGTTATTTTTAAATATGCTTAATTAAGAGTTAAACAAGAGAGAGAGAGAGGATTATATTAATTAAAGATCGCAGTCACGAGCTACCTTGTCATAGAATAAAAATGTAGTTCAATCGTTTGTTCTAAAAGTACACTGATTTATTTACACATCACTGCGCTTACTACAGACACCGCTGCTATACTCTGATAACTTGACCGTCTGTGGCCGGCGTAATAAATTTTGAGCGTCATAATGCCCACCGTCACAAATCTCGTCATCAACGATCAGTCCTTCGTTGCCTGACACTGACAATGGGAACTCATTAATCAACTTTTCCAATTTTCAAATCAATAGATCTTATCTCGCATTTAAATTATTATAAGTTCGGTTCTCCCGAAGTTGTGCTGAAACCTGTCCAAAGCAGTTTTCTGTGTTTCTACGTACTAATTTTTAATTAAGATATTGTCAGTGACCAGGGTAGTTGACAATAAAGTGAGAAAGCAATTTATAGATAATAATCAAAACGAGAAAGCTTTTTTTAGATAATTATTAATTTTCCTAAATGTCTGGGTAGATTTAAAGGTAATATTCTACTCTAATCTGAATAAAAATGATATCTTATCGTGACCCCGTTTACCATAGACACCAATATAACATTCTTTATCAAAATAAAAAAAAAAACGCGCAATATTTTTTCGAAATTAGGCGAGGATTTTTGTAGGCAAGTACAAACCGTATACAGATTATATCAGTATACAGATTATATAAAAATCCCTATTTTATTATTTCTAGTTCCTGTAAAAAAATCATCAGATCAGCAGCCCGAAATTAATGAATTAGCCGGCTGCTAGTACTTAAAGTAGTTTAGTTGTAAAAAATAATAATAAAAAAAACTCTAGAACTCTATTGCTTTTCAATTTGTGTTTATTTTACTAGCCTCACTATATCCCAAGTAACAGGTAATTAAATATCGTAGTGTAATTGTACAGAAACAGGAATGTGAGACTTTTAGGAGAACTTTAATCAGTTTTAATGAGAACCAGGAAAGTTGTAAATGGATGAAATTTAATTCAATGTTAGATACGAGTGCTTTTACCTCTGTTTCGTTAATGGTTTGAGTTTGAAATTGAACTTAGTTTAAATGCGGTTTCGACGTTCAATGTAGGTTACGGGCTGATGTCTGACCCCAAGGAATAATGTTTTTGTCGACCACTGAGGTCATCTCACTGGAGGAAATAATGGACTTAGAAAACAGTTGGATTTACATTTATTTTCATTTTATACGTCATCATAATCTTATCATTAATAATAATAATTTATTTATTTTCTTCAAACATACATTGGTTATAAAATTAAATACACAATTCGATCCGAACATGTTTTGCCGTTAAAAGCGTGCAAAATATTCAAGAATTTAGTGAATTGAAAATTTAGTGAAAAAGAGAAGTGACATTCTCTTTTATATATTGGATAAAATATTATAAAATATTTTTTAAAATTGGTCTAAGTGTTAATCATATGTAGCTTTGAATCATGAATTCCTAGGTTCGAATCCTGGGTCGGTCTATGAAATATTATTTTTTGTAAGAAATTCTCAGTAGCAGCAGCACGGAGTAGCACCTCGGAGAGCACTTTAATTCGTTCCCGTTTTACCATTGTCAGCCTATTTTAAAGGCCTCCTTCAGGACCAGGACTCCCTTCTTATAGCAGAGGGGATGAAATGAAAATATACTTTATTGACCACCACAAAGAAACATACAATACAAGAAATACAAAAAAATATACTTAAAAAATGCACAATAGGCGACCTTATCGCTAAAAAGCGATCTCTTCTCTGTCAAAGGATATGGAGCTTAGACTCACCATGGTGCTCAAATGCGTGTTGGCGGGCTTATTATTAAAATCCGGTAATGATCATAACATAGTCAAATATTACCCTAAGTCCACCAATCCGTATTAGAGCACCATGGTGTGTGTAAGCTCCATATCACCACTGCTATAAAAAGGGAGTCCTTTAACTCGCCTCTCATATTATATGCTTAACCCTGTAGTGAGCCAATTATATATTATAGATTGGTTTTACTAACCTGGTTCAAACCTTATCTATCGCGAGAGTAATTGTATACAATTACCTAGCTCATTCGCTCTACAAATATTTATATTACAAATTTCGATTAAATTTGCCCCGTTATCTAGATTATTAATGTTATTGCTAAGTTTCTTCGAAGTTGGTCTTGGTAGATTAGGTAGACGTACCTAGTTCGTTTCACGAAAAAAGAGCACTTTGAACAACTTCAAAAATTAAACGCGAACGGCATACATTTTTTCAATGATTATTCATTTAGAATAAAAATCCTTTATGTACAATGTACACATGATATATGAAAACAATAACATCCCATAGATGCGGTACAAAAGCAAGCTAAGCTGTCAGCACCCTTTTAATATGACACGACTTATATAAGGGTCTGAAACTTCATAATGACTTTAATAATGTGCAAACGGATCATAGACCTTTACCAACTGATTCTACGACGATGAATGAAGAATTAATATTAGATACCTTCACGCGTGGTATGTCTTAAGTTTACCTTTGTAACCCCACTTCCACAGAAAAGGTTTTCTTTTATTTTCTATAGCTACAGCTGGTAGATATTGTTGTGCACAAAGTTATTCTTCATACTCCTGGGTAGGTTATAGCAAACTTTTCATCACGTTACGATCGATAGGAGCAGAGCAGTAAAGGAAAATGTTGGGAAAACGGGAGAAGTTACTCCATTTTTACAGCGATACTACTGTAAGGGCTGGATTAAAGAGATTTAATCTAAGGGCGGAGGAAGTCGTGGGCGTCCGCTAGTTATAGATAACTTGTTATTAAATTAATGAAAATAAATTATTTAATATATTTTGAACAACATTTTGTAAACAAACAATACATAATTTAAAAATGTATTTTTAAATATATGCTCTGAAAAAATACGAACCTATTTAGGTTATTGGTGTTCAGATGTGGCAAGATAGTAATTGGTATCTGTGAAGATACACCACGTCGTAGATAATTGATAGTGTCACCACATACATCGATCGTTACTATCGCATCGCTATTACGTATGAATACGTATTTATTTATGGATGTAGGAGTAAGCAAGTTAATGTAATCTATAGCCTAAATACATTGTTACATTGCATATAGTTTAGTGTCTATGAATAAGCGCAAGACGTGTCATACTATACTCATAATGAGTGTATTCGTATGCTAGGTTAAAATAAATTACCTTTATTAGAATATTGGCTTTAAAAACAAAACGAGAAAAATAATACATGATGCCCGTCGAGTCAATTACGTGGGATGTGACAAATAAAATTGTCGATCTTTACTACGAATCCGCTCATATAATTGGATTCATGTTTTACGAAAGCTTTTTATAGGCTCTAAATGACAGCATTATCGGAGATAATTTGTATGAAATTCACTTGCTATTTCTCTCCAACCTACCTTAAAATGCGATTGTATTGATTACTTACTTATACACTATTCTATGAATTTTCAAGCTTTTCTTAAAGTTTTCATAACCTATTATAGCTGAAAGTTTATAAAGTAAGTATTGAAGGTAACATTATGTATATCTAAGCCCGAAATCGTATTTCTTAATCTTTCCTTTATATTATATTTTGGCTAAACACATAATATTATTCGTGTAAACCCTTTAGTATAGCTGACTAGCTATCCAAAAGTTCAACTTTAAGCATAACTTTATCCGGCCAAGGGTTTCGACTAGATATAAAAATTGCAATATTAATATCTTTATCATTACATTTTCGGCTTTTTGCTTGCTTCTTGTAAGAGCTTTCAAACACCACAGTCCCGAGCACCTTGGGACCCCATTAATTTTTCAAATAATGTGTCTTTACCTTTGCCATTTCAGCTTTACAAGTTGAGATATATCGATGACTTTGGCAAATCTCTTCATATCTGGCTCAATCACGCACTAATACAGAGATAATCCACGCGTAGCTCCAGCGCCCGCTGAGTAACTTCTGATGAAGCCCATAGTTAGCGACCATAAGTTCGTTATAAAGAGTTTGAACAATCTAATCTATTAACATGACTACGAGTAAAACGTTGACAGACAGGATTACATAAGTTTAACTTTTGGTTAACCAGTGACCTCTTGAGAATAAAACTTATGAGTCAGTTGAGGAATAGAAAATATTAATAAACAAATCAGATTGAATATTAATTTTTATAATATTTACTACTAGCGGATACCCGCGACTTCGTCTGCGTGGAATTCAGTTTTTCACAAACCCCGCGGGAACCATGGATTTTTCCGGGAAAAGTAGCCTATGTGTTAGTTCAATCCAGAGTAAAATCTATTTCCATTACAAATTTCAGCCAAATCGCTTCAGTAGCCGCAGCGTAAAAGAGTAACAAACATACTTACACACAAACTAAAATATATAAGGACGCGGTGTTTGTTACCAAACTCCTCCAAAACGATTGGACCGAATTCTATGAAATTTTGTAGTAGTAAAAATATAGTATTATTCGTTCATAAAGCTGTGTATGTAAGAAGCATGTTTGGTTTAGGTATTTTAAAACACGAGGTAAAGTATTATATTATACTTTATGATCTGCACAGAAAAGATAATATTTTTCCGAGTACACGGTGTAATACAAAGTAAGCTTGTTACAAAGAACAAGAATGCATTTCCACATCGGAACATATAAGCCGATTTTTAAATAATACTAAGATCGTGCTACTACTACTGTCTGTAAGTTACAAGTTTTATACCGATCGGAATCGCGTTCGAAAGATCTTTTTGTGATAAAGTAAATTAAAGTTAAGTTCAACTTGTTTGTAGACTAATTTTCGTAAGTGGTATTTTTTGGCCATTTTCAATGATTATACACATAAAATAAAATAATTAAGCAAGCACAAAGCAAAGACGCATTTGGAAACCTCGTGACTTTAGTTTTAAGTTTGCGACTTTACTTATCACCATAACTTTCATTCATATTTATATAGGGAGTATAGTAAAAAAATAGAGTGAAAATTCTGAATAAATAAAGAAATTTTGGTTTAAAATAAAATGCTTACAAGAAATACCAATTTGCTTATAAATAAATAAAAAAGGTAATCTTTTATTTCATTTCTAAAATCTAAATGAAAGCCTCTTCACATTTTCTAAGAATCCATGAAGATAAAATAAAATTCATTACATAAAACATTCATCAGCGCAATTTAACAAAAGTATCTTACACATGACTCCTAAAATTTATAACAGCTTGCCACAACACCTGGCAGACAGAAGCATTACCAAACCTACACTTAAAGAAAAACTTAATAACCCTTCGAACAGGCTAAAAAGTTCCTAAAACAAAAATGTTACTACTCCATAGAAGAGTACTTTGCTGATACTTCAAATAGTTGTAATTATATTTCTTTTAAACTTAATGTCATTTAATCTTCACTTATATAATTTAAATTTTATTAATTAAACATTTATATAAGAACATAAGAACATCCATGTATGACTAAATTTAATATTTCTTGCAAATAAATAATTCTAATTCTGATTCTAAATTAAAACGTACTCTTCTCATTGTAGAAGTGTTAGTAATTCAGAAATACAATAGGTACAGAATGTTGCTTTGTTTATGTTATCATTATTATTACTGTAATCCTACTATAAACTACAAATTACAAAACAGGCACGTCTCTGCAGACTGTAGTACTGACTGTTACCTATTACGAGAGGTCAATAACCGTATCTTTCTACCAACAGAGACGCCTTATTACCCAATGTGTGTCAGTTATTAGGTTGATAACTCAATTGCATCTTTGAATAGGAAAAAGATAGATATTTACCTTACCGTAACGTGTACCATAAAGATAATTACCTTACCGTTACACTGTAACGTGTTATCCAGGGCATCTATATCCAAGGTAATACCACCAACTTCCAAACTCCAGGCTGAGAATTAAGCTAAAAATTTCTTTGAAAATAATAATCCTTTTATCATAAAAATGGAACCGACTTCAAAGACGTATTTCAGTTATTTTGACTGAATACAAAAATTATGAAACCGATTTTCATGAAAATGAAATGGGACCAATACGGAATACTCCATATATACTCCAATCTGGTATACTCTTTCAAACAAAAAAGAATTTTAAAAATTGACAATAAATGACTAAGTTAGAAGGTAACAAACATTAAAAAAACATACACGTCGAATTGAGATCTTCCTCCTTTTTTTGAAGTCGGTTGAAAAAGGTCAGTATCTGCTATCCTGACCCAAAACTCGAACCTACTGAATGTACCGAAGTCACACAAGCTAACCACTGGACCAAGGAGGTAGTTACAGTTAGAACATTTTTTTTATTCTGTACAAGTTAGCCCTTGACTACAATCTCACCTGATGGTAAATGATGATGCAATCTGAGAGGGAACTTGTTAGGAACGGGGCAAAACTCCGCACCCGTTTCGATTTCTACACGACATCGTACCGAAACGCTAAATCGCTTGGCGGTACGTCTTTGCCGGTAGGGCGGCAACTGGCTACGATCGAAACCTCCCATCAGCCAGAACTGGACCAATTAAGAAAACCTCAATCAGCCCAGCTGGGGATCGAACCTAGGACATCCGTCTTATAAATCCAGGAACTATGGCAGGATATGCGTTAAATACAGTTAAATAAAACCTATGCACGAAATTATCTATCTTGTACCATATTCTGGCAAAATAAAGAATTTTTAATTTGATCAACCCATAATCGGCTTACTGCTGAGCTCGAGTCTCCTCTCAGAATGAGAGGGGTTAGGCCAATAGTCCACCACGCTGGCCCAATGCGGTTTAGCAGACTTCACACACGCAGAGAATTACGAAAATTCTTTGATATGCAGGTTTCCTCACGATGTTTTTAATTCACCGTGATATTTAACTTAAAATGCACACAACTGAAAAGTTGGAGGTTGGACCCTCCGGAATCGGAGGCAGAGGTCGTATCCACTGGGCTGTCACGGCTCGTAAGATAATGGATTATATAGTTTTATTTGAGAAGAGAAAGTCACGATTAACCTTCCCTATTTCATTGCTTAAATAAGAGATATTTGTTTGTTTGATCCACAAATATCTCTTTTTGTAGGAGAAAAGAGGACTGTCCGTTAAAAATATTATGATGATGATGGTAAGGAAACTTTTCTCTCAATATCTGTCCAGTTGATATCCGTTGACGCATGTCCATGACATCATTCGGTGGCACATACAGTCGAATGAACATCAGATTTGTATCGCACTTCGTGTCGAGTGCGGTTATTAAAACTCAAGAGCACTCTAGATAATGGGATTAACTCTAACAATACGCTTAACAGGTGCTACGTCATCAAACTTTTTTGCCGACGAAGTTTTTGTTGACCGGAAAAACATATTCGATAACTAAAGTAGTTTTTCAGATAGCATGGGTACGGTGACAGTCGCCTGTATGACGTTCATAATACGTACTATTATCGTAAATCGTGGCAAACTTTCAAGAGTGAAACGAACTGTTACCCGCACCATTCTACATGAAACGAACTGTAGATACCGTTAAAAAACATACATTATTTAATATTTTACTAATACCGGATGGTATGAATGGTACCGCATAAACTAGTTAGTTATTTAATTAAATAAAAATGTGTGCGTCTCTGGATGCTCGACAAAAATCATAAATTAAGATTAAATCATAAAGAAAGAAATCATTACGTTACTAAGCGGTTTACCCTCCCATAAAACAAAATAAACGATTATTCAATACCTTTAAAGTTTAAATTAGCAAAGTTATTAAGTTATATTGTAACTGATTGATGGGTAACAATTTAACGTAGGAGCCTTGCGGATACTTTTTGCTTGATTAAATGAGAAACCAGTAGTTATGAAATTAAAGTCCAAAATAAGTTAAAATGTTTTTTTTGGAAAACCCCCTTACCACGAACTAGAACAATTAATATTATTTTTACAATCCAACATTTGCTTCTACAGTTTAGCGCATTTAAACAAACATAACGAATTCCTCAACTTTATTATATTGCTACGGTGTATAGAAACAGAAATACAAATAAGCTACATTTCATTACAGTTCAGTGGTACCGTAAATACGTCGCATACTCGAAGCACGTAATTGATGTAGGGTCTAATCAAATCTACATGACGTTGGATGCGAAAAAAGCGAATACGAACGTTAGGGCACAATATACTTCGAATCTAAATAACTTTCGTAGCTCTCGTAGCATCGTAGTATCTCGTAGATATACGTAGACCGTTGCTACAAATGCCTACATCTCCTTCGTCTCTACTTCATCTTTGACGTTAAGTAATGATGCAGTAAGATGAAAATGGACCTGCTTGAAGAGGTACCAGTTTCTTGTATGATATTTTCTGCGCATCATCGTACTGGAACGCTAAATCGCTTGGGAGTACGTGGCTTATGCCTACCACCACACCAGACCTGCGAGGCTATTCTCTAAAGTTGTTTTTCGCAAGTGCGAATTTGAATTCTCCGCTTTCTTTCTCATTCTATAGTAACGTGTTAAACAGAGATAGAGGTGAAATCGAAACTCGCACTTGCGAGTTATAAAAATGTCGTAACAGAATAGCTTAGCTGAGCCAATCTGGGAATCGCACGCAACTTGGGAACCACTCTGTTGACAATCATGGCATTATCGACTGCGCCCAAGAGGTCGTCAAAACGGTCGTATTCCATATAAAAACGGAAGGAAAACTTCACGTTATATTTTTTGTCCAGTTTTAAATAATAATAGGTGTCGGATTTTTCGTAGGAGCATGATCAATGGAGGTCGAGGGATTTAAAAGCGACAACAGTGCTAATGATAGCCCATAAATTACTACCTTGGTGTAGGCATTATTTCCAAGAGGTCTTACAAAGGGGTAATTATCAATTATTTTTAGAATTTCGTATGAAATTATTGACGCAGATTTGGATGAGCGTGATTAATACCTATGTCTTTTAGATACAATTATTATTATTTCCCCCTAAAAATTAGTACAACTGGCTGGCTCAGGACATTTCTACTTTTTTTTAACTAAGAAATTTCCAGAACTATTCCCAGATTTTAATATTATAATTAAAATATATAGTATTTCGTTCCACTTTCACACAAACAATATAAATAGAAATAAATTTTACCTTTATTTAAGCTACATAATAAGTAATTTCTTCGGAAATGTCTTTATGTTTGAGAGCGGCAAATGATACTTTAATTAATTGTACTTCGTTTATAATTACTTTTAGGGCAGTAATTTAAATTCTTGACATAAAGTAGCAAAAATATTTTATTGCAGACCTTAAAATAATAAAAACATTACATTTTATTATATATAAATAATATATAATTTAATATTTAATACTAGCAGACGCCCGCGACTTCGTCCGCGTGGAATTCAGTTTTTTACAAATCCCGTGGGAACCATAGATTTTCCGGGATGAAATGTAGCCTATATTTTAATCCAGAGTAAAATCTATTTCCATTCCAAATTTCAGCCAAATCGCTTCAGTAGCCGCTGCGTAAAAGAGGAACAAACATACTTACACACTTTCACACTTACACACAAACTTTTGCCTTTATAATATTAGTGTGATATATATAGAATGGAAAAAAAATAAAATATGGTATGGTGGAAGACTTTTTCAATTTTAATACTACTAGTAACTGTGTAGTAATCGAGGTTCAAGTTTAAACTTCCCCTATACTTTAATTATTTTTAATGACAGACTGAAGCAAAGAGTCATAATGAGAGATCTCATAAGAACACAATTTAGTAATTAAGAGACATTGTTTAAAAATAGTGAATGGTGTATTTCTTTAATATTCCCAGTGATGTCCTCAGGCGCCAAGCAATAATTAAGAAAGTCCGCCTCAATAATGAAGTAGCGGTTATTATAATAAAAATGATGCTAACGTGATGGACATGGATAAAGAGAAAATCAAAAGTAAACACAAAATACTACGTAGACCTTTTATACAGAAACGGTAAACTCCTGCTGTATGTCAGATTTGCCTTATTTTAGGAAGGCCGAAATATCAGCTCGTGTTTCTACCTTAGGAAAGTATGGTAGGCCACTAGGAGTTTACACCATGGTAGCTAAGGGAATTAGCAGGTTTCAGGGCTTCAGAACTTAAATTGTCCAAGTTAAGATAGAGTAGCAACTCCAACCAACGCCAAAACATGTTGACGTGCCTGTCTGTACACCTAGGCACGTTAGTTGATGAAACTGAAGGTTTGTCAGAAAGTGAGTAAACATGGTTTGTGGTATGGTTGGCTGGAGACTGGCTAGAGGTCCTGGGTTTGATCCCCGGCTGGGCTGACTGAGATTTTCTTAATTGGTGCAGGTCTGGCTGGTGGGAAGCTTCGGCAGTGGCTAGTTGCCACCCTACCGGCAAAGATGTACCGCCAAGCGATTAAGCGTTCCAGTACGATGTCGTGTAGAAACCGAAAGGAGTGTGGATTTTCATTCTCCTCCTAACAAATCAGCCCGCTTCCATCTTAGATTGCATCATTACTTACCATCACGTGAGATTGTAGTCAAGGTAATAATTGATCAATGCGTTCCTTTAGTAACACACACAAATACGCTTGTCCTGGTAATCAAATCTATCCTCCCAAAATAGAATATCTATAACATTTTGCTTCTCTGTTGTAAGAGTATAAAAATATACCTGAATTATAAAAAAAAAATACATGAATTACAAAATGGGGCGATGAAATTAACATTAATTGCAAAGAGTTAATTTTACGTTTATTGCTTGGAACCATTAATTAGTCAGTGGTTAGAAACTTTGCGAAAAAGATTCAAGGAAAGTTGTAACGAAGTATTGAGCATTTTACAATTTATCAAAGAGAGTAAATAAATTATGAGAACTTGTTTAAGAAAATTTAAACTTATTTAACTCTCGCAATGTAAAAAATTCTAAGCAAATACTTTATAGGTGTAAAAACATCTAATAATCATCATAATCAGCTTAAGGCTTCTTCTCTTCAGAAGACAAAAATATTATTTAAAATGACTATAAAGTGTATAGTAATTTTAAATAATAAACAGAACAGACTACGTGTGTAACGGGGTGTAACACCATCAATTCTTTTACCATGACCATTTGAACGATTCAAAGCTGTACAGATTACCCGAGATATCCTAAGCGAAAGGTACGTTCCCTTTTGAAAACATCTATAAAACGAAAAGGGGAATTCTTGTCTCTTGATTGGATGATTCAAGCGGTAATATTTCTTTAATATAAACATTACTTACATCTCATTTGTATATTAAATACTTATTGTATTTAGAGTGGTCTTAATAAATAAACATTATTGATTTTCTTATTGAACTCTGGGACTTAATTGAAAAAAAGGCTTATATTTACAGCCGTGCGTGCACTCCCAAGAAAGTACCGCCTACAGGCATCGTTTGAAATTGCTTTCTTACAAAAGTAATATCAAAGAATCCATAGTTTGATTATCCTGGTAAAGAACTGATAAATCTATATTTTTTATTCCTTACTCCTAAGATTAGCGAAGCATTTTCGAAGAAAAGCCTACCTGTGAAGCCTATTTAATTAACTTGCAACTTTATTCGAAAATGTTTCATTCATAAAATTAACTTTATTGGTAGTGGTATAATTTGAAGAAATAAAGAATTTATTTTTTTAATTGTTCCACACTTTACACCTTAACACTATTGTAGTGCCTGATACCTCGACCATCTTGGGCATAAGAACACCACTATGTCAAGGTTGGCACATCCAATTTCTTGTTAACTATACAAGATTGTAAAAAAATATTAAGAAGAAGAAGAAATAATTTATTGCACACACTATAAGATAAATTAATAATTAAAAAGAATAATTAAAACTTGAAATTCGCTTGCAAATGCGGCTTTATTGCAATAAATAAGCAATCTCTGATAGACAGCCCCTGAGCTGATGACAGGATTGCCAAGAAAGAGCGGGAAGGTGCAATACACATAATTAAACAAATGTGTACATATATTATGAATAAAAAGGTTAATATTTTATTAATGAAGATAATACTTAAATAGGCTAATGAATAAAAAGAAACATTTAACTTTTGGGCTCTGAGTTCATTCAGTCAGGCTAAGTATTTTTTATGATATAGATATACCAGTGCATATATCTAAAGCTTATATTGCACTGTCCTATAATAGAGAAGTCTATATAATAGGGATGATGATAGTTTTTTTTTCATTGTATATAGATCATTATTTCGGAGCTAGAGGGATTTAAAGGGTTTGTTTTAAAGGGTCTAAAAAACCCCCAATACAAAATGGCACGAAATAATAACGCCGTTGATTCGCTGATCAAACAAACTTTCAATCATCTTTGTTATTTTTGCGTTTACATTTAGTATATAGTTCACATATTGAAAAATGTTACGTTCAATGTAAGAAAGCTAAAATATATAAATTTTCATTAATTACGATAAAAGAATTTTATTAGTTACTGAAACTTTATAATCTTATTTATTTTGCAAACATACAGTCAATCTTTGGTTTTGACGTATTAATTACTTAATATTGACCTTATTTATCCGAAAGATCAATATAATATTCAAACCTAGTCATCATCCCCATTGCTGTGACTATAATTTCTTATTCTGTATCGAGGAAATGGCCTAAAGAGCTTGCCAGGAATGAGCTGTTTAAATTAACGGCAACACAATCCTGAGATGAATGCAATATGCAATGTAATAACGTGCAGGCATGCTGGATGCGAGCATAACTAAAGTATTAAATTTGTTACGACCTCTATCGCGCAAACGCATACGCTTAGTTCTTAAATAAAAAGTGCTTGGTTCGATTTCAGTTTGAACTACTAGCCTGATCAATTAAACATCTATAATTAAAAAAAAATCATAATCGGACTACTGAATACAAAGTCACAAGTGTTAAATAAATAAAAAAAATATATACACGTCAAATTGTTAACCTTCGCTTTGCCTATTAGTCCGGTTATTTTCGGCATTCAAAGTTACATAAATTCCCAACAAGCTGAAAATCAATAAGATTGTCTAAAATATGATTAAAAAGTTCCCCATATTTTTCATGTAAGGAAATTTTTTTATTCAAGGTCAAAATCTTTAAGACTCTTTAAATTGTTTAAGTTAAATAGGCTTGTAAACTACAAGCACTTTCGAAACGTCAGGTAATAATATTATTAGATTAATGGTGATAATTATTAGTCGAATACCTCGGACCTCGGAGGTTAGTTCCAAACGTCCGAGGTCCGAGTATATGTAAATTTACATTTATTCCCATTAAATTTTGAGACTATTATTACTACAAAAGCTCTGATTTAGCATGAGTATGTAAATTAAAAATGCCGACAAAGTTGTAAAATAAATTCTAGCATTGTTTTGATGTACATCCCCTACATGTACGAGTGAAGTGGGGATAAATTTTTATTTACTCGTTTATCTTTCCGATTTTTCGAATCTCGAAAACCCCATTTTTCAAGCTTTATCCTTGAGAAGCTATTTTCCAGGTACCGGATGGATAAGGATTGTGATATTTGAATGTCTCTACAAAAGGCCTGCTATGTCCTGCAGTGGACTTCCATCGGCTGATACGAGTATGATGATGGATCGACGAGGAGTTTAGATTTTATTTCTAATTATGTTTTGAACGAGTATACTTACCAATATTCAGCTTTCAGCTTTTCTAGCCGCGGTGAAATTATTTGGATAAATTTTATTGGCACAGTGACTGTGACCATGGCCCTAGTCACTATTTAAAAATAATGATTGTAATGTTTGTATTTTTAAATGACTAAAATTACTATACGTTCGTCCCACACGTTCCTTGGTGAAGAAAACACGCAAGGTATTGTAATGTAGGCATATTTTGATATAGATTATGAAATAAATGTCAGCCGCAAACCTGCCGTGGCCTGCGTGGGTTTGACGGGGTAGGAATAACGCTCCATGTCTTGATGAAAGAGGATTTTTATAATTTGTGTTGGAATTTGAATTCTCAATTTAGTTCCATTATTTAGGAGAGGCGATATGGAGCTTAGACCCACCACGCTGTTAAAGTGTGGTTTGACTAAGGTTAATAATGTTTCTATGACGACGGCTTACTAAGCATTTCGAGGTATTAAAACCATTATTCCGTACTGCGAGACTTTTACTGAGGAAAGAGGAGATGACTGAAAGATTAGGAGAAATAAAATGCTACACCCTTAACCAAGGGTTCAAACCCGTACCTCGAGATCCACATAAGCTGGTCAAGATCAACGATGCAGTTAGTTCATTAAACCATCAAATGATACCTATTTTATATCTCCAAATATTAGAATATGCAAGAATCTTACTTGTATGTTATGTCTTACATATACTTTTCATCAAAAAATCGAAACAGATTACTACTTGTTTCGATTTCTTTTTCCATTTTTTTAAAATAGAAACCGTTTAAATCAAATAGTACTAAAGAGATTTTAACATAAATATCATTTTACAAAGTAGCAAACTTTTTAATTTCAATCGTATAAATGCATTTTACAAAGAACCTCTAAATCCTTTAATAATGTATATAAACGCTGTAAAACGTAAGCTAGTTACGAAATGACAGTAAAAACAATAGAATACACGATATAAGATGACAAAAGTTTAGTATCATTGTATTATGTATGATGCGCCTAACAAGCGGAGGGCGGGATCTGCCCGCCCTGCGGAGTATATAAGCCCGGGTCCGTAGCTCGACGGATCACAGCACACCGTCTTCTCAACCGCCTAGCACCACCGAAACAACCAACAAGGTAAGCTTCGTAAAAAATATTACAATTATTTAAAAAAAAATTACACTAGTTAAAACAATAATATTTAATTTCCGTCATTCAAGTTGAAGTACAAATTAAAAAAAAATATTCAAGTAATATTTCAATATCAATAAATATAACGAATCATTTTTATATTTCAAAAATATTGTCTTTAGTTTTATGAGCAATAAAGTATTAACAATCAATAATGCAAATTTTATAAATTAATGTTTGTATATTTTTTAGAATTTAAATTTTAAATTTAAATTTGTATATTTTATTGAGAAAGAATACAATAAGAAACTCAAGATAACCTATCCTAATCAAGATAGATTTTTTTTTCTATATGGCATTATTATAGTAGTCACTGTCCATACATTTTTTTTCTTCTATCTATAAAAAAAAATTGATATCTCTAAAAAAACTCTCCAAAAATTTAAATTTTATTATGTTACTCTCATAAATAAATGAAAAAGTAGACAAATATTATTTCAAAGTAAAGGATTTATTAATTCATCATCTAAAATAATGATTTTGTTTACTCCGAAATGTATAAACAAATTAATTAAATAACTATGTTCAAGTATGTTTCATAACGCGCAAAAAGTAGGTAGTAATAATCCAGTGAACTTAATAATCCTTCAATTAGTTATCAAGAAATACCATCTTCCTTATTACGAGTGCCGAAGCGTAAAATGCGTTATTATCATTTTATTTCAACTGCAGCGAGGAAGTATAATAACTTTATTTAATATTCACCAGCATAGTTTAAATTTTCAATTGAATACAGTGATAAAATATAGCCTATGTTACTCTTTCATAATGTAGCTTTCTTTAAGTGAAAAAATTTTTCAAATAGTCGTTTTTGAGTTTATTCGTTACATACAGAAATACCAAAGTATAAATCATTTCTCTTCTAGCCATAATATAATTCACAAATCCCTCGGGAACCATGGATTTTTTCGGGATAAAAAGTAGCGGGATAAAATGTGTTAATTCAGAGTAAAATCCATTTCCATTCCAAATTGTAGCCAAATAGCTTCTGTAGTAGCAGCGTTAAAGAGTAACAAACATCCAAACATCCATACAAACTTTCGCGTTTATAATATTAGTAGGATAAGATTAGTAGGATGTTATATGTAGCATTCAACAAAGATCTTTCTTCAATTCGTCTTTCTTTCCTCTTTGTAACATTAATGTAAACTAAGTGCGCGTAAAGCCCGCGACTTCGCCCACGTGGGAGCCTTCTATGAAAACATTCTAATAAACAACACATCGGACATTGCAACACATTGGACAATGAGTTTCCAATTTTTATTTATAGTGCATACCCTGGTTAAAAACCTTATGCACGCCACTGATAGTGTTGTCATACATATGTGTGTGTGTTGTGTTCCGGACCCAATCTGTAACGTATTTATTGTTGTATCGTATCGCTCCTATTAATAAAGAAACATGAATTATATCATTCTCTTAGCGTTTCGAATGTAAAAGATGACATATCCGATTCAACGAAAAGTTAAATGATCACCCGAAGATATAAATCAGTTGAAAAAATCGAAAATAACAAATAAATCCTTTTTTTTATTATACACAAAATAACTGTAAAAGCAAATTAAAAAGAAGCATAAAGCAGTCATAAAATTTTTGAAAATACTTGTAAATTTACGTTCTTGTCTCTAAGTCAATTGCAGCTGGTAACCGAACCTGCAGCTTCTCGGTGATAAAGAAAGGCATTCTATCTGCCACAGAGAGTTTGACAACATAAAGGTAGAATACCTTACTTACCTGCTAACCCTTACACAAAAGCGCCTGATAATAATTATTACGAGTATAATAAAGCTTTAAACTCAATTAAATGCATTTGTATTCACTCTACAGATACAGAGGCACTCTACAAGATACTCTTTGTGAATAATACATAGTAATCGTTTAATTTTTTTTTTTTTAAATACAACCAACCCCGAAACATTAACGTACCCACGAAACTAAAAAGGGAAAAATAACAATATAATATTTTCTACCTATTGATCACTTTGAAGTCACTGCCTAGTCAAAAAAAAAAATATTAAAATCAGACTACACTATAAAAAGTTACAGATGTTCATACATATGAAAAAATACATAATAATAATATACACGTCGAATTGTTAACCTTCTCTCTGTCTTTCGTCAGTTGAAAAACGTTTAAATTTTAGCTAAAACCTCATATGTACAAAAGCAAAAGTTTGCGACACTAGGTATTATTAGTTGGGCTAGAATAAAAACTCTTGTGTGACAAATTCCTTTCTCTATAGTAGAATCTTCTTTAGATTAGCTTATCCATTAATTATAAGAACCGTTTCTCAAAAATAATCAATAGCTTACACAGTCACAGCCAGACACATATACATACATTGAAATTATAAAAACAGACTCTGAAAATAGCTATAATAAAATTCTCTCGACGGAATATTCTCGATAGAGTTTGAAAATAGCTATTTTATAAGTTATAATTATAATTGGTAATTGGTTTAACGTAAATAAATATTTTAACACATAAATATAAATTAAATATATCGGTATAGTATTAGACGAACATAACATTTTATAAAATAACTTTCATAATTCTTGACCTGATAATATTATGAACATGCGTAAATCACAAATTTTCCTCTATATTTAGATGAAAAATGATAAGCAAACATATTATGCTGATTGGACGCGCGTGTAACATTTTCTATAATTCGCGTATTGATAAAACAATTAAGGTGGACTACATACAGAAGTTAATCCCTCCACGTGGAAGCTTTTTCGAGTACAATTTTAAATTCGATATTTTTGTAAAACATAGCCAAAGTATTAATTATTGGTATATTACATATTTAACATATTTAGATGTTAAGCTTTTCACATAATAAGAAATAGCAAACGCTCAACCGGGTAGAGTTTTATTTTCTGCAATAAAAAACTCATTTAAACTTTCATCTACTAAGGGGTATTAAAAACCTTTCATTTATTTATTTATAATGTTTATTTACAATCATTTACACTGACTAAAACAATAATTTTTAAATAAATTATCCTACTAAAACGAAATTATGTATGGAGGTTTGTTACTCTTTAACGCCGCTACTACTGAAGCGATTTGGCTGAAATTTGGAATGGAAATAGATTTTACTTTCATAGGCTACTTTGCTTCCCGGAAAAATCCATTGGTTCCGCGGGACTTGTGAAAAACTGAATTCCACGTGGACGACGTCGCGGGCGTCCGCCAGTAAATCAATATCAGTGAAGTAATTATGTACAAATAAACACAGAATGGATTATGGAAGTTCAATAACAGTAAAAAAGGATCCGATACGCAAATTCTTATGGTGCTCTAGTAGTTTGGGCTGTGCATTGATATCAGTCCCTTACAACGAGTATTATTAATGAATAAGACAAGATTTGCAGGTTTTGACATTTAAAGTAGGATGATGAAGTTAGAATATTTTGCGTACTTTTGATTATTCGCTTAGGTACATCGCATTATATGTCGCCCGTGACCATCTTTGCCACTTATTGAATATTACATTTCACAAATAGATAGTCGCTGAAAACATAATTTTCTTCGGTTGATCAAATGAATTGACGTAGGTACTGTGTTTATTATCCATCATTATCGAGACTGCAGATGCAGATTAAATTGCTTCATTTTGCATGCATGCCTATGTCATAATAGACCCCCCAAGCTGCTCATTAGATAGCTATTGAATGTATGTGTATATAAAAGCGATTTTTCTATTTATATTTTGAGATCCCGAGAACGGATAAATCGATAAGTTGGGCTTCTTGATTTATCCTCGAATACGCGAAAAAAGTAAACAATTGATTTTTTTGCTCTTACAGTATCTTTCAGATAATTTACATTTATGTAAAATCAAATTAATTACAAGAGACGCTTTATAAGACAATAATTTTGAGAGAGATTGAAACGAATTCGAAATTCACTCTGTCTAGTTAAAAAAAACAAATACATTATTTTATTAATTGATTTCTCAAATCCCGTGGATTTAAAAGGATCTCAAAGGATTTTTCGGGATGAAAAGTAGCGTATATATTGCTCAAAAACCTCCTTTATCTTCCAGTGAAAGTAACATTAAAATTGGTTCAGCCGTTCCAAAGATTTGCCTGGACAAAGAGACATACAGATGGAATTTTTAAAAACCTGTTTGTGTTTTTGTTTCGTGTAAATAGCTATAAGAACATAAGAAAACACAGTTATCTTGATATCACAGACATACACTTCAATTTTATTTATATGTATATATCGATTGACAGTTGCTATGATGCGAGCTGGTGCTGCTGTGGCTGTGGCGGTGGCCACGCTGCTGGTCTACTGCAGCGCTGACCCACACCAGGTACCTTGTAACCCTCATTATCAGCCTATTGTAAAAGACCTCCTAGGCCTCCTACTTAAACCTCCCTCCTTATATGGGAAGCCTATTATAACGGACGTCCTAGGGTTCCTCCTTAGGCCTCCTTCCTTATAGGAGAGGGGAAATTGATATTAAACCCACCCACGCTGTTCCAATGCGGATTGACGATAGTGTTAAATTCATAAACGACCACTACTATATGTGAATGAAAGTTTCTACTGAAAATATCTCTGGAGCAACGACGCAGTTCTCATAGTCCTCGCACAGCCTCAATAGCTCAACGGTAAGAGTGGTCGGTCATATCTAAGAGATATAATGAATATTAATTTTTTTTAAAGAAAAAAAATGTAGACCTTAGTCAGGGTGCAATTAACTTTGTGGACTAGGTAAACTGGGCTGACCGTGACCAACTTTATTTATAAAGAAGCCGTTTTCTAAATGCTAATATTCCCTAGGCTCCAAGTAGGTTATATATAGCTAATAATTTGTTAAGGCAGTTTGACGACAATACCAATAGTGCAACGAAAGGGGATCACACCAAGACCTCTCAGAGTTAAACCGCGGAGCTATTCAGATTTTAGTTTTAGACCACACAATGTAGAATAACTTAAAACTAAGAATAAACAAAATATTCAATTTAAATTAAAAAAAAATATATATTCATCACATTCGAAAATTTGTTGTATAATTTTTCCAAATGAATACCTACTGAATTAAAAAAAACATTTCTAGACTATTCCATAAGTCGAAAAAGTATAATTAATCAAAACAGAGACAATTGGTATTTTTTTAATAATGGCGATTTTCATCAGTTAATCTGAAAACCAATGAATATTGTTTTCACAAACATTCCATTGTCTGCCAAAACCAATTAAAAATATATGATGAATGTTGGTCTAAATTAATCAACCTAAGTAAATGCAATACCAACATAAGCTCCCAATCAGATACTAATCACGGTGCCTCAAAAGGAAATTATAACGTAAATAACGAAACGATAGTGAGAAATTTTAATAAAGAAACTAAGCTTACGGCTTTTTCTTCATTTAGCGTTTTTAACTATGGCCTTTTAAATTGTCTCAAAGGAATATTTCGATTGCTAAGTGCTGCGAATACCTTTTTGTATTATTTGATTTGATTTATGTGAAACGTTTTTGCTAGGAAGTAAGACAATAAGTCAAGCACACGGGGATCAAACCCAAAAACTCTCGAATAATGCATGTCTTAACCGGGGAGCTACTGAGGGCTTTTGGCCTCAATATGACCTCATGACCGTCGGCTTGATTAGTAGCGGATCGTGAGGTCTTGGGTATTTTTTCCTCGGGGTTAGTTATGAAGTTGAAGCTTTGACGTCCTCCGTGGCGAAGTGGTATGTGCGGTGGATTTACAACACGGAGGTCCTGGGTTCGAGCCCCAGCTGGGCCGAGGTTTTCTTAATTGGTCCTTGTCTGGCTTGTGGGAGGCTTCGGCCGTGGCTTGTTACCACCCTACCGACAAAGACGTACCGCCAAGCGATTTATCGTTCGGGTACGATGTCTTGTAGAAACCGAAAGGATTTCATCCTACTCCTAACAAGTTATCCTAACAACTTCTATCTTGGGTTGCATCGTCACTTCCCATATCAGGTGAGATTGTATTCAAAGGCTAACTTGTACAAAATAAAATAAAAAAGTTGCTGAAAGTACGTACAAGTACGGTACAAAGTACCTCAGAAATATTAATTGCTCCCACCCCTATATCATACTGATAGTTACTCAGTGGCGTAACTGTCTGAGACTCGTGGCGAGTCATTGGAGTGAATTGGCATCAGAAAATCGTTACATATTTTTTTCAGTTTAGATTACTTCTGAGCTGTGAGCCTCTTTGTAAACCCTGCTACCCTATAGTTACGCCCATTGTAATTCCTAGCTTAAGCGCTTTACGTTCTCTGATTACGCCACTGTCAACACGTAACTTTACTAAAAGCCAGTGCGCTATAATAGCGATGTGGCATGTGACGATGTTAAATATTATTGTTTTTATTTATTTTTTATGAAACATTGTAATTTTTTATTACCAGGAACAAGATCTAAGAGTTGGTGGACATAGCTCCGGAGATCGTTATGACGGTAAGTTGTTGTCAAAAAGTTGGCTCCAAAATGCACAAAATTTTCCGGTTTATCATAATTGCACTTCAAAATATTATTGACCCTTGTGCACGTACACATTATTTTAACATTTTAAATCGAACACAAATTCCTCATTTTCAAATAAAACCCTTTAACGCGTTAAATATAAATTATAACCACAATTTCGTCGACACTCCCCTAATGCAATATTTATTTCATTTACACTATTTATGCACTTATTTTAAATTTAATTAAAATTATCGTTCGCACTAAATATTTTTAAATATATTTTTGCACTAGTTCAAACAAGTTTCCCCATACACGTTGCATTCACGGTGATGAATTTAAGCACTTCACAGAATCTCCCAGCACATACCAGATGCACTTCACAACACCAATTGTGCACTTGATACCTCAGCACTGTCTTGGGTAAGTACACAATATAAATTTAATAAAGCTTCAACCATAACTATATGTTAATTGCTTTTTGACAATACAATAACTTGTTCCAGATTTCAGACAGAAAGAAGACTTTGAGGATCTTTTGAGGTTACTCATTCAATACGATACCAAAATAGAAAATAGGAATTCGGGTATCGGTGGAACATTACCTGGTAGAAACCCTAATACTTACGAAAACAGGTTCCTTGGAAGAGGTTACCCAGTTTCAGAGAGAGATATGGCAGATAAGACACGATACGCGAGATATATCGATTCTCTTGGGGGTGGGAATTTCGTTCGCACTCTTGACTCCATAGGAGGAGGAAATTTCGTGAGGAATTTGGATTCCCTTGGTGGAGCTAACTTTGTTAAGCGGACCTTAGATTCAATTGGTGGAGCAAATTTCGTAAAGAGAACGTTGGATTCTATCGGTGGAGCTAACTTTGTCAAGAGGACCTTGGATTCTATTGGCGGACCCAATTTAGTGAAGAGATACCTGGACTCATTGGGCGGTGGCAATTTCGTCCGACGACAGGTCGATTCTCTGGGTGGTGGAAATTTTGTTTAAACTCCTCTACTTACAATTACGTAATAGTTTTATTCTATTCAGAAAATCCTACATTGTCACCAATTGTGTTGTAAACAAATCTACTTAACAAAATCAAATAAGTACACAGGATAAATCCTTGCGAAGTTTTGTGTGCGTACCCCAGAATTGGTAACAATATAGCGATATCATAATATTAATAAGCAAGTTCAATATTTTTGGTGTCCTTTACCTTTACGTGTTATGAAATAAATTTCAAGCAAATTAGAAACCAAGTCTTGGTTGTATTTTTATTTCACCCGCATCCTATAATCCACTTAGGAGAAATCCCAAACTCGTGCTGCCGTATAAAACTATTACGGCAACGCTATCATAATTTCCTTGCATTATGTTAATGCTAACGATATATCACGGCAACACGTTATGAGATGCACGTAAAAGACGACCCCAATAAAAGACGACCTTCACCCATATGTTTATTAAATGATTTTTTTATGAAAATATTGTCCAAAGGTTATGTTGGTTAAGGTTTTATCCCATCACAACTCTGGAGCAGGCAAGTATAACAGGTAAATCGATCAGTGTCGTAGCTTGCCTTGAAGGGGCCCTGTATCAAAATTAATTGGGGGGCAATAAGTAGATGCCGAAAAATCTCTTTAGTTTTAGATTTACCTCTAACTCTATCACCACAAATTAAAATTGGTGCCAAAATGTTTGTTGTGTCGTACTACTTTTTTTTGATATAGTGGAGAAACATTGAAATAAACAAAGAAAATAGTTAATTTCTAATTTACTAAAATTTGTAGGTAAAACCCGAGAAAAAAGATTGCTCTTTTGTAATTTCTGGATTGAAACTCTATACGCAGTATTTTATGTTTATTTTTTCGGGAAGCACCATATTTAAGTGAGATTGTGGATTAAATTTTACTAATTTTTGTTTTCACAAATAAGATACGGGGCCCCTGTAAACTGGGGGCCCCATCATTGATACGGGTGATACGGCGGTAGCTACGCCCTTGAAATCGATACTAGTAACTAGCATCGATTAAGTTATAGTCGATAATGAATAATCCATACTAATCGAGCGAGCGACAGTATGAAGCTTTGATATTACTCGTATAGAATATGCAAACGTTAAGTTAGTTAAGACTTTATCCCGTCACAACTCTTGTATAGGCAGGAAATGATAATTTTATACCATAGATAGTATACGTCCCTACAAAATCACCGCAAAAAATGATCCGAATTTAGCTACACCACTGAGCGCACACATACGAAATCTTGTCTTTAATTCTATTATATATATCTATATATAGTTTTTACACTTCCTGAATACATTGTAGACGATATTTAGGTAAAATTTGTTAAAATAACGTTCATAGTTTAATAAGCGACTGAATGAAATTTAGTAAATTTTCCACATCAGTAAATTGTCCGCATCAGTTAATGCGCTAGTGCCCTATCTCTAGTATAAAATATCATTATAGGCAGATATAACAGGTAAATCAATACTATAGATATAAAATTTTTCATCCAATGAACAGATGGGTGAAGGCCGTTTCTAATTCGGCTCTTAGACTAATATTATTATAATATGTTCAACAAATAGAGGAAAAGAGGTAAGATCTTTCATTTTATGTGAATGTAAATTAGTTGATTCATTGGTTTTTTTTTCAAATGAAAATAATATGTTTACGGTTTAGGTCACAAGCAACGGAATTTAGACCCTCTGGGTGGAGGTAACTTGGTACGTGAGGTCAGAGAGTTGCGGCACTATCCCTATTTCATGGGTCGAAGATTTGAATATGGCAGGTACGTAATTTACCTATCATCTTTATTACAGGTTTAGGTTATGTAGTTAATTTAGTTAAATATTATTGAAAGAAAGATCTTTATTTTTACATAATGCCACATATCACATTAATAAATTCTACCACTCAAATCATCATCTCCTTACCCTTATCCCACTTAAGTGGGATCGGAAAAATATGTCAATCTTTTCCATTCGTTTCTATTACTCGTCAACTCATCATACACTCCTTTTACACACATGTCCTCTTTCACACAATCCAACCATCTCTTCTTTGGCCTTCCTCTCCTCTTATGACCTTCCACTTGCACATTCAACATTTTTCTAGTAATATGACTTTCCTCTCTACGCATTACATGTCCATACCAAGCTAACCTTCTACTCCTCAATTTTTCTGCCACTGGCGCCACCTTCAGACTTCCTCTTATATACTCATTCCTTATTTTATCTATTCTTGTCACACCACACATCCATCTCAACATACGCATTTCGTTCACATGCATTCGTTTACTATCCATCCCTTTCACCGCCCAACATTCTGATCCATACAGCACGACAGGTCTTACAACCGTTTTGTATATTTTACCCTTAAGTCTAAGAGACATTCGCGGGTCACATAGTACACCTGAGACCTGTCGCCATTTCATCCATCCCGCATTCATTCTACTTTTTACATCTCGGTCCACATTGCCATCGTTTTGAAAAAGCGACCCGAGGTACCGAAAATCGGAGCAAGCTGGTAGGGTTACATCATTTAAGGCAATTTTGGAAGATTGAGATGTACCGCCAAAGTCCAAGAATAAGTATTCAGTTTTCGTTTGACTGATTCGTAGACCAACACTTTCCAATTTCTCCTGCCATTTTCCCAGTCTGCTCTGTACCTCAGATGCGTTTTCTCCGACAAGTACAATATCATCGGCGAACAGCATACACCAAGGTGCTTCTTCCTGTATGTCTGATGTCAGAGCATCCATTACTAGGAGAAACAAATAGGGGCTTAAAGCCGATCCTTGGTGTAAGCCCACCTCCACTTGAAACTTGTCAGTAACACCAGCTTCTGACCGTATGCTCGTGCATGCATCTCTATACATTTCTTTCACTATTCTAACATACTTCCCAGGTATTTTCTTCACCTTCATAGCCCACCATACAACCTCACGGGGTACTCTGTCATACGCTTTCTCTAAGCCAACAAACACCATGTGGAGATTCTTTTGTGCATTCCTGTATTTCTCACACAGTTGACGCAAAGCGAAAATAGCATCAGTTGTACCCCGTCCTGGCATAAACCCAAACTGATTTAGAGTAACCTCACTCTCCTCTCTTATTCTCTTATCTATCACTTTCTCCCAAATCTTCATAGTATGTGACATGAGCTTTATTCCTCGATAGTTGTTGCAATTCTGGACATCACCCTTATTTTTAAATATGGGCACCAACGAACTGCTGGACCACTCTTCCGGGATTGACTCTTCGTGCAACAACTTATTGAAAAATAAAGTCAGCCATTCTACCACTCAAATATTCGAGCAATAAAATAATGCCCTGCAATATGTGGCATAACCTAGAAAAAGGCCCCAACTAAGAATTTTGCCACATACTCGTGCGTCTTAAACAAAAAAAAAGTATTCAGCACTGATTTTTAGTTAAGACCCAGTTCAGGTTTATTTGTTTACTAGCTGACACCGCGCGATTTCACCCGCATGGTTTCTGTTCCCGTAAAAATACGGGCATAATATATAGCCTATAGCCTTCCTCAATAAATGCTATCTAACACTGAAAGAATTTTTCAAATCGGACTACCAGTTCCTGAGATTAGCGCGTGTAAGCAAACAAACAAAGAAACTTTTCAGCATTATATTAGTATTGATTTTTATATTGCTAGTGTAAATAATTATAAATACATCTGTTTTAATCTTTACTATCATATTATTTAGTGAGTTCTACCTTACTTTATGTTTGTTACTAATGATTTTACTAGTAAATCTACATGATTGGTTTTATTAGACCTGTTTCAACATCACTGATTTTAACCTTTAACATAAAAACTGTTCTGATAAATTACAAAGACTGAAAATCTATATCACCGAAAGCATGTAACGAGCCTATGGGGACTTGAAAATTGGATTTTCTGATCATGCTCTCTACTTTATTAAATATCTTAAGTAGGTACTTTTCGGTACTTGCAAGTTTGCGTGTGTTTGATAATTTAGGTATAAACTAAAATAAGTATAAAATAAGTAATAAAGAACTGCGATATTAAGTCTTATTGAGTGAATGTTAATTGCAATCAATCCGTCTTTTGTTTATTAGAGAGAAAGATGAGTCAAAAGCTTAGAGTCCATTTTCGTTTTCGATTCATAAAACTCATTACTTAACTGTTATATTATAGGACCTTTTTTTTATTTTTAACAATATTCATAAAATATTAATTTGTTATTCTAAAAGTAGAGCTTTTAATGACAGAGCGCATTCTAGAATAGCACTGTGGCCATGTTTATTTATGTCTTGAAGTTCATCGGTGAAATCATAGCCTTAGGTCGATAGACATGGATCGAAGGTTGCTCTATTTTAAGCTGTGGTTTACCTATTAACTCCTAAACATGCCTAACCAAAACAGAACGACGTATCTCGCAAAGTGAAGCAATAGCAACGCAACCGGATTTACCTTTTTGTATTGGGACGAAAGAGATGGCACTGGAACTACTCAACGCCATTGTTTGGCATTTTGTCTATTTTGCTTCGCATGATATGGTCGTTGGTAACATGCAAGGCATACAGGTCTATCTGATTGGTTCGTCATGTATTTATATGTGATAAATCATACATGTAACAAATATACAAACCGTAAGCAGTGATATTCCTCATTCGAACCAACTGAACGGTCCCCCTTGCCAAGTGGCATGTCGATTTTTTTTCTACGATCGCTAACGCTTCGAAAACTAGAAAAATGTATGAGAAAGACAGATCTTGATCACGTGACCTGTCGATAGCAAAATGTCATTCCCATACATATTTCTAGTTTTCGAAGCATTGGCAATCGTAGAAAGAGAATCGACGTGCCATTTGGGTAGGCGGGCAGGTTTGAATAATTCAATCTGAAAAAAAAAACTTAAGCCATACGAAAACGAATATTAAACTCCTTAAAGATAAAAGGAGGATACAAAAATAGAAAATATCTGTTGTATTACGCAACTTTAAGTTATATTATTAGAAAGCTGTTATCCGTTGCATAATGAATATTATACAAACTCTAAGATGAAACGAAGACATACAAATTGGAAAAATATCTATCGTGTTACGCAAGTCTTATTTCTTTAACAGAAAGCTGATTTTCATTGCTCACTGAGTCGTGAAAGTGTATTTTCGAAACAACTCGAGTTTTAAAATCTGTTTTAGAGTTCCGCAGTTCATATGACAACTTTATTATAGTTTTGTGACATGTCTCGGTCCGTCTATCCAAAGCTTAGTTTAGAGGCTTTGCTAGAAAGCTGACAATTTAAATTGGATTTCAGGTTTAAATTAATCACACTGGAAAAATCGTAAAATATAATCGAAAACCAACCTTTAATTTACATTTTATGTGCTATTTCTTAGGGGTCAAGTGGTTTACTGTAACTACTTACTTACTTATTTACTGACACCTATAATTTGTGCACCTTCAAGGAAAGAGTGAATAGGCATCTTCTAGGCAACCACGCTTCATCTTAGACCACATCATTGCTTATCATCAGGCATGATTGTAGTCAAGCGCAAGCCTATCAAAATAACCTAAACGGTTATTTTTAGATAGGTACAAAAACTCACAGTACTACTAATATGTAAATAACGAAGTTAAAAGGAAAATAATCACTAAGAAAATAACAAGTATAAGACCTGGATATAGTCGGAATAAGTAAACAACTACAGAACCAATGGCCATGGCCTGACACACGCTTGGCCGATTGTATTAAAGCTTTTACTGTAGGAATAAATTCAACTAGTTCACTTTGAAGTAGTTGAAACAAAGATACAAACAGTGCAGTTTTTCCCTATTTTTCTCGAGCAAAATGAGTGACACATTTACCGAACTGTTTCTATTCGCTTTTACCAGTGGCGAATTTACCAGTAGGCTGCAACCTAGATTTCAGAAGGCGGCAAATTTGGTCCAAATAGTTTTTATTATAAAAAAAAGAAAACTACTCTTGAAAAATTAAATAAAAATTTTTAATACTTTCATCCTCCCGTACGTACTAAAAATATTACGTATAAGTCGTAATGTTACCGACAGACAAAATGTAATGAAAATGTTTGCGAACAATAGTGATGAAATTCAGAGGACAGTAGGGGCGGCAAAAATTTATTAGCCTACTAGCGGAAAATTTGTAAATCCGCCACTGACTTTTACTTGTATTTATACTCTCAAAAGAGCTTTTCACACATTAAATCCGCTAAACATATTAATGTTTCATTTAGTTTGTGAAAGCCAACGTTGACACCAGCTAGTGGTTTTCTACGGATTTTCATTCCAAGTTTATAATAATGATATATTTTTAATTGTAAGATAAACGTGAAACTGTGCTTTTAACTAGATAACCTTTGTACACACAAACATGCTTCACATCCTCCTACTAAAAACTTCTGAATCCATTTTAATTCAAAAATGTATTGTACAATGTACGCACATATTATAATGATTCCCTATAATTATTCGTTTAAAATTATTATTCTTATTTAAAGAGTGATTCATAGATATTATTTGCGATTTGGTCCATATCAATTCCGTACAATATAGGCTGGTAGGCACATAAAAATTTATGAAAAACTAATGAAAGGCCAAGAAAATTTAAAAGGAACATTTTATCCTTATTCTAAACTAGAACTTATAAACACGTTATAGAGTTTCAAAACTCTTGATACACTACCACTCTCACAAACAGAAATAAAGTTGAATTACTTACACAACAATATTATATAATGTACTTGATCTAAATGCTACATAATTTCTGCGACCGTGGTATTTTGTTTGGAGATGCACGTTATGTGACTACTTCTGTACTTTTTCTTCATTCAGTCAAACGTAAAAAAACCTTTATTCCAATAAAAAAGCTAATAATATGGTGTAGGAAATAGATGTCTGAGACGGATATGACGTCGCTCGATCTTGGCTCGTGCTAACAAAAGGTGGCGCGACTTGTTTCATAAAGAGTAGAGAGTTAGAGAGGGGTACCGATCAGTTGAAGGGAACGACTTGCGATATAAGGTGGTCGTCGTACTGTCTTCAAAATGCTTCAAAATGCTCGTGGCGTTCGAGCCGTCCACATTTCTTGTTGTATTATGGGTTACTTGGGATAGGCAGGGAGTGTGACTTGAGTGGAAAAGGGGAGTGTTGGTTAACTGTCAAGGACATCCTTAACCCTACATACAACGATCACAAGTTCGTGACTCCACTCAAGGTCATACTTTGCCATTCTAGGAACGTTACAGTTTGGTTTGTTAATTAAGTTGTCCTGACAAATATTTATAATCATAAAATCTTTGTTCGACATTGATTATCTTATTTTTTGTAATCCACTTCTGACTCTGCTAAAAATGGATAATAGAGTGTTATAACTTTATATTTGTGCCATAAGTTCTGATGTCGGAGATTTACCGGCCCTTTGCTCACAGCCCGTACGGAGGTAAACGGGACACGTGGCCGATCGTGATGCCGATCGAGTACGGATATTACGGCGAAGGCCTTCCCAAGCGGAACTTCGATGAGATTGACCGGTAAGTGATTCTGCGTATTCATATTTTAAATTAAAACGAAAAACCAATGTTTTCAAATTGAAAATTTTAATGAAAGCAATTTTATTTGAAATTGCAGACTTTATGTTGTGTATTTTTTAAATAAGTAATGGCATTTCATAAAAACAGGACGTTTAATTTTTTAATTGTAGTTGATTTATACATATGTGAAACGAGGTAAGAGCCGTGATAGCCCAGTGAATATGACCTTTGCCTTCGATTCGGAGGGCGTAGGTTCGAACCCGGTCCCGGGAACGTACCTCTAACTTTCAGTCTCACTGATATTGTGAAGGAAAATCATCGTAAGGAAACCTGCATACCTAAGAATTTTTTTGATGACTATGTTTGAATATAGTGAGTTTCATGACAAATTCGGGTAAATAAGGTCAATATTAATTTAATAAATATATAGAAAACAAAGATTGACTGGATGTTTGTACAATAAATAAGATTATAAAATTTCAAAACTTATTAAAATCATATTTTTTTTGTTTCCTTTAAATGTGACATTTTTTTATTCCATGAAGTATATAAACGCACACATAACATAGATATTGTAATTTTGTTTGAACGCCCATACAAATCTAACGATAACTATGATCGGTGAAGTCATTCATCTGTAGCTCCGAAAGTAACGATCGCTGATACCCTGTACCTATACAAAATTGCTGTATTATTATCCATACTCTTAAATTATATAATATTAAAAAAAAACTGTCATCATCGCAATTTTCTACATCTATAAAGTCTTCCAAATGGCAAAAACTGGGACAGCGTGGTGGACTATAGCCTAACATCTCTAATTATGAGAGAAGACCCGTGCTTCAACAATGAATATAGGTTGTTAATGACGAAAAATGAATGAAACGACAACTCACTGTCCCTTGTTATAGTTAAAGTTTTACATCATACACCGAGGTGCTCTGAAAATACCAACTTGTTTTAGGTCGGGGTTTCGGAACAACTAAGTTAATTAGGCGCCTTAAACTCCTTACAACAGAACAAGACATAATACTTTTAACCATGAATTCTAAATGTACCGGTCCGAACTATACGTGTCAGGGGAAATCTACACAGTTGAGCAAAACTTTGACCTCTCATTTTGTAAAATATTAATAATAAAATGTAAGAAAATCCATTTTAGTGTTAAATATGAGAGTTTTTGAAGGTGAAAATATATTCTGCCGCGACGCTACGAAATATACAATCTTAAATCATTATCGCGGAATGTGTAACCTGCTGAAATCGAAAGTCAGTCAGCCAAATAATTAAGCATTATACAAATGCGCTATATACTTGCTTGCATGTTATCTTTTTTCTTCAGTCTGTTCACAAGATTTAGAATTCGAATGTAAAAAAAGCTTGTTCAGTTTTTGATATATCTGAAAGAGTTCTAAGAAGCACCAACGCACGAAGGCCCCCAATTCCCGGTCTGAGGAAGGCGTAGGATCATGTGGTGGCATGCACTCGGAAAGGCCTATGTCCAGCCATGAACGGATACAGGATGATGATGATTGCTTACCAACTGTACCTACTACTAGGTTTAGTAAAGCGTGATGGATATAAGTTCTAAATACTTGTATAAATAATGACAATATTCTGTACTGTATAAAATGAGGCCACTATTGGGCTTAGTCAAGCATTCTAATAACACGCGCATTACATTTTTTGTAAGGTGATAAATCTAAATAACGTTTCTTGATTTTAATCTTAAGCTTAATTTCATTAAGAAAAAACGAAGCGGCCTTGCAAGGGAATTGGGATATAGTAATATCTTAAAAGATTTATAGGATAAACCCGCAAAGAATATTAATTAATAAAATGTAAAGCGTGATTGTATCTTTCCTGTTGTTACTTGAATACAAAGGAGATTGATGGACTTAGAACCATCGTTATATTGAAGTGGTGACTTAGATGCTTAAAGAGTAATTAACCGCTTTAACAAAGAAATTCGACATTTAATAGAATTTATAACATTATAATAGTCTTGATAAATAAGAGCCGTGATATCCCAGTGGATATGACCTCTGCCTTTAATTCGGAGGGCGTAGGTTCGAATCCGGTCCGGAGCATGCACCTCCAACTTTTCAGTTATGTGCATTTCAAGAAATTAAATATCACGTGTGTCATCGTGAGGAAACCTGCAACCTGAAAATTTTCTAAATTTGCTTTTTATGTGAAACCTGCCTATCCGCAAGGGTTAGCGTGGTGGACTATTAGCCTAACCGTTCTCATAGTGAGAGGAGACTCGTGCTCATCAGTGAGCCGAATATGGGTTGTCAATGATGACACGTAATATATAATATCTTAAAATGCACATAACTTATTTGTATTAAAAAAAAATATATTAACAGAAATAAGTTATATGTGCATTTATTACAGTGTCTAGTAGGACACTGACAAGATTGCACCGGGAAATAATATGGAATAACATTTATTATATTATATTGTCTACATAAATATAAATTGCAATGTTTAGAGTCATATCTCTGAAATAATCGACCTGCTTCACGAAGTTGCCTCCCGTAGCATATTGATGTAACGTCCTGCTACGAAACTTTACCGTTGATCTACGCCGTAGACCTGCGCTGTAGACCTACGTAGATCCGTGACGATTCGCTTTCAAAATCGAGTACCATACGAGTTTCTTCCTATTAGGAGAATAAATAACTCATAAGTACAATAAACGAAATACCTCTTGAAAATTATTTAGTAGAAGCCAAGCAGCATTGCTGTGCTCTAAAGAGTATGTCTATGACAATTACCTAGGGTTGAACGTTTGTATTTAAATTGGTTGAGGGGGCCCAAATGAAGGGTAAATTTCTCACAAAAGAAACAATAATGCTTGCTTAAAATAAATATGACAGTGACTTTTTAACCTATGTAGGATGTTTTCTAACTCTTGGGTGTTCGCTTAAGCCTGGTAAAAAGAGATTGCTTTTTGTCTTTTTCTTTTTTGCTTCTTTTGTTATTTCTGGAGTAATACTCTAAAGGCAGTTAGATATTTGTTGTTTTTTTTTTTTCGGAAAGCACCAGAGTGTGATTGTGGATTATATGCTTATACTAATACACTTTATTCAAGTTCAAGCAACCGCTGTATAAATCTTTAATGTTTGAAACACGGTATAATTGTTACGATTAAAACCTGTGGTTTACATTAAAATTGACTTTTGTCTTACGAGAAATAGAAAATAAAGAACTTGATATTTTGCCTCAAACAACAGAAATGCACAGAAAAGATTATATATATCTCTATGAAAATCGTTAATTAAATAGGTACTAACTATTCGTCTGTTTTTCACCCTCCAATGTTCTTAGAATAAATGTTTTCTTGGAGTGCACTTAAATAAATAAGATAAAATGGTACAGTTTAAACCGCTTGTGTATTTAACAAGCAGATTTAACTGTCACTCGCGAAAGTTTCTCATTTGATCCGAGTAATTCTCAGTAGCTGTGATGCTTGTGGTTTTTACACCCTTGTGCCTCAAACAACAAAGTTAAGCCATCGGGTCGTGATCATTAATTTATTAATAACTAACAGTCATTGGTGAAATATTATTATCATCAGCGTGCTCAGCGTGATGGGTTAAAGCTCCATTTTCCCACTTCTAATAAAAAGGGAATTTAGGGTCATTAAAAATATGATCACGATGTGCACTTCATATATGCACTGCTTACCCTAAACGTTCGTTACGAACCTGGATTGGAAAAGGTATTTTAGATTTTGTACAATTTGTACGTACAATGACTACTCTAGTTACAAAACCTTATGCACGCCAATCTCCATGAGTAATGTTTACCACAATGAACTAAAACAATACTAAGTGACTATAACATTTAATAAGATAAAAGTCAAAATCAGACTTTCAAAGTTAACCATTTATCTAAGTACTTTCTCAGACCACAGAGTAATTTGCAGTGACGCAACTAGGTCAATCCACCCTTTTGTTGATTAAACTATGTATGTTAATACTCAACAGGTCCCTGGATTTAACTTTTATTAACATTTCGGTAATACAGTTATACGTAACAGTGGTATCATACAGTAGAGGAGCCGAAGAGAAGATTTTTGCAGTTACTCGAGCGCGGCAGTTGATCATAATAAACTATACCTTGCACGTTGTGGAGTACCTTTACCAAGTATTAGCTCTTAAAATTGGTGGGTACGTTTAGGCAACCAAAAAATAAATAAAATAAAAATATTCATCTAACACATCAGATAAGGATAAAGTAAAGATAATTAGTTAATAGTTAAAAGGTGTGCATTCCGAAAATTTAACGATTCGACCGTAATGATCCGGGTTCTAAAGTTACAAAATAAAACCCTTATATTTCAGTATCCGAGCTACAGGCGCTGCTAATTTTTTACTTATTTTGAAGGAAATAATCTCAAAATAATCGCTATTAATATTTTCTGATAATTCCAGTAAGCCGAAGTATTCAAAATTGCCACCAACAAAAAGGTTTTTCCCACCGTTGAAAGCGAGAAAAAAGTATAAAACCTATCTATATATCATCTAATCTACCAAATCTATTTGGTCCTCATGACGCTTTAGTAATTGCAAATTTAGCCATCTCGGCTCCTCTACTATTAACATCAGCTTTATTTCAGTTTGCAAGTAACAAGTGCGCTGTAACTTTCCCATATGGCCAGAGGGAGTTGCTTGTGTTTAGCAGGAACTTTGGTGTACTTCTCAACTTGTCTTGCCGAACGTTATGACGCTTTGTTATTATTTGTGTACACAGATTAAAGAATAATAGGCAGATAGAGCATACGGAACACGACGGTTTCGTAGCTGTTCCAAATACAAAATTAAAAAACGAATACATTCTCGGGTCAGTACGACACGAAGCTTCGCATCAGTAATTTTCAACATTATTAAAAAAAATTATGTTTTCAAATATTTTAAAAAATGTTCACAAAAACTAAAGAAATAAGATGGATTATTTTTTTACTGGTAATTATTAGTGTTAAATAAAAAATGTTTGTAAATGCAAATGTCAAGGAGAAGCGTGACGTATGGGTTTTATGGGTTTCACAGGCTTCATTACGCTGCTTATAAAGACTCATTCTTGAGTATTAATTACTTAATATTGACCTTATTTACCCGAATGTCTCATAATAATCAATATCATATTCAAATCTAGTCATCATCCCCTTTCCATGTAGTCAGTTAGTAACGAATTTATTCTCATGCAAATTATACAGTAACTGCATAATAGTTCTATCATTGAGATTTTTGTTGGAGAGAATTCTACATTTGTTTTAGTTAGAGGGGTAATAACTTCATTAAATACTCGTAAGGTCGAGTTGCTGGTACTGTGTTGCGTTGAATAATACATTTGTGTCACAAGTTATAATACACTCCACACTGTTTCCCTTTAGCATAAAGTTTCGCATTTAACTTGCAAACTGCAGCACAATACGTAGAGATATTATATTGTTGGAGACGGGTTGACATCAGAAGCGGATTTAAAGGGCAATTATTGAGTGAAAGCAATCGAGTCTAACAGTTCCGACCAAGAATATTATGTTAATCCCTCAAGTGATAGAGAATAACCGTGAGCGAAGTCCCGGACTTGTGACCAATGGATGTAGGGCTAAGGACGTTCTTTAAAACTAGTAAACACTCTTCACTTAAGTCCTTCCCAGCTCAACCTGGCAAGATCCTACCAGAGCAACCCTGGAGACCCGTTCTTATATCAAAGCCATGTTATATAGCCTAACACATTTTCTCCGACTACGTTCCCCCAACTATATCTACATTGACTCATGGGTACAAAATAACCTATGTGGCCTCGGATCGAGTTGGGTCGGGGCTTTCAAACATTGATCTCAGTAACTATTCTCAGTTCCAAATTGAATGAGCTAATTTCATGTTAAGCTATCGGTCAAAATGATTAATATCATAAAGTTATATTTATATCTTAGCACCAACTGCATATCCCCTCTCCTATAAGAAGGAAGATCTTGTACTGTTATTAAAATGGGCTGATAACGTTGATAATAATCTACCTACAATTCCACATCTGGATCAAGGGTCGGATATAAAAGGCATGCTTGAGACCGCACATATTGTAAGAGGAGGATGATTTTTATTTGTTTTATTTGTATTATATTTTATTTTGTATTTCTATCATTGTTAAAAAAATAAAGAACAAATAAATAATCTATCTGCATTATTATAAACTGCCCTTGGGATTTTTTCAATGAATCTCAATTCAATTTGTGTTAGAAACCGTAACATTTACGAGTAGTTCCATTAAGTCTTACCTTATTTCTATTTTTTCTATTTATAAATATTCAGAAATATGTTTATAAGGAATACCTATCTGAAGTGAAATAAATAGACGCTAGCAAAAGCATGTCTATCACGCATTCATAGCAAGTTTCATGATTGATGGCCCATCGGTTCGGTATTGCGACAATACATTCATATACACAACCGACTCACGTAAATGTCATGAATTTTTCCTGCCTGTCTGTAAAAACGGGCAATAAAAATTCATGACAATATAATTTGAATATAACCAATGTTCCTATTCTTTTCTAATTATTCTGAATGATTGTACTTGGAGTAGGACAATATTACAGCAGGCGGAGATCGAACCCATGGCCTCTCGGTGGCTCTCGGTCTCTGGCTTCTTTACTGTGCTATTGAGGCATTTATTTCAATACTAGCGGACCCCGCGAATTCGTCCACCCTTTAACCTTCTTAATCCAGCCCTGTCTCAAAATTCTTTCTTAGCGGACGCTATACTAATTATAAACTACCTACTTGCCGAATTTAATTTTTCTACGTCAAGCGGATTTCGAGATTTCGTAATGAATCACTTTTCGCTTTTATATATCTAGATTAGTTTATATTTTCATCAAATATTCCCTATATTACAAGTTTGTTTATTTTAAAATCTTTACAATTGTTTAAAATTTGTTTATTCTCTTATATTAGTTCGTCGTAAGCCGACAAGAAATTAAGCCGTAGCTCCCAACAAAATCGTTATTTTCAATTTAAAAGCGCGTATAATTTATGCCTTTATGAATAAATGAATCTCCAACGTAATTCCCATAAGCTATACAGTTAAGAATATAATTTTACACGTAAAACAAATGTTTGTAAGAATTGTGAATAAATAATAGAGACGAAAACGTGATATTCCGAACACATTGGAAATCCCGTCCACGTCTCACTTATAAACCCCAAACGAAAACTCTTCAAAACATCTGGAATATTTTAGTAGCATAAATATATACGAACACGTTGTTACGCAAACTTTCTTTTAACAACGTATTCCATATAAATTTTATTTTCATAGATCGAATCTGGATAACTTTGTGAAGAAGCGCAACTTTGATGAAATCGACCAGACCTCGATGTCGTTCCCCTTCAAACGGTTCTACCACTTCGGCCGACCCAACTACCTGGACTCAGAGTAAGTACAATTGGAACAAATCACATCACACAATCACATGATTTAAAGATATTTTGTGCTATCAATAATGTTCAAGATTGCACATCACTACAGGCCGATCTTGATTCTGTCAATCTGTGGTGTAAACAAAATGACTGATGAAAATTAGCATTAATTGCAAAGTACCCAGTCGCTCAGTTCGCAAGTACAACGTATTTCCTACACCTTGCTGCCGTACTAAAGTTGCTAGCCATTCCTCCATTAATCGAATTTGTAACCTATTTAATTCTCTGCATCAAAATAATAAAGACATCAACCTTTTTAATTCTAAAACGATCTGCTTTCGTCGTAACGTTATAAACTCCCTGCGCAGGGAAGTTAATGATTAAGTGTAGGTACTTTACTTTTTTTTTTTTTTTTAATATTAATTTGCTCTTTCTTCTTACAAATTTTTGCTTTCTTTATTTGTTTTATTTTTTGTGTTAATTGTAGTTTTTATTATTTTATAGTGTTTTTTTTTCTACTTATATACTAGAATTTCTGTGTCCACTGTACAAGCCAATTATTGATGTTTATGTTTTAAATCTGTATTTCCTGTATTACCATTTTTTTTATTATATTATGTAAATTATTTTGTGTGCATAAATGTTGTTGGCCTGTTTAAATAAATAAATAAATAAAACATCCCACTTCACACTAATATTATAAAAGCGAAAGTTTTTGTGTGTGTGTGTATCTGTTGCTTTATCCTATTGTGTTGCAACTACTGAAGCGATTTAGCTGAAACTTGGAAAGGAAATCGATTTTACACTGGATTAACACACAGGTTATTTTTCATCCTGGAAAAATTCATGGTTCCCGCGGGATTTGTGAAAATTTGAATTCCACGCGGATTGATCATATAGTTTGACATAAAAGTGACGTCTAGTGAGGCAGATCTTTATCTAACTAGTCTAAGTATGTAGATTATATTAGATCAATGGTATTCAACCTTTTTCACCAAGGGGCCACACACACTTGTTGGTCAATATTTTTTTGGTTTCGAAATAGGAATGATAATAGTTTTTTAAATTGTATATAAATTAAGAGTATGCTAATAGTATCATCTCTGAAATCAACTACGTGCAGGTAATAAGTACAGTACACATTAACACCAAAACGCGTGACGCGTTAGGCGACTACCTAGGGGTTAGTTAGGGTTAGTTTTCAAAATGGTTTAATTTATACTGAATGTCCAAGATGGCCCAACAACAAAAGCCCGGAGGGCCGCAGGTGGTGTATAGCGGTATTAGATACTTTTCTTAAACAGAAACAATGGCAATGAATAAGCAACGAACGTAGTTATGACGGCCTCCGTGGCGCAGTGGTTTGCGCGGTGGATTTACAAAACGGAAGTCCTGGGTTTGATCCCCGGCTGGGCAGATTGAGATTTTCTTAATTTGTCCAGGTCTGGCTGGTAGGAGGCTTCGGCCGTGGCTAGTTACCACCCTACCGGCAAAGACGTACCGCCAAGCGATTTAGCGTTCCGGTACGATGCCGTGTAGAAACCGAAAGGGGTGTGAATTTTCATCCTTCTCCTAAACAAGTTAGCCCGTGTCCATCTTAGACTGCATCATCACTTACCAGGTGAGATTGTAGTCAAGGGCTAACTTGTAAAGAATAAAAAAAAAAAGTTATACTCGCACTTGTGACTTCATAATGCACGACACTGTCAAGTCTGAAATTCCAGCTTGATTAACTTTCTGCCCCTTTGTTACTGGAATTATAATTTCGGGTCACGAGGAAAGCTGAGCCACTGGATTAATTATTTAGTGCCTTATTTTAGGGTACATTTGCTACACAAAGAAATATATTTTACCAACGTGGCGCAGTGTTATGCGCAATAGATTTACAAGACGGAGGTCCTAGGGCCGATTGAGGTTTTCTTAATTGGTCCGGGTCTAGCTGGTAGGAGGCTTCGGGCGTGGCTAGTTACCGCCTTACCGACAAATACCTGCAAATATATGATTTGATCGAGAGTGTAAATAATAATAATGACCTTCGTTGGCTTTAAAGATTTTCAATTTTATGTTATTATTAGCTTCAAACTCTATTACTAAAACGACACTTCTAATGGCATTCCTAAGTTAATAGCATCACCGCATCAATGCGGTTTCAATATGTCAGACATCGTTACTATTGAACCGTAGACGTTAATTAGTAATTAGTGCGCATGAATACGTTTAATAACGTATCTATTAGCTGAGATTTGCATAGGGAAATTGAGTTTGCAATCAGTTATATATACAGAAGTTGTGCATGCTACGGTGTTGCCAGATCGTAGTTCTGAGGGGGCAAGTTGATATTATGATGAATGAGAAATAAATTAATGAAACATTTTAAAAAGTTTTTATTAAATTTTCCAATGAGCAGCTGTGGTAATTGCCATGTTGACTGATTTGTACAAACAGAACACACACACACAGTTACACATCATATCTCTTTTTACAAACACTAAAAGGAATATATTACATTATACAATTAAATAGGTTAAATCACGTGACCTGTCGATAACGAATGTTATCTCCATACATTAGCGTTAGCGTTTGTATTATATGAATTCATTAATTTGTAACTTGGCTAGGACTCAAACATACTTAAATAAGACGAATGAATTATTACAAAGATTACAGTCTTGAATACCATTTTGTCTGTGTGTGTGGTATGCGCGGTGGATTTACAAGATGAAGGTCCTGCGTTCGATCTCCAGTTGGGCTGATTGAAGTTTTCTCAATTGGTCCAGGTCTGGCTGGTGGGAGGTTTCGGCCATGGCTAGTTACCACCCTACCGGCAAAGACGTACCGCTAAGCGATTAATCATTCCGGTACAATGTCGTGAAGAAACCGAAATGGGTGTGGATTTTCATCTTCCTCCTAACAAATTAGCCCGCTTCCATCTTAGATTACATCATCACTTACTATCAGGTGAGATTGTAGTCAAGGGCTAACTTGTAAAGAAAAACAAATTAGGGTACCTATATTTCCATGATAGATACCATTTTAGGGTACTTCTGTTCTCTAGAGTCTGATATTCCCATGAGAAAATCCCCTGAGCGTATTTAGTAAAGTTTAATGTTTCTGTTTCAGTAACAAGAAGAGGTACATACCCGACTTCCCCATGGACGAGATCGATCTCTCTCCGTTCCCCATCGGCTCCAAGCGTTCGTCGGACGTCCCAGTCCACAGTCTACAATAATCTGTCAACAAACAACTACAAACATCCTATCACAAATCTTTCCAAACTTTTCCGTTTTAATATTTCGCGCTGTCCATCACGCTCCCTAAACATATTTTAACTAAACCTGTTTTAATGAGTTTTATCCCCAATTTGAATTTATCTACGTGACTCTATTACATAATAATTATTATGCAAAATACTCCTAACAAATCCTTAGCGATTCCTTCACAAATTTACGTAATAACTTCAAATAAGTAAAACGAAATTGTTTGGTGTAAATTTCATGTCAATGTTATAAATTTATATTTAGTAGATATTATTAAATTATTAGGTAAGGAGAGGGGTGTATTAAATATCTAAATGTCTAATGCTATATTTACAGAATCAGAGTAATATATTATGTACTTAAATTATTTTTCTCGAAAGATAAAATACCAAAAAAATATAAATATATAAATAGGATTATTTTGAATATAAATATATTAGTTATGAAATGATTCAAATCTATTATTTTAGAAAACCTTCCATTTTAGCATAAATCACTGTTTTACATTTCGAAGAACTCTGTCTTATGTAATAAATTATTATTTACAATTTTTAATGTAATTTATTTTCTTAAGAAATTTCCGAAATATATTAATTGAAAACTACTTCAATATGTTTTTAATTTATACACAACAAGAGAACAAGAGAACTTAACTTAAAATAGACTGAAGAATAGCCACATAAGCTGAAGAATGGCTACTAAAATAGGCTGATGAATAGCCACTTAGTCACTAAAGTAGGCTGATGAATAGCCACATAGGCTGAAGAATAGCCACTAAAATAAGCTAATAATGATGATAACTAGAGATTTTACCTGACATTAAAAGCCTTCCATCGTATACTTAAATATTATACCTACAATCAGTGACTAACTTTAAATAATTGTAAGTTTAAACACCACAAGCGCAACAAAACTAAAGGCTTAAACTGCAAAACTGCAGTTTATTAAAATCTTGACTTTATTAAAATCAGTCAGTTTCAGGTAAAGAAAAGTTTCAGGCAATCAGTATTAATATATAGTATTGAACAGAAGATATATACGATTCAATTAGAGAAATATAACAATGTACGAGAATTAGTTTGCGTAAAAAGTTATTTTATAAAAAAGTTTTTTCATTCGGTGTAACATATGGGGCGCCCGCAAAGTTCTAGAGAGGGCCAATTGATCTTACAGAAATCATTTTGTAAGATCAAATTGGTCTTCATCGTGAAGAGAACTTATATTTTTGAGAGTTTCCAAGGAAACGCTTTTTTCATTTTGTCGCAGTTGGTAATTTTAAATAGGTTTTCAACGAAAAGGGCCTGGGCTTGATTCCGATCTAGGATCAATGAAGGATAATATATCTGCAGTTATTATCTGCCCCTGTAGGCAAATGGCATGTCGATTCTCTTTCTACTATCGCAAACGCTTCGAAAACTAGAAAACTGTATGGGAATGACAAATCTCGATCACGTGACCCGTCGATAGCAAATGTCATTCCCATACATTTATCTAGTTTTCGAAGCGTTTGCGATCGTAAAAAGAGAATAGATGGCCCGTCGATTCTCTTTCTACAATTATGAGCGAACAACATAAGCATTGATTTATCGCATATTCTCTCGAGTATGGGAAGCAAACCGCGTGGCGTCTGCTAGTATTCAATAAATAAAGTAATATTTCACTGTCATAAAAACAAAATTCGCATATTTGATAGAGATACTTACGACTTCTGTAGGTATCTTACTATTCTAATCTACTGTATTTGTAAATCATAATTATAAACAACTGTTTGGTGTTTCAAATTGATACCAAATAAATACAATAAGTTAACCCTTATATCGATGTTCCGCTACCATCCTGTATAGTCACTTAAAATCGTCGTCATGGGGTATATATATTGGCTTGTCGATATATTAAAAAAAATCTAAACAATTCATAAAAAGCTGCGAAGCACACAAACGTAGAGATATAAAAATTTTAATGTCCTAATAACAAAACACAAAAGATAATTTACTCTAGCCATACTCGTAAAATACATCTGATTCCGATGTCGCAGCTACATTTTATAGACTGAGCAGATCTCTGTATGAGCTATTCTGTCTTTCAATATGTGTAATAAAAGATTAGATATTTGTTTTTAGAAGTTATTGACAATTTAAAATGCAATCTCTTCGGAAGACAGTTTGATCTTGTATCTATTAGTAACGCGCTTTTGTGTTCTAACTAAAGGCTACCACAGTAGAAATGCATTGTTAAATTATTTAGTGTTGCGTAGCAACCGCTCACAAACTTGATAATCTGTAAACATGTTTCTGTTTTGCTGACGCTCCTTCACTAATGTCTTGTATATTATGCACAGCTGTACATAATGGTATCAATAGAGCACATTTCCTCCACCTAGATAATTTTTTTTGTTCAGTTTGTTTTTTGATATTATTTAAAATCAGAAACCTTTTGGAGTGGGGACGGAATGACTTACATTATTTAAACAATATATATATGCTATTTATATAATAAATAATTAAAAAACAAAACACTACCGAGTACCGACTTCAAAAACACAAACTTATGCATAAAACTAAAAAGCAGAAGAAAACAGTTCGTGATTCGAAGCAGCATAAGCTAACTACATGACGAAACAGTTGAACTACTCGATTAAGAAGCAAATGCAACTAATAAACTGTACTATAAATGTGACAACAACAGTTAACTTCGTTACAAGTGCCTTTGACATAAAGTTTAACCACCTTTAAAAGCTTCAGAGTGTGACTCGCTTTAATATAATATGGAACACATTGCTTTACTGAAAATCCACAATGGAAGTAGCTAATACTTCTTATTAAGCTTAAAAGGCTTCAGACTTTGCCGTAGACTGTAGAGTAGCGAACTGAGAACAAACTTAAATTACTTGAAATTGCTACTCTTGACCCTCACTATTCGCTTCTGATTCCATTTACTCTCCCCATTCAAGGAATGTTATTAATTAAATACGAGTATAAATGTGTTTTGTTTGCGTCTACCTCGCTAGCTCTTTGGTAAGTCGGGTCCTGGATTCGAGTCCGAAGTCAGTTTATGAAATGACAAATTTTTCTTTATTATCCAGGTATTGGAAAGTAAGTGGTGTTACTCCTTTGCTTAAGGGTTCATTCAGGTTCAGTTGCTGCTCGTGTACCTAACACGAGCAGCAACTGTTACCGACGACTGCAGTCGACTGGAGTCGGCGATGTCTTGAAGGCAGTCGACGACAGTCAGTGAAAGTCCACTGCATTCGCCGCCATCTCGGCGGCAGTCGACGGCAGTCGCCGACTACAGTCGACTGCCGTTGACTTAGTTGGTTGACCGGTGGTAAAATAATCTTTTGCGTATAGTCTTCGTTGTACACTATCAGACATTAACTATAATGACCGACTAAAATGCTCTCTTAGGGTTCATTTACACGAACAGCAACGGCCAACAGTAGCTGGCAACTGCTACCGACGATTGCAGTCGCCGTCGTCTCGGTGGCAAACGACGGCACTCAACGGCAATCGACTGCAATCGCCGACAGCAGTCGATTGCCGTTGACTGTGGATAACTGCGGTCGACTGCAGTCGACTTTCAGTCATTATAGTTAATGTCTGACAGTGCTCGTTGTATAGGTACGCACAAAAATACTTTACCACCGGTCAACCAGGATTTTTTTTAGCATAGTATCTAAACTTTCTACACGGCCAACACACTCTTATAAAAAATAGCATGACTCTAGAGAAGGCCACTGAAAAACCATGAAATTGTGTTTTATTTCTACCTTTTTTAAATAAAAAAAGTTTTATTTGAAAAAATTCAAAACAGGTACATAAATAAAATATGAAAACGGTGATCCCACAAAATTGTGGTGAATTGCAAAATATGAAAACAGACACATAAAACACACATAATCCTACCTACATTAATTAGCAGTAATAACAGTCAGAAAAGACAAAGCCGCGACTCGCTTGATGTCGAGGCCGACCAACACTGTCCCGGAATCACCATTCCAGCACATTAAAAAATAAAAAAAAAACATTTGCCATATTTTTAAAATATGACCAATATTCCCGTTTCGCTCCAATTAGTCGGACAAGACTGTGCTAGGAGTGGGTATGATAATAATCTATCCGGCCCCTTTACCACTAAGCTTGTAAGGCTTGAAATCTTGGGATCTCTTCAACCCATGGTTTTATTTATCTACTGTTATTTACTATTCTTAATCGAACCCCTGTAATGTAGAAATGTTATCGTCAGACTCATAAATAGTAAAACCAACTTCCTGTTACGGTGTTTCCAAAATTACGAGTATTATAATAAGGGTATTTAGGTGGCGGGTAAACAAATCCCTCAAGTTCCGGTTACGCATTACCTGTGCCTCCGGTGCTGTAAATAACAATGGGCGGCTGTAAGCACTTAGCATCAGGTAACCTGCATGCTCGCTTAGCTGTAAAAACAATCTATTTTCCCTAGAAGAGAAGGATTTCCCCGAAAACTTTTCTCCAGAAAAGTTTGGACACGCTGACCAAAAAAAAATACGCCTTCTTCTATTTCTGTAGACGCTGACCCAGTGGATATGACCTCTGCCTTCGATTCAGAGGGCTTAGGTTCGATTTCGGTCCGGGAATGCACCTCCAACCTTTCAGTTATGTGCATTTTAAGAAATTAAATATCACGTGTGTCAAACGGTGAAGGAAAAATATCGTCAGGAAAACCTGTTACACTGTAACCTGTAACCAGTTTAAATTGAACGTTGCATCGTAAACGGTATTTATCAAAAAAAACCTCTCTCCACCTATTTTAGAACTCGAGACTTCTTTAAGAAATTTATAAGAAAGAGAATCTCATACGTGTTTTATCAAACAGTACGTTTAATTTGAACTCAAAAATCTTGTGAAACGCGCCTGAACAACAAGCCCTGTGATCAATATAATATAGGCAATTCGCAGAATATTGGAAATTGGAAATTGTCTCGCTTAAAATTTAATTACGTTTCATCTAATTCCTTTAATAACGGAGATGTGGTACGAGTAAGAAATGTGATCCGACATTGAGTCTAAATATAATTTCTAATTAAAGTAAACGAAACCGAGAGTAGGCTGTATAATATTTTTTGATTAAAAATGTAGGTAATCTAGTCGGCCTTTGGTTTCAAAGGGATGCAAAGAGTGTAAATTCTAATTAGATTGGGTTCCTTTTTTCACCTTTCTAGTGCCTAATTCCACCAAGTGACATACGAGTATGTCACATATCACAGTGACATGTACGAAATTGAGATTCTATGTGAAAATGTCATCCGGTGCTTACTGGTGGATACCACACAGTATGAAAATGACATTTAGTCAGTTGAATTGATATTTATTTTAATAGGTTGATAAAAAAGACCAAAATAGTGAATAGGCCTGATGAAGTGTGAATCGTATGATTTGATTGTGATTCATCATTTCACAAAAATCTGTATGGAGTTTTTTTTCAACTGAAATTGTCTGTAAAGAAATAGTAATGAAATAGAAATTGTTATGGGGCTAAAACGACCCATTATATACGAGGTATTTTTAGGTAAATAGAAACCGGTTTATTAGCCCCGCGTGTAACACTATATTTTTCACAACGATTGCGAGAAAATAAAATAATTCCGTTTCCGTAATTCATTTCCGTAATTCAATGTTTTATTTTAATTAAAAGTTAAATGTACGAACTTGGAAAAAATCATATTAAAAGAGATGCTTGTACCCGGTAACTTAATTTCCGACTGTTGTGAAGATGAATATGAGTATGTGAGATAAACGGATAAAATAGGAGTTATATAAAAACTACTCGACGGATTTTAACGAAACTTGGTACAATTGTTCTTCATACTGCTGGGCAAGTCAAAGTATACTTTTTATCACGCTACGATCATTAGGAGCAGAGCAATGAAGGGAAATGTTGGGAGAACGGGAGAAATTATTCCATTTTTTAAGCTTCGTCGCGTGTGCAGCCTTAATGGGTAGGGTAGGGGTAGGGTAGGGTAGGAATAGTTGTAAGTTTACATCGACTTCCACGCGGACGAAGTCGCAGGTGTCCGCTAGTAAAAAATAGAATAGGAGCTCGTTCATAATTATAGAATACTAGCGGACGCCCGCGACTTCGTCCGCTTGGAAATGAATCTACCTAAACTTTCGACCCCTATTGCACTTCTCTTTGGTTGAATTTTTAAAATTCTTGAGTCACAATTTTTCTCGTATTTTTTTATGATTTATTAATAACTGTAACTCTAAAAATAAAGGAATTTCCATACAAACTTTCAACCCCTATTTCATCCTTTTTTTTAATTTATGGTCAAAAGTGCCCTATATTTTGCTGCAAGGTCCGATTTACCATTATACCAAATTCATCTTGATCGGTTAAGCCGTTTACCCGGGAAAAGGTAACAGACAGACTGACTTACTTTCGATTTTATAATATTGGTATAGATGTTTCTCTGTCGCTCAGTCTTTGGATAAATCTGAGTAGAGTAATAAATATATATTACTTTTGTAAGAGTATTTTATGAATCCATTTCCTCGGCTAGTTTGATTTAGGTTTTTCATAAACTGTAATGAATATTTCGCAAACACGGCTACCATTTCTCATTATTTTATATTTACAGAAATTTGTGTTGCACTCGCTTTAAACGAGAGCTAACCACCGCGGGCAGTGGAAGCAATCTGCCGCGCAAACAGCTGGGCATAAGCAATCAGCTGGGCAAAACAAACAACGTCGCGATTGGATTCGAATCCTCTTAGTATTTGCTTTTATATGAAACTACCTCGTACCTGCCTGTACGCCTAAGATTTCGAAGAAAATTCGTATTACCTAACACAAATGTCGACCTAACAGCGGGCAATCAAAAATATTACTCTCTTTTTTCTCTCCTTCTCTTCTTTCTCTCTCTTTCGTCCATCAAAGCGAAAATCGCAATTGGTCGACATTTGTTTTAGTTCTGACCTAAATGGAGCGTACGGAACACGACGGTGTCGTAGCCGCTCCAAATACAAAAGTCAAAAGTAATACATTCTCGAGTCAGTACGGTAGGGATAGGGTAATAAGGGTAGGGTAGGAGTTCTTGTTCTAGGAGTATGGTTCTACCATACCCTACCTCTAGGTTGGGTAGGTGAGAGTAGGGTAGGGTAGGGGTAGGGAAGAAGTGCATATAAGTCAAAGCGAAGCTTGACCGGGTCCGCTAGTATTCGATATAAGTTGTTAACAACATTTGAGTTTAACAGTATAAAATTATTCCCGCTAACTGAAAGCCCATAGCCAACAGCCCATATCAATAGGAATAGAACGTCATATAACAACAGTCATTATACTCGTATCTATTTATCATTAAGTTTGTTGACCCGACCACTGCTCCTATGGTTAAAGCCTCTCCACATCTCTAACTAATGAGCAAGTTCAAGGTTATTTGTACTTTGTCATGACGGTCTCGTCATGATAAACTGCTTACTAACTTACATAATGACTTAATAAACAGTGTGGGATGACGCGTTTCTGTTAAAATAAGATAAGGTACAGTAGCTAGCTAAATAAAACTCTACCTCTTTGGTTCAGTGGCTAGTTTCGCTATCGATGAGAAGGTCATAGGTTCGAATCCTTGGTCAGGGTCAATGACGCAGCGATGTATGGGCAGGGAGAGGCAACTTAGACGTGTGGTCGGTCACTGAAATCCAGCCGAAACCGAAACTGAATTCATGATGTTTCATCAATCGGACATGCTCAAACAGAGCTTTGAGCTTCGAGCTACGAATTGTCATTAAGTAAAAAAAATATTTATATAGATACCTACCTAAAATTAGATAAATTAGTATATTATTATTTTACTATAGATAGATTTTGATAACTTTGTATTAAGTAACAGAAATATTAAACACGATTTTTCGAAAATCGAGTGTTTGAACGAGGATGGTTCGTTGGATGGTTGCAGAGATACGATAGATAAGATATTCAAACAAAGTGTTTTCAATTTAACTAACTTTAATTGATTATGAAACACGGCTTAAACTCACGTGATATAAGGTCGTCACGTGTGTGGATCGTGCCGCGTTGCAAGAAACAGCTCATGACTAAGGGCCCCGTGTGGGTTCGAAACTAGTCACTTGAGTTTTAGCCGTGTTTCATAATCAATTAATATGAATGACACTCACGATAGTTTAAATTCTAAAATTAACTAACTTTTTTTATATCATACCGGCTGTTGCCGCGCAGTTGTGAATTGGTTTGTATCTGGAAAATATAAAAAAATATAAAATCCAAGAGCTGAAAATCGAATCCAAGAATTCAATTTTCAGGTCTTGAATTTTATTTTAACAAACGTCTTTGGTTATATTTTTGAGTAGGCAATGGACTTTTTTTATTATTATTATTTACAAGTTAGCCCTTGACTACAATCTCACCTGATGGTAAGTGATGATGCAGTGTAAGATAGAAGCGGGCTAACTTGTTAGGAGAATACAAATCCACCCCCTTTTCGATTTCTACACGACATCGTACCGGAACGCTAAATCTTTATCTATGGCTAGTTAACAAAGTACCAGCAAACACGTGCTGTCGAACAATTTAGCGTATATTTTAACATTTAAACGAATATTATTCTACTTTACGTCCGTTTGTTAATTTTAAATACATTTCCTTTTACCGCAACGTACAGTTATACTCAATGTAGGTGCGGTAGCTTTAAAAAGTTTGGCGCCAACTTTTTTCAAATTGAATTGTTTTTTACGTCGAGTAGGTAGAATTCTGTTAGTATAACCACAGGATACAAGGTATAACAAAACGATTTGGAAACAATGGAGGAATGAAACAATGAGATTTAACATAAAGTAGATTTACAAGTATAATACAATTATTATAATCAATATTTCTGTTTATTTTTTTTAGAAGTTAGGTTTAATAACTACTGTCACAAAACTTGATTTTCTCTTATTTATCTGTTTATCCTTTTATTTTAATGTTTAGCAATATTTGGTAAAATACAAAATATAATAAAAAACAAAATTAAAAATTTATAAAAAAATTTTAACCCTCCCGCTGCGGGACATTTGAGTGCCCAAGCAACCGGTGGTCAGGGTTCCAGAGTGAGGAACCTCCTCACAATATGCGCCGTCTCAAGAATAACTGCCTTCTGTATCCGACCCTTGAACCAGCAGTTTAGCGACAGCTTCTTAAGGTTTTGGTCGAAGCTTTTGCTATAAGACCGTTGACTCAAACGACTATCGGAACAATAATTGTTGACTCAACATTCCACATGGCGGTAATCTCGTGAGCAAGGTCCAAGTATTTTGATACTTTTTCCTTTTCAGCCTTAACCAGATTATCGTCATGTGGAACAGTAATATCAACAATTATTGCATGAGTATACTATTAATTCAGCAACAATAAAAAACTTTTAATAACCTCGTTATTGATACAAGTTGGGAGGTTGGTGCTTAGTAAATAGTTATACAACTTAACAGCTACAATGTCCTACAAATTGCGTGGTACAATAACTCGTTCCGACGCTCCGAATTTTTATTACCTGGAAACCCAGTTAGCTACCAGAATCAAGATTTTTTAACGGAAAATTAACTTGATAATCTATTGTAAAAATGTTCCACGGATCCTGGTCTAGAGTGTTTTGCGTATTATATCAAGAACAAAGCTATCCCGTAGAGGATAATGGAACACCAATTATTTTGTCTACGAAATCCACTTAGAATATATGTTTAAATGTGAGATGTGGAAATTTCCTCTTTTGAGCGCTTCATTTTTCATGACCTAGTAACATATCTAACAGTATTTAACATCATTGCTATAAAAACATTGCAAGTGACACACTATTTTCTCTTACGATCTGATCTAGGACTATCTTACGATCTACCGAAGCTACAATAACGAAATTGGATAATTAAATATTCTGCTTCAAGACTCGTGACGGACTCGGTTTCTACCGCAAATTTTATTAAAATAGATTATACTGAGGAGGGTCACATTGGCTAACTGTCTGTATATTAGATTAAAAGGAATTTGCAGGTAATTTAAAATACTCGTAGTGAAGGATATCAAACGGTGAAGGAAAACATCGTGAGGAAACCTGCATACCAGAGCATTTTCTTAGTTCTCTGCGTGTGTGAAGTCTGCCATTCCGCATTGGGCCAGCGTGGTGTACTATTGGCCTAACCCTTCTCATTCTGAGAGGAGACTCGAGCTCAGCAGTGAGCCGAATATGGGTTGATACAGTTTGTTCATGAATCATAAAAAGAATATGAAATAAAATGTCATTCAAGAATTTTTAAAATTCAACCCCTAAAAAATAGGGGTTGAAAAACTACATTGATTTCCACGCGCACGAAGTCGCGTGCGTCCGCTATTATGTATTGTATATATTTTTTTATATTTATAAATAAAAAAGGCAAAGAAGTAACATTTTTTATTTACTGCAGGTACCTATGTTCCTTTTTAGGATTGCATAAGCAGCTTACGTAGTCACAATTTCCTGTAGTAATTAGCTAAGTAGAGTCCCCATAAAGTCTTTGTGTACGTTCTAACTCAAACACAAAGAGTCTGAATTCGGATTTTAATGGAATTAACAGAGAGAGTGTAGTTGGTACCTACTTGGACTTGTTTGATTAAGTACCCATATTACATCTACTACATCTATTTTGTTGGAATAAGCATTTACCCATATTCTGCTCACTGTTGAGCACAAGTCTCCTCAAATAATGAGAGGGATCAGGCTAATAGTCCGACGTCCACGCTGCCTGGCCCAATGCGGATTGCCAGACTTCAGACAAGTTTATCTCTTTTTGTTAATATCATTAAACTAGCTGACGCCGCGCGGTTTTACCCACGTGGTTCCCGTTCCCGTAAGAATACGGGGATAATTTAAGCCTATAACCTTCCTCGATAAATGGGTTGTTTTACATTGAAAGAATTTTTCAAATCGGACCAGTAGTTCTTGTTATTAGCGCGTTCAACCAAACAAACAAACTATTCAGCTTTACAGTATTAGTATAGATTTCTTTTGAAAATATAATTAGATACTTTATTTTGTATCTAAGGTAATCTTTATTTTGTACTTTGTTTATTTTCTATCAAGGTTGGAGTTACACTTTTTAATCGTATCTAAATGATATCGAGCTTCAATATTGTACCTACACAATAACTGTAAAGAAGAACATTGCATAATATTATATTTATTAACAATAAATACCTACAATAAATATATTTTTTATTAATTTGTTATAATAACTATAATACTTAAAAAACGTTTTTTGCCTATAGATATTATATAAAAGCTTTAAAACAAACGTTAAATAGTTTTAAACAAACATACATGTACTGATGATTTCAAATATTCGTTGTTGTACTCGTAAGTAAAATGCTTAGTGCAGTTTACAGGTGTTGTGTACAGCTACTTCTTTCAATTTAAACTTATTTAAGGTTTCTTGAGCTATCTTATTTTCTATTTTAATTTTCAACCGACGAAAAAACGAAGAGAGTGGACTTGTCAACACCTTGAAGTAATGGGAAATACTCCCGAGCATCCTGTATAATATTTTTATATATGTATAGTTTTTAACTGAGTGGGCGATTTTGATAATTCTTTTTTATCGCAAAGTACTTCGAAGTTGACCCTATATAAATTTGAAAAAAAACCCATGTGTAGCAAAATAACGGATGATTGATGATGATGTTTACACAATAATTGTACTGTATGATCACGAAAACTTTTTACAGAGAAGTCCGATTTCGATAATTCCTATTTTATTAAATAGGATGTTTAAGTCGTTACAGAAAAAACAGGCATTTAAAGTGATCAGTAGTTAGATAAATTTTAATGTTATTTTTAGTTTCGTGGGTACATTTATAATGTTTCGGTTGTTTTTAAAAATATATATATATATTTGTTTTTTACACTTTCAAGACCCGATTTAATATTAATATCATAAACAACAGCGGGCAAGCATAACTTAAACTTAAAACGAATTGCTAAAGACGAATGACGAAAATACATTAACTTAAAAAAGCTCCAAGATATATTTAAATAAAAGGTAAGATAATATGTTTGCTATATACGATGTGTGTGCATTTTACTCTTTTCTTTGTGTGTTGTTTATCAGAACACAATGATTTTTTATTTAAATTTTGTTCGACACAACATCGTGTTTGAAAACTGTAGGTATGTTTATAAAATCTTTATATTTTGGACCTCGGAGCCACGGATTAATCAATAAAATACAGATAGAGCGTACATAACACGACGGTGTCATAGCCACTCCAAATACGAAACTCAAAAAGTAATTCATTCTCGAGTCAGTACGACACGAACCATTGCATTAGTAATTTTCGTTATTAATCAACAAAAATAGCGTCTTATGTTTTTAAATATTTTAAAAACTGTTCACAAAAAGTAAAGAATTAAGATATTTTTTTATTGGTAATTATTGAATATTTTATTAATTTACGTACTTAAGTAATTGTTGTTAGTGTTAAATTTTGAAATACAAATTATGAAAAAAGTGTTTATACGCGGTTGTCAAGGAGCCGCGTGACATTTGTTTTTTTTTAATGGGTTTCAGCGGCTTTAGTACGTTGATTGTAAAGACTCACTCTGTTTACTCTGTGCTCGGAGCATAGACAAAGTTTCACATATTTTTTGTATAATATGTATTCTGTAGAAGTTTATTTATTTTCTAAATACTATAGTCATAGGTATGAAACTAGCTTAAGCTTGCGATTCAGTAGATTTTGTAGATTTCAAGTTTACAACAATCTACGAAATGAAGAATGTCTTCGGACAATATTTTTTTTCTAGATGAAGGGTACCTACTCATATATTTTTCTGTATTCTTAAAAACATGGTACCTAAACAAAATTATATGATGCTCAGTTAAAAATAGTTAAACAAGTAGACAAACTTACTCACAAAGTCTTCTTTATTGACGAAATCGATAAAGAAAACTTTTCAACATAATTTAAAGACAAAATGGAAAAGGTCCATGCTCAGTTCTCGTAGGTAAGCCACGGTAGACGTAGGATTGGGATCTTATTAAGATTTACATAAATCTAACTTTAACTCGAGTTTTAAAGTTAAAACTATTCAACATGCTCCTCTTTGAATAAAGTTTTGTAAAGTTTCTTCAAACATATAAACTCCGCATCACGAAAGAAGTCCGAATTAAGAAAAAATCTCTGGTATGCAGGTTTCCTCACGATGTTTTTCCTTCACCGTTTGAGACACGTGATAGATAATTTCTTAAAATGCACACAACTGAAAAGTTGGAGGTACATGTCCCGGGCCGGATTCGAACCCACACCCTCCGGAATCGGAGGCAGAGGTCATATCCACTGGGCTATCACAGCTCCTGTTAGGTACTTTTACTAGTACAAAATTGCTTTACCATTAGCATAGGTATATTCTTTTTAATTTATATACAATTAAAAAAAAACTGTCATCATCTCTATTAAAGTGAGTGAGAAAATATTAAAGTAAGAAACTTCCAGGCGGGCACATGCTATCACTGACAATTTAGAATTTTTATTTGATTACGTTTTCAGTTGCTACAAAGGAACGGTGGAAATGTTTCAGCCACTCGCAATGAAATATATTGATCAAATTACATCGCTCGTGAAATTCGTTCCTTAAATAAGAGTTGGGTGGTATCTGAAGGTACCTTCTTGCATTATCTAATATATAAAATTCTCGTGTCGCGGTGTTCGAACTTGAACTCCTCCGAAACGGCTCGACCGACCGGCCAACATCTATTTTTCAAACCCCTAAATCCTAGGATAGAGTAGTGGTAGGGTAGGGGTATGGTATAGGGATAGGGTAGGGGTAGGGTAGGGGTAGGATAGGGGTAGGGTAGGGTAGGGGTAGGGTAGGGGTAGGGTAGGGGTAGGGTAGGGGTAGGGTAGGGGTAGGGTAGGGGTAGGGTAGGGGTAGGGTAGGGGTAGGGTAGGGGTAGGGTAGGGTAGTGGTAGGGTAGGTTTATGGTATAGCGATAGGGTAGGGGTAGGGTAGTGGTAGGGTAGTTGTAGGGTAGGGTAGGGTAGGGGTAGAGTAGAGGTAGGGTAGGGGTAGGGTAGGGGTAGGGGTAGGAGTATGGTAGTATAAGGTAGGGATAGGGAAGAAGTGCAAATAAATAAATTAATAAGTCAAAGCGAAGCTTGAGCGAGTCCGCTAGTTATGCAATAAGAGATGATACAGTAGCTAACCACATTTTAAATCATGCCTCTATTCTTTGTACCGGTAAAATCCTTCCTTCTAGTAACACATTGTTATAATGTTCTTATAGTACCTATATTCATAATTAATTATCATTTTTACCATCGATTTCCTATCTATACTAATATTATAAAGCTGAAGAGTTTGTTTGTTTGATTGAAAGCGCTAATCTCAGGAACTACTAGTCCGATTTGAAAAATTCTTTCAGTGTTAGATAGCCCATTTATCGAGGATGGCTATAGGCTATATATATTATCCCCGTATTCTTACGGAAACGGAAACCACGCGGGTGAAACCGCGCGGCGTCAGCTTTTTTATTATAAGAGGTCAATGTTTTTTTACCAATAAAATAACTATGACTAGTAAAAACCTTCATTTCAAAAGGTCGGAAACGAAAGTTGGTAATTCTTGAGACAGCGCGTATTGTGAGGAGTTTCTTCATTCTGAAGCACTGATCAAAGGTTACTTGGGTCCTATAGCCCCGCAGCAGGAGTACGGGATATTTTTATAAACGTAAAGGTAGCCTTCTTTTTGTTCTCGGCGACCGCGACCTGCGACCGCGACCGGGTCGCACGACCCACTGCTTAGTATGAATTTATATGGAGCACTAAATAAAGGCGATCACGCGACGCGGTCTCGGGCTTTGATTAGTGCTCCATACAAATTCATACTAAGCAGGGTCGTGCGACCCGGTCACGGACGCAGGTCGCGGTCGCGCGTCGCGTTCGATTAAAACGGAAGGCTACCTTAAGACGTTTGATTTTATGCTCGCCCAAATAGATTAGATAACCCTTTGAGTTGTGAACCCCTGAATGTCTGATATAAAATTCTACTAGATAATAGAACACGTTCCCGTGAAAAGGGATATTGACAGACAGACAGCCGAGTAAGTTCCGATTTTTTCCCTTTTAAGAGGGGGCACCATGAAAATGATATTCGATATTATTAAACCTTGCTGAAGTACGTACCTATTTAAGGAGAATTAATGGAACGCTTTATTGTAATCAACTCGACTTTGCGTTATTGGATATTATTGTCTCCATTATTATTTCATTAAAGATTGAGGACCCTTGCTTTGATTATCTACTAGAGAAAATTTTTTAATAAGTAACTATAAATGTTTGTATAAAACTGTTTTAAGTTTGAACCCCTGATGTAAAAAAAGGTTTTTTTAAGATTTCGTATCTATGACTGTTTTAGTCTAAAAACCAATAGTTTTTGCAGTATTAAGGTTGGTAGCTGACGCCATCGTGAAAGATCGTTTAGGTGTTTGAATAATCACCAGTACCTACCTACTTGACAAAAAGGTAAATTGATTTTTAAGTATATAGTGAAGCTGTCCAATCATTGCAACAAAACAAATACGAGTAGAATGGAATGTCGCCATCGAACATAAAGGTACAAGGTAATCTTAGTAAATTGAAAAAAAAGCAGCTAAGTAAGATCTATTTTTAAAAATGTCATTCGCAGTACCGATTGCAAGTGCAATGCATGAAGCCCTAAGCAACTAGAAAAAATATTACATAGTTGTCTACCTAACCTATCTGTTGTAGGTAGGTATTCGTACCTGTCTTGTATACTGTCATCATCAAATCATTAGAATATTTTAACGGCTGAGAATTTTGAAGTAAAATAGTTCAGTATTTTACAGATCCACCCAGGGTACTAGTGTAGGATTTCTAGTGCGGGTTTGCCATTCCAACACCTTCGCCATGGGACCCCAACGTCCATCGGCTCTTCAAACTTGCCCCATTGCCACTTCCTGTTTACGACCTATTGAGATAAGTCGGTGACTTTGGTTGTTCCGCTGATCTCCTCATTTCTAATTTGTTAAGTAAGATTATTTGCCATAATAATGACTGGCGGCAGAAATAAGCATGACGTCAATTTCACCGGACGATCTCTTTCATAAAAAGCTCTACTACAACTAATTCTAAGTACAAGTAATAATATGCTCCCGACCGAATATTTTCCAGCCACGCCAGACAAAGTCATTTTGAGATTAACCTTGCAGGAGAGAGAGTGATTACGCACAGGTGCATTCTCGTTTCCCTCACTCTCACAGACGGGACGGCAGACCGAAACGATCGGTGAAAGATCAGGCGCATGTCCGACGGTTATACGTGCTCTCCGAAGCACGGGCATGTATTATATATATTAAGATTTTTCTTCTAAGAAAAATTCCAATAACGTACGTAATACTATCTGTCTTAATGCGATACAAAATGAATACTATCCTTTTTATATCGGTTAATGACAGTTTAACGACCTATCCTGAAATACAGCCAAAGAATAGACAGCGAGCCTAATAATTAGATTCGTTAGCCGTTTTTACTAAACCCGCATGGAACCTTTGCTGGAACACGTGAGGTGTTTACATAAATATGGGAATATATTTTTTTCAGTCAATTTGGCATTCACTTGTAACAACTCTATTGTAGGCTCTTTTTGTATATAGACACGGGTCAGAACTAATCAATAATGGAAGCTTGAGACACTTATCTTTGTAATACTTCTGAAAAAGTCAATTTCATTTCAGTTTTGCTTACCTACAATATTTTCATGGGTATGCGTAGGTACTTAATTTAAAATAAGGTACCTATGGCCCAGGGATCAATTAGATTTAGTAGATTTGATGATAGGAAGAATTAATGGTTAGGTAGCTACATTATTACTTTATAACCTGACAAGTAATTAAAAACCTACTTTGTCTGGGATTGCCACAACTTTTGCTTAAAAACTTCACTTGGCCCCATACAAAATGGCACGAACTAATGACGTCGTAGGTAATGATCGTTAGATTTGTATGTGCGTTCAAACAAAATTACTAATATCTTTGTTATTTGTGCGTTTATGTTTATAGTTCATATATTAAAAATGTCACATTTAATGTAAGGAAACTAAAACTGTATGAATTTTCATCTAATTACGATAAAAGATTTTTAATAGATTTTGAAATTTTATAATCTCATTTATTTTGCGGACAATCTGTTTTTTATGTATAGGTAAATTAGTTAACATTGACCTTATTTACCCGAATGTATCACAAAAATCAATATATTCATACCTAGTCATCATCCCCAATCAGGTAAGAGTGAGAGTTAACTTAACCTTTGACAATATAAATATACATTAACCCTTGTATACAAATATTTTGGGTTCTTATCGTAGTGAAGCAGCGATCTAAAAGTTAATATTCGCATTGCTATAGCTCATAATAGACTTGCGTATTCGATTTCTACGTTAATATATCAGACCCTACGTCTTTAAGAATGTTAAGCCTGAAAAAAAAAAGATGATTTATTACTTATCTGAACAATTATTTCGCGTGGCCAATAATAAAGAAGAAGCTACAAAGGTATACACGAAGCTGACGGCCAACAGTCGGAGAGGCACTCTAAGAACAAAAAGATTGAATCTACTAGAGTCCATAAGGCGGAAAATTCGGCTTTGATATTTAAATGAACCGACAAAAGTGAATTTTGGAAATGATGTGAAAGAGCCTAAAAAAGTTTAACTTCAAAGATTTCCTATGTGCATTTTCAGTCATCTTGAAAAAAGGGTTGAATTCAGTTAGGGTCTCCGCTCACTTACAATTTTTAGTTGGCCGACTATCGAACAACTAAATTGCAAACGTTTATAATTTAGTTGGACAACTTTTTAATTTATATAGGGCAGTGGCACCAGTTGCAAAACTTGAACGGCCCCCAATAGATGAACGTTTGTGCTAGAATCCCGAAACTAAAATTAACTACACTACTTACGTGTATGTACTCGTGGGCGGGCGTAACATTGTTTTTTTTTAGGTTTTATTTTAGTATAAAAACTTACATAGTTCAATTTATGGATTAAATTTCCAAATGTGAACTAAGTAATATCCACAGATTTTATTCAACTAATAATACTTACGGTTTTTGTATAATTAACTGAACGTAGAAGTATATTGGAATAAACTAGGTGATGACCGCGACTTCATCCGCGTGTATTTTGTTTGTCTGATACCATTTCACAGCTAAACTAGGTACTGAACCAATTTTGATCAATTGCGGTATAGACATTAATTGGATCTTGGAGCATTTTTAACATGGGTAAACATGGGCATGGGCTACATCGTACCGGAACGCTAAGTCTCGCGGTACGTCTTTGCCGGTAGGGTGGTAACTAGTTACGGCATTTCGGCCGTAATTGTTCGAGGTCTGGCTGGTGCGAGCTTGTACCAAACCTTGCACCCATAGATTTACGAATCGGTACAAGCTCGCACCAGACAGACCTCGACCAATTATAATGTGACCATGTTCGTCACAGCCGGGGATCAAACCCAGGACCCATCTTGTAAATCCACCGCACGTACGACTGCGCCACGTAGGCTGTCAAAAGTTTTTCAAATAAGGTATAATTTTTTTTAACTTACGGAAACACGGATAACGACAACATTTTTAGGTTTTTAGCTTTAGCTTTTTCGGTTACCTAATACTCAAAGGATAATGCAATTAATAGATTGGTATAAATTTCAACTATAGGGTATAAAACGTTCATAATTAGGGCTCAGTATTCAACTACTGTGGTAAATTCCCAAATTTGGCAAACAAATTACTTTATTTATAACTTATCGGGATCTAGGACTTATGTATTTAATTTAGTCAAACTTTATTGCTTAGGGAATCATACAGTAAACTCAACAAACGCCATTTTCATGAAATATTTGGTGCCTTTAATCGAAAGTGAATAGCGACTCTTACACGATCGGTGTACATTATAATAGTTGGACGATTTAGTTGGAGAAGATGTGCGAGCTGTCATTTACTTACCTGTTAGTATACTCGGTCAACTAAGAACTATAAGTGCCTAAGCGGGGGTTCTTAATGTTCAAAACTCGGTTCTCAGTTAATTAAAAAGATTAGACTATATGTATGTACACATTACTACTTGGTCCCAAAAGCGGATTGGATCAGGTAAGCATATAGACTGTGTTATGGGTACCAATATAGCAGATTTAATCATATACATATAAATATTTATAAACTAGATATCAATACATATTATTGTATTTTTAAAACACCCAAAACACCCTTGCTCATCACACAAATATTTTGAGAATCGAACCCACGGCTGTGGATGCAGAAAGCAAGATCATTACCCACTGCGCCATTCAGTCGTGATGAGGGTATATTTTAATCTATATTATTAATTATTCAAGAGTATTTAGTCACTACGTTCTATTAGAATGAATTTTGATCTCTTGATCTCTACGGCTATGTTCCACTTGGGGATCCTAACGATCAGGTTCGCGTCCGTAGTTTTTCTCGTTCCACTTAATTGCGAGCGTTATAATTGTAACTACACACGTACACTATGTAAAATCGATCACGCCGACCCACTTCTTTAGCTTGAGCTTGAGTTGCGAGCCTTACGTGAGCGAAATTAATAACATATCAGCGACACACGTTTTCGCCCCGACCAATACGACCGTGGTCTTCATGTGGCACGGCTGCAGGAGTATTTTGGACGTTCTGATCGTCAAGTGGAACGTAGTCCTAGGATTGAACTTATAATCTGTGATGTAACACGGAATAATCTGTAAAGGCTCAAAAAGACTGGAACTTAAAGCCAGTTTTAAAAATAAATATAATCTGTGATTTTTGGTCGATGGTGAATGTCAACATTTTTCTGATTTACGTTTGACAGTTGATTTTTTGCCATTGCTTTAGAAGTATTAAATTTTATTTTAATATTATTTTAACCGAAAAATGATAGTTTATTTTAAAGAAAAACTAGAATCTAAGTGTAATTTGCATTGCCTGTATAATATTTATAAGATTAATCATTAATTTATTGTTGATGAGCATTCTGATACTTAAGTGAACTCGTGTTATCAGTCTGTGTTTGTTGTTCTTGCGCTAAGAGATAAAGTTGTTTAAAAATGACGGATAGTAAAGCTCTGGTGATGGCGACGGCGGGCGTGATGATGGATAAGTCCAAGGAACTGCAGAAGGAGATTCTGATGGAGAAACTACGATCCAAAACATCACAGAACAAAAATTTAAGTGAAACTTCGAAAGCTGTTCGCATGGCTATGCTGGTGAGAGTCTGAAATAAATATTTTACCAAATGTATACTTAAAGACTTGTTGTCTGCTATATGTTATTCATCATTACCTCATAATAAATGAGGTAATGATGAATAACTTCAAAATAAGGCCTAATTGCAATGCCATTTAAAAAAGCTTATTTGGAGCTTAGTCTTTACTCTTAGCACACTACTCCAGTGCGAGTTGGCAGGTGATCATTTTAAGTAATTATCACTATCAGACAACTGCTTTGTTGGTCCAGTGGGTTTGGCTTTGGAAAATGAGGTCCTGTGTTCATGTCCTGGGCTGGGCTATGAGATAATGAGCATTTTTTTTTTCTAAAAAAATTTAAGTTTAATTCGTAGTATGTGGAAAGTTGGTGGTGTTACACCTGTACCTTGAAGAGAATGTTAAACTGTTGGTCCCTGTCATTAGCACTAATATCTTGTACTAGTGGAAAAAAACATTATCACCTAAGCTTGCAAACGCACATTGGAGAGGCGTAGTAAGTACACATATTGTAGCATAGGGAGGAAAATGCCTACCACCAATCTCGCGAGTCATTTTTACCTCCCATTCTCTCTTTCATCATTTTCCTTTTTATTTCATTTTTATTATAAATCCCCTCTCCTACTATGAGGCTGTACTATGTTGTTAAAATAGGTTGATGATGTTGGTAATCAGATATTATGAGTGTTACAACACCAACTTACAAACTCCAGTAAGTATTTCTTAGAAGAAAGATATTAAACTTAATATTTCATAACTCAACCCACAACCCTAACCTTATGGCTTAATTAAAGCCACAAAGGCTATCTATTGAAACCTGATAAAACAAAACAAAATTGTTCATCAAGCTAGTCATTCCTTAAGTGGATGCCATTTTGTGGCAGAGAGAAAAACTTCGAGCAGATCCCTGAACTTGTGACTGATGGTGTAGGGTTAAGGACACACTTAACTTAAGGACACACTTAACTTAATTAACACTTAGGGACTTAACAGTTAACTAACACTCCTCATCTCCACTTGTGTTGTTCTCCCTGCCTGGCCAAGTTTGGATACTCTTTCTAATATAAATGTATAGTACTTGTAGAGCTTGTAGAGCTATATTACCATAAAAAGTAATGAAAACCTTATATCTTATCCTAGTTAGTAGCCCTGCATCATTTTATTTTCAGGATAAGAGATGGGCAGTGGACAGTGCAGACCGTATGATTTTACAAAAATGCCTCGACAGCTTACAGCATTGTATAAAGGTGAGCTCTCTACAGAGCCTTATAGAGAGATTGGAGTGCTTGTCCAGACAACTTGGGTATGTAACATTTTCTTAATGTTTTGGTTACAACATGATCTTTGTCACAAATTAGTTTTCTTTTATAAAAGAGAGGCTTGTGTTTGATTACAATCATACCTAACGAGAACAATTATGAGGTCTAAGTCATACAAGGGGCCGCCTGCCGACCCTCTAGCAAACTCTGTTCTTAGTCTAACTATAAACTACCTCCCTGCATAATTTCATCTTTGTACGTCAAACGGTTTTCGAGATTTCGTGATGAATGACCTATCGCATTTGTATATTAAGGTTATATTTGCCTAAAAGATGCCTATTCACTCTGGCTTTGAAGATGTTCTGATTGTTGTGCACAGCATACTTTTATGTATTCCAATCTTTTGTTGTGTAGTATGAATAACCTGAATATCTAACACCATGTGCAACGTCTTACTGTTTTGTGGTAGAAAGGGAAAAGAGGAATAAGATGGTGGAGCTACTGCACACACTCTCCAAAGTATATCTTATAAACGACAAACATCTAACATGGCAACAGTGCTGTAAAGACAGCAATTTCGTCTGCATGATCACCAATGATCCTTCTAGCGCGGCAATCTGTTGAGTCTAATACATCAAGCAGATATTTCTATACTATTATTAAAAAGAGGTAAAGTTTGTTAGGTTGTAGGCAGTAATCTTTTCTAGTAACCTACTAATTTAAAATTCCATTTCCAATAAAAAGATACATTATTTGTGAGTGTTGAAAGCTATTCCTGTAATACACGGGAACAGGAACTATGCAGGTAAACACACAGGGCATCTGCTAGTCTTCAATATAGACAGAAGAACCAACAGCCTTTGATGAAGAAGGCTGTGTCAATTGGCTGTCAATTTATTCTTTATTATTATAAAAATAACAAATTCTGTGCAGTTTTTCTTTTTTCATGATTATATCAGTATACAATGTATGTCATGTTTTCAGATTGAAATTTGTAGTGGGAACATCAGGGGTAAATTTATTCATATCATCTGATATGTTTTATTTGGAAATATTAGTTGAATCATCGGGTAATGTCAAAGATGTTAAAATTCATCATGAGGGCAAGGTATGTCAGTCCTTCAATACTAAACTCTAATAATATTATCTTATATATTAGCAAGTAAATACTCTGTCGGTGATAAGCTTCTTGCCTTTGAAAAGACTGGCTCTGCTAGTTGAACTATATATCATCATCATCATCATCATCATCATCATCATCATCATCATCATCATCATCATCATCATCATCATTGACAGCTGATATCACTGCTGGACTTCCAAACAAAACAGTCACGAGCCGCCAGCATCCAGCGGCTCCCTGCAACCTGCTTGATGTCCTCAGTCCACCTAGTGGGGGTTAGACAAACTATTATTTATAGTTAGTCTACCCCCACTAAGTAGACAAAATAGACAACTAATTTTTATTATTATGCTGAAGTGACTTTCCACATATTTCCTATACTCATTTGAACACTCATCAAATAGGACATTTTACAATAGTCTTGAAGTGCATTGCATTTCTGGGTATAGTCATTATATTTTAGAAATAATTTAAAAGCTTTTGTTATAATTGATCTTTTACTTCAAATCACAGATATACTTATCTTGTTTAAGTGAATTTTGTTCTTATATGCTTTCACACTTGAACCACTAAATCAATTTTTTTAAATTCTTTCATCAATAGAAAGCTACGTTACCAGCGAGTAACTTAGGCTTTATTTTATTCCAGTGTTCCCTCAGAAACAGGATTTCTTGGGGATCTGATAGTATCAAATATTTGTTATTCACATCTAAATCAAACAAAAATGTTTTCAGATAGAACAACAGAGCTGTGAGGAACTAGTACAATGTATATCGCGAGGTGACTTTGCAGACTTCACTGCACAGCTGGAAGGTCTCACTGCTGTGTACCAATTAAATGCTGAGAAAAAAGTAAGTACAAGTGTTGTCACATTTTTTTGCATGCATTTGCTATGAGTTCCTCCAACAGCGGTGGTCTTCGGGTGTTGTGAATGTTTGTATTAATCATGTCAGCTTTTTATATATCTTTGTTTATTGTCAAAAAACCTTTTTAAGAAATTAAATATCACATGTTTGTGACACAGTGAAGGAAAAACATCTTGAGGAAACCTGCATACCAGATAATTTTCTTAACTCTCTGTGTGTGAAGTCTGCCAATTCGCATTGGGCCAGTGTGGTTGACTATTGGCCTAAACCCATTCATACCGAAAGGAGACTCGAGCTCAGCAGTGAGCCGAATATAGATTGATTATGACGATTTTTTTTTAGGTAAAATGTAAAGCATTCAGTGCATTGCAAAGTTTAGAAGAAGATTTATGCACTTTGAGACAGTTGCAAAGTTTCATAAAAGATCCTTGGGCTCAAGTCCATAAAAGTCCTATTGGATTCTTACAAAAAAGGAGAGGAGGTAAAGTAAAATAAACCCCACGTAAATATGTTGACTCAAGAAATGTGTTTATATTTTTTCAATGTCAACATAATAGTATCCATGATAAGGTGATGATAGACTTGAGCATTCACTTGTTTTTGCCGTTTCTATATTTGTCAAACTGAACAACAACCCGAGCCAAGCATAGAGCCAAATATTTCTACAAACATCTTGAGCATTTTGAAAAAAGGCTCGGCAAAAAGCTCCAAGCAAATCTGCTCGCTAGAATGTTCTCGTATTTTTCTGTGATGTAACATTTACACGAATGCTCACACAATTTACAAGAGAATGCTCAAGTCTATCAGCACCTTTATGTACACATGCAATAACATTGTCTATAGACAAACATCAAAAATTTCATCAATAATCCTAGATTAATGATATGAAAATGAAAAAATCTTTATTCATCAACTAAGTCTTACAAACAAGTAGCAAGGGCCCTAGTACTAGGTGGAAAACCCGTATTAATGGGGGCCTGCTCATTCACCACATACAACAACCGTAGTTAACAAATAACAGAATTATAACATTTAGTGTGTGTGTGAAATACCATTCAGCCATACTGTTAAACATCTGATCTGTGTTTTGACTTGTCGTTCTTTTGTGATTTCATTGAATACTATTCTAATATGTAGATAATAGCAGGCCAACTCAATCAGATGGGTGTGACGTTTACATAATAATAATATGCTCCCGACCAAATTGTTTTTATTTCGGCCACGGCAGCCAATCTCATTTTGAGATTCCCTCACTCTCATAGTCCGATGTCCGTCAGACACGACCGGTGAAAGATCAGGCGCAGGACCGACTGCTTTACGTGCTCTCTGAGGCACGGGGGTATACCAACACTGCCGACTTCCCAATTCCAGGCTGCTTTTAAGATATTTCTTGTAAGAAAAGTCCCAATAAAGTAATTTTTGATGTCCTGACCCGGCATTCGGACCCTAGACCTATTTGTCCGTAGCTGAACTAACTACGGAACCAATGGGGCAGAGACATTTACGTAATATTACCACACCTATTGACATCCTTTCCTTTACATGTTGCCTTTATGCTGTATTAGACCTTTAGGATCTGCCCCTGCAGCAAGTGGCACATCGATTCTCTTACTACTATCGCAAACGCTTCGAAAACTAGAAAAATGTATAGGAATGACAGATCTTGATCACGTGACAAATGTCATTCCCATACGTTTTTCTAGTTTCCGAAGCGTTTGCGATCTTAGAAAGAGAATCGAAGTGCCACTGGGCTACAGGGGCTGGTTACAATTTTTCGCATTTTCATCAGGTCACGCGCTACGTCTAACTTACTTCGTATCTCCATACGAACTGTTGGATAAGGACAAAGGTTTGCAACCACTGACAGTAGAGTTGCTGACAATAGGAAAGCCATCAGCCTCGACTGGGCTAGCTTCGTTAGTGGCGCCCTCTCACACGCCCATAGGACACTCAGCAACAGTTCTTCTAGAAGGATCCACTGCGAACAAGCTTCAACTGTCGCCTATTATATCTGGCGCTCAGAGACCAGGGAAAGGGTAAGAATAAGAATAAATGGTTTTTTTTTATCGTAAACGTAACCTGTAGTACTAACATGCGAACAAATGATGAGAAAGAGACAAAATGTCGTCAAAAAGCGGCGGAGTTGTTCCAGTCCCATCTATATCGTACCAACGCAATAAAAGAGATTGCGGTATTTCCGGTTGTACTGCCATGGCTATAAATTTGTCTGTTTCTCTTCACGAGATCGTGTGTCTCACTAGTTAAATTAACGAACAAAAATCATTTAATATTAATATGCATTTCATCATCATAATAATACCAGGCGATGGACGTCCACTGCAGGACATAGGCATTTTGTAGGGACTTCTAAAAATCATGATCCTGAGCCGCCTGCATCCAGCGAATCCCAGCGACTCGCTTGACGTCGTCAGTGCACCTGGTGGGGGTCGACTAACACTGCGCTTTGTAGTGCGGGGTGCGGTTCGTCATTCCAGCACCTTGGGACCCCAACATTGCGGGGCACATCGGCTCTTCGAACCATGTGCCCCGCCCATTGCCACTTCAGCTATAATCATTGACCTCATATAATAAAAGGATTCACAATCATGTAGAAAATTTCACTTAAAAACTTTGGTAATTTGATATTGGTAAAGAAAATTATACCTAAAGGCCTTTAAATATAGTCCAATATTCAATAAAATCCCAAATTCATAGCAAATTCAACCTATTTGTATTGCGTGTCAATAAGTTGTGTTTGCCACACATTGAGTGGAGACATTTTTGGTCGCTGATTGTGAATCCACTTTTTAATAGGAGATCAATGGCTTTAATTCATTAATATACATACATTAATGAAGTAATATTTTTTTGCAGAAATGGTCCAGTGTACTCACAACTAGTGCCCCAGAATAGCGCCATGCTACCAGCTTGCTACACTCTGAAGCTCTCTCAACCCACACCACTGTGTGCGGGACTCGCCAAACTCATTCATGCTACAACTGAGGTGAGGCACACTACAAAAGCAATACTCAGATTAATTAGATAAGGACCTGCCTCGTTAGACGAAACTTTTCTGTCAAAGTATGTGGTCAACGATCTAATGTGAATATAAAAACTGTCTCTATAGAATCGATGTCTCATAGTTGTTATCGTGTAATTTGACGAAGTCCGTTGTTCAGAGATAAGCGCGGTGGATTTACAAGCCCGTAGGTCTTGGGTTCGATCGAGTATCGAAAGAGATAAGTCGAACCTTGAAGCAGAACATAGTCTTTTTATCCCAGAAAAGTTCATGGTTCCCATTGTAATTGTATGTTGTATTGTCGCAGACGTTCACAAATAGGAAATCTTTTTATGAAAGATACATTTTTAATGAATTAAATTGTATTTTGTAGGTAGAAGTGTCAGGCGATTGGGCTAATGCTAAGCCCATCATGGGGCTGGTGGCTCAACAGGCGTACAACAAACTTGCCCCCGGGAAAGTGGTCGAGTTGAATCTCAGCAAGGGTCTGTTTGTGGTGAGTTTGTTATCTGTTCCTTTTTTCTCTTATTTATTTATAAGTCCTTTTTTTTAAATTTTAATATACGAGTAAAAATAAAATACAAAACACTATTAAAACATTATAAATAAATATCACCCCTTTTACTTTTTTCTTAATTCTCTGTGTGTGTGTTAAGTCTGCCAATCCACATTGGGCCAGGGTAGTGGACTATAGGCTTAATCCCTTTAATTCTGAGAGGAGATGCGAGCTCAGCAGTGAGCCGAATATGGGTTGATTATGATGATATGTCATGAAATTACTAAACCATTGCACATAGTATTGTTTTCCTTAAGTTACATACTACTGGCATGAATGCATGGTATTTAGATACATTTTACTGTTTAACAATTCAACAGTAACAGCTACGCACGTAAGTATGTATTTCTTGAGCCCTTACCAACTCTCGAACACTATCATAGCATATAGTGTTCTGCGTTTATCCTATATTATTAGAATAAACCATACAATTTAGTCACATGTGGCTTGACCATTTTATTCCCCAAGAACCTATTAAAGAGCTCGCAGCTAGCTAAAGGATCTATGCTGAGCATTATTGGGGTATGATGAGCAAATCAAAGAAATGGACATATACAGATTGACTGGTGGTGACTCTATGAAGTTTGAACGTTTGCGCCGTGAACAGCGTGCAACCGAGTATAGAGCAGGGATGTTACGGAGCATCGACTCCGGCTCCGTTAAGTCGGAACTTCCGATTATCATTATACCTTCGGCTCCGACAATTGTAAATTGAAGGTTTGTATCGGAGGTCGAAGCATAACATAGCGGTGGCGGCCTACGTCGACTAACGGGTTCATAGTGTAGAGGCCGTTTGCAGCGTTCAGCTTCATGCTTTACGATGTTCCCCTATCGATGTCCGTGATCTGCCCTCATCAAAAGGATCACGCTTCGTGGCGTGCCAAAGAGAATGCATCCACACTCACGACGTTTGCGGTCTGAATTCACGCTGTGAATGTAGAGCGCGCCTGACAACTTTTTTACAGTGCAAACACTAAATTAAATTGTTGCCTATTCGTTACATGAAATATGTAAATTATTAGGTAAAATCTAGGATAGGCAGACATTACACTCTGTCCCTTTGGCCCCTCAGAGCCTGCCCGAGCAGTGGCAGTGTTACTTCCTGTGCGAAAGCCGCGGACTGGACGGCTGCGTGGTGCACAGCGTGCCGTTCACGCACCCGTCGCACGTGCCGCCGCTGCTGGCCGCGCTGCGCCAGCAGGCGCTGTTCAACGCGCTCGTCGCCAGCTGCGTGCGGCTGCAGACCAAGCAAGGTATTGTAGTGCTGCTGGCTATGCGAGAGCCGCGGACTGGACAGCTGCGTGGTGCACAGCGTGCCGTTCACGCACCCGTCGCACGTGCCGCCGCTGCTGGCCGCGCTGCGCCAGCAGGCGCTGTTCAACGCGCTCGTCGTCAGCTGCGTGCGGCTGCAGACCAAGCAAGGTATTGTAGTGCTGCTGGCTGTGCGAGAGCCGCCGCTGGACGGCTGCGTGGTGCACAGCGTGCCGTTCACGCACCCGTCGCACGTGCCGCCGCTGCTGGCCGCGCTGCGCCAGCAGGCGCTGTTCAACGCGCTCGTCGCCAGCTGCGTGCGGCTGCAGACCAAGCAAGGTATTGTAGTGCTGCTTGCTGTGCGAGGCTATATTTGTCCATATATAAAAAAAAATGTTTTTGAAGTCGGTTTAGGCTGCCTGTCCACCAGAGCGGAGCGAGTGAGCGTAGCGGAGAAACGGACTAATGCGAAGCGGAGTTGCGTACTGTGTCTATCCACCGGAGAGGAGCGAAGTGAGAAAGTAATGCGGAGCGGAGTTGCAGACGTTGTTTCCCCGTTGTTAAGTTTTTTAAAGTAGATCACAAGTTCCTGTCCACTTAAGAAGAGCGGTGATTTTGTGCAATCCTATTGGTTAATATTTCTCCGTTTCTAGGCTCCGATCGCTTCGATGGACTTGCAGCCTAATGGACGATAATTTTACGTGATAACGTCATAAGATTAACGTCATTGATGAAAAATTGCATACTTTATACAATTTTTTATTTTTTATTTTTACTTTATGGGGAGAATTAACCTATTGTCACAGAGTTATCATTATTTTGTATAATACAAAAAAGGTGTTAATTGAAAATTACAATTTATTTCATAAATTAACTCACACTTACTTAAACTCACTGATTAGATTAGATTAGATTTTACTTTGGATTAACACATAGACTCCTTTTCATCTCGGAAAAATCCATAGATCCCCCGGGATTTGTAAAAACTGAATTCCACGCGGACGAAGTCGCGGGCGTCCGCTAGTCGATTTATAAGCGTGACTCTTGGACTAGTACAGCTCAGTCACATAAACCTGAACGAATGTTATCTATCGTTGTCAGTGATGGAGCTGGAGAGCGTGCTGATGTTCGAAGTGAGCGCGCTGTCGTGGCAGCACATCTCCATCTCGCTGGAGCACCCGCTGGACGAGAGCATGGCCACCGTGGAGCTGGAGCTGAGCGAGCCGGCCGCGCCGCGCGCCGCCGTCTACACGCTCAACGCGCCGCCCAGGGAACACGTGGACGACTACATCACCAAGGTGCTGCAGAAGAGCCACTCCATACCTATCACCCTCAGGTAAGGTGTAGGTAGCTATACCCCAGGAAGTCGGTTTGCCTTTAGATGTGTACTCAATGTGAAATGTTTATCAACAAATTAAATTTGAAAGTAGAAAACAAATGTCATTTCTATTATATTATTTCTATATATTATTTATATTACATAGGGTAAACATGTGGGTACCCACTTTTTAATATGAAATCGATGGATCTTCTATTAAAAAGTGGATGCACAATCAGTGTCCAAAAAACGTCCCCACTCAGTGTGCCAAACACAACTTCTTGACACTCAATTCAAGTAGTCGCATTTGCAAATTCAACCTTAAACTCAATCCCTAAGATTGAATTTGCTCTGAATTTGAATATGTATTTTTTTTATAAAATGTTAGTAAAGATATTATGTAAATCTAACTGATATTAATCAATTTTCATTGGTTAAGTAGCAAGTTAAATAATATTATAAATGGTAGGTGAAAAATGACTTGCAATTTATACCCTATTTTTTTAAATTTGTTTGTTGATAAACATTCCATATGGATTATGGCTTTAGTATAGTTGAATGTTAGGGTGTGCGTAAAGTTAAAAAACGTTAGCACAGCAGAATCGCGTTATTAAATTATTCAGTAATGCTGTGCAAAAATGAATTTTAACTTGTTTTGGGTTTTAATGTACCAAATACACTATTTACAGTTTTTTTTATATTTTAAAATACACATAAGATAACACAAATAAGATAAATTATTTTTTGAAAATATTTTTTTTTAGATCTCTTGTCAAAATCTGGGAGAGAGAAGCGGCAACAAAACAGATAAATGGCAGCTACTCAGCGTTGGAGTCAAATTTTAGCTGTGGCATGGGGGGCATCGACCCCGGGGGTGACATTAAACAGGAACCTACCAATGTCAGCCACCCGCACCAAGGCGGTGAGTATTGTGAGATAAAAGTAGGTCAACCTCTAGATATATAAAAAAAAACTCATTATTTCAACATGTACTCGTATATTACACAAAGTAATAATAATAATAGCCCAGATTCCATGGAAAATCACTAGTAAATAACTATTTTTGATTACTATCAAGTTAATTTTTCGTGAGTAGCTTGATTGGACGATCTTGACGAAACCCCCAACTTTTTCCTATTAGCAAGGTAGCAAGAATTAAAAATTCCTAGTGTAGGTGTATAAACATACCTCGTAGTTTTTATGACAATGTAGGTGTCAAATTATACAATTTATTAATCAGTGATATCAAAAAATCACCTGATTTTATTATCCTCCCAACATGCATGGGAGGAGGGAAGGTCATTAATTTGTTTACTAACCAGGGAACGATCAATAGGAAAAATGTTCCTCGAATCCTGGACTATATTGATATAAACAAAATTCACAGGTTCATATCTCTCAGAGCAGCAACACCACCTAACGATGCTATGCCAAGATCCTAACACAAGCGAAAAACCGCAGGGTTCCGAAGAGCGTAAGTCGAAAAAGCGGAAATCAGACACGTGTCTGTGGCCCCAAAAGAAGGGGAAACCGGGGATGAACGCTCTGATGGACTCCGATAGCGAGAGTGACAATTCTGACGGCTACGGCAACGATGACGACAACACCATGAACAGTAATTCAACCAATGATGACGTTGAGATTGAGGGGCGGGAATCCTCAGTTTCGCAGAATGAGTTCACCTCAGATTTAGAACTTTCGGCCATGGATACACAAGACGCACTCGGCGGTCATGACAATAGAACCTCGTCCGATATGGACAACTCAAACGATGGCGATGTTGAAGATTTAATCAGGTATGTTGGACTCTTACTCGATGTCACATGTCAAAATCTCAAAAATAACGTGATACCTTGCGATCACATTGAAGGCGGTACCAAGCAGTTTCTAAAAGAATCACGGGGAAGAACTGTCTTTGAATCCTAAAAGTTTATGACTTAATTGGCTTTAGTTAATGCAGCCTATGTTGGCACCGCCTTCAAAGTGATCACAAGGTAGCACATACGATGTTATTTTTCGCTTTTTAGTTAATTTTTGTAATTTTTAAGTTGGTTAATTTTTTTATTAAAAAGATTTTATTTTTCTGTTTTTAGTGTGTCCTAGCATTTAATTTTCATGAAAATTAAGTAACCACCAATCTCTTTCAAACGAAAAAAGAATTTTTAAAATTGGTTAAGACATGACAAAGTTATGTGGTAACATACGCGTCGAATTGAGAACCTCCTCCTTTTTTTGAAGTCGGTTAAAAAAGCCCAAAATAAGGAAATTTTACTTTATTAAACTAAAATGATTTTGTTACAGGAATTCTTTTCACAAGTCTGAGCACAAAAGGCAAAAGCTGAAAAGTAAGGACTCGGATTCGCGTTCTAGAAGCACGTCATCGTTACTTCTAGACCTGACCGACGGAAAATCGTACATGCCGTCATCCGTGAGCATTACACCGATAGGATCCGCTTCCTCTAATCCATCCAATTCCGGGTCCAATATATCGTCAATGTTGTGCCTCGATAGAAGACCTGGCATAGAAATTATACCCATCACGGCTGCCGCACCGGCCGCTCTACCCAGTTCTATAACGATCACACCTATTACATCCTCACAAGTTAAGTCAATGGACGATCGTATAAGATCTGATAAAAAATCGAGTAGATCAGGCGAGGAGCGCAGCAAGGAGAAAAAGAAAAAGAGGCGGAGGGATGACTCCATGGGCCCACCGGAAAAGATTCCTCCCAAGCAAGACCCGTTAACTAAACCGGTATCTGTTAGTATTAAACCAACGGATGGATCTCCAATGCGCTCAAGTTCCCCAAACTCGCTTCTACGAAAATTTAGCCCTAGCCCCACTCACGGCAGGTCAGTTTCGATTACGAAATCACCAAGTCCAAGTAGTGTCAAGGGCGTTGGTAAACCTTCGGGAACATCCAGCCATCACAGTAGTCCTAGACATTCACCAGTTCCAAACAGCCCCAAACATCTTCCTGGATACTCGAGTCCAAAAAACCACAGCATCTCTTCACCAAAACATAGTTCCTCTGGTTCCGGAAAACCGAGCATGTCGACGTTAAAATCAGCAACCAGCGGCTCTCCATCTGGTAAATCTGGCACCACTGGTTATGACCTAACTAAAAAGATATCCAAAGACAGTTATGGGTCTAGTTCAATGGTCTCCAGAGATAAAGAGAAAAAACATTCCAGTTTATCTTTTTCTAGTTCAGACAGAAGCAGTCCCAAGTTAAAAAACCCAATCAAATTAAAACAATTAGAAATCACTCCGGTGACATGTGACAGCCCCGTGACAGAACCTTTGATATCTCCGCCGAATGTTGAAGTGAACAAGTCAAATGCCCCCAGCCAGGCTCGTAATCGTAAAGGCTCTCTCAGCGCTGTAATAGACAAACTTAAATCAGCTCAACATTGTGGCACCGATTCAGAAATAACACCGAAATCTAGTTCCTCGAGCAGCGCTAGCAAATTCTCAGATCCAAAAAACAGTCCAATGAGTAGTAATTTAAAGCTAGGCGAAAGTAAAAATCAGGAATACATGGTTAAACCTAGCTTAGACGGTATGAAAATAACAATAAATAAAACTAGATCCAAGGAGTCGTCATCATCCAGTAGTAGTTCAAAACTAAATTATTCCAGTTCGGGCTCTAGTAAACAGTCATCACCTCAACTTACTCCGCCAAGTCAGGGTTCTCCTAAAACACATACGGGGTTAAAACCGGGCGTAATTAGTGGCCCTGCTTCTAAAAAAACCCAAGCCATGCAATCTTCTAAATCTGCTAGTATGAACGCTGCTTCAACTGCTTCTAAAACAAATATCAGTCCCTCAGATCAGTCAGTCCCAAAAGTGCCTTATTCAAAATCATCCAGTAGCAGTTCCGCGGGTATAAATTTGTCAAAATCGGTTTCCAAATCGTCTGGTTCGCCCAAGAGTAGCAGTTCAGACCTTTCCAAGATTATGCGAGATAGAGATCGCGAAAAAGCTAGGACTAAGATAATGAGCAATTCTGAAAAATCAATTTTTTCATCTAAATCAGAACGCCATTCTAGTCCCAGTGGTTCAAGAGATGAAGTTGACGGCGATCGATATAAAAGTTCAGTTAAAGATGCAAGTTTCTTAGTCGAAGGGCTAATTAAGCCTCTTGATACTAGTAAATTTCAAATTCCTAAGATAAAGAATCAAAATACTCCCGACAAAAACAGTCCAGTGTCACAGTATGACAGTCGATCGATGGTTAACGACTTTGCTAGGTCTATGGACCAAAACAAATATTCATTTTCTCACTTCGACAATCCAAATAGAGGCGTTGATTCTATGCAGAAATCTGCATATCCTCTAAATGTACCTAAACCATTATTAAATATCGGAGGCGTGAGCCCAAAAACGATGCCGAAGGGCGATCCATCTGAATATACAAAAGTATTATCCGACAATATGGGAAAAGGCGAGAGTCCACTGCGAAACAAAGACGATTCAAAAGAAAGTTACCCTGGGAGTTATCCTCTTATGCCGTTGGATTTTAAAACAGAAATGGCAAAAGGATTCGCTGCACCCAAAGGGAGTTCTGAAGACAGAAAAGGTGCTGACTCTTGTATGAAGCCACCGGCTAGTGGGTCGATTGCGCGGAGTGGTGCTACAACTCCTCAAGAGGCGGCTGAAATGCTGCTCGATTTTTCATCGTCGTCCGGTAGCAAAGTATCTGGTATGGTGGCCGTGAGATCAGTTTATCCAGCCTCTCCGGCACTATTGCAATTAGCCAAAAGTCCTGCTCCCTCCCCCTTGGTCGCACCATCACCCCACTCTAATTCACCTTGTATTACGGATGATGAACTAATTGATGAAACGATGGTCGGTCCCGGAAAGTGAAAACTATTGTAATCGTGAGAAACAGCAGCATTACATTGAATATTCCAACATTTGTGCTACAAATTACAATGTATGAAAAGAATCTTCAAGGCGAGTTGAACGTTGATAGGTAGTTGCATAATTTATATTCCTTTCGTAAAAATATCCAATTCCGTCCACTCGACATTTTAATTTTTAATGTAATTTATTTCAGCATGTTTAATTACAAACCTATTACTATGAAAGACCTTGAAAATCTATTTTAATTTCACCTATTTTAACCACATCTATTTAGTTGTTTTTAAAGATTTAAAAAATATATATTTCATCCATGGATTGTTTTAATTCTTATCTAAGTATTATAAATGAAATAAATAGTCATAAATTATGTAAAACTGTGTCACATATCTGAAAAACATAGAAAAATATACCATTTCATTCCGAGGCTTTCCTAACTTTGTAAATAAATAAATTTAATAGATGTATTAAAGAAAATCCTTAAACAACGGGAGCAAGATTCATGTATATATGTTATAAATCCATTTAAAATATAAAATTGACTATGCAATATGTAAATATATTTTAACTGTAACAGCAATATATTATTATTATCTGCATGGTTTTACCTAAATCGAAAAACAATTTTGCCCACTGGACCTGAATAAACATTTTAGTAAGAATATTCAATGTACTGCTATAAAATTGAAATGAAAATATTAACCTTTATGTGTGACTTTTTATTTTTTGTAAATTATTTATAGAAAAAGACAATTATTTATAAATACTCATTTAAGTTTTTATTAATGTATTTATGCAATTAATTCTACTCAATATTAAAATCATTGAAATGTAAGAAAATACTATCTATAGTTCAATGCCGATGGAAATCCTAAATGATGTTATTTACTAAATTAATATTTCAATACGTATTTTTTTATTTGATGCAATAGTATGAAAACAATAATATTAATTATTATTTTTTGTTGGCAATTTATTTCCAGTGCAGTGATAGCCTAGTGGATATGACCTCTGCCTCCGATTCCGGAGGGTGTGGGTTCGAATCCGGTCCCGGGCATGCACCTCCAACTTTTCAGTTGTGTGCATTTTAAGAAATTAAATATCACGTGTCTCAATCGGTGAAGGAAAACATCGTGAGGAAACCTGCATACCAGAGAATTATCTTCATTCTCTGCGTGTGTGAAGTCTGCCAATCCGCATTGGGCCAGCGTGGTGGACTATTGGCCTAACCCCTCTCATTCGGAGAGGAGACTCGAGCTCAGCAGTGAGCCGAATATGGGTTGATGACGACGAATTTATTTCACTTCATTTAGTTATTTTATTTCAATTACGGTTCCATCACAAATTTAAGTTTCAGGAGATCATTAATTTTCGGCTCTTTTTGAAAGTGAATGGCACGAACGGTATAACGGTCCATTTTGAGCAATAGTTCGTATAGCATTAGTAATGGTAGTATGGCTCTGTACCAAGTTATACAGGTTCGATGACTCTTCACTTCTATACCTACATTTTATTGAGTTTAGTAGATTTTTATCTTGGCGGGCACTTTTGAAAATCGACAAAATGTATGGAAATGACGAATCGTCGAACCTGTATAACTCAGTTCAACCGTTTTGTGCCACATTAGTTACAGTTAGTGCTAGTTCTAATGAGTCATGCCAAGTTTTTTGTTGGCCGGCACTTTCAAAAAAAGCCCAAAAAATGTATGGAACGTGAATGATCTCTTTTACACGTTATTACACGCTACCCAAAGTAATCACTATCCAAACTACAATAATTGACTGACAAACTTTTATAACATTACTGAAAAAATCATAATATGCAAAATTGACAATCTAAAAACCTCCATTATATACAATTTCTAAGAAAATGGCGATTAGTTTTCTATTTTTCTCAGTATTATTAGTATCATTGTTTAATTCAATGATATTTATACCGAGAAAAATGTTTTGTTTAATAAAATTGCGCATGATAGGTACAATTAACCTTTATTCGCTGTTTTCCTATAACTTTTCTTTATTCAATCTAAAGATTAAATTATAAGGCTGTATTTTTAAATTATAATGCTATTTATCATTTAGTATTTCTACCGACGTTTAATGGTATGGTAGCATAGGTTGTACTTTCATCTAACAATGTAGTAGAAAATAACACAACAATGAAGTTGTTTATGGCATAATAATAAATTATTTAATAACTTTAATTTATTTATACACTTTTAATCTTAAATGTATACGCTATTAGCATTGATTCTTTATGTTTACATCATTATGTTGTATACAATGTTCATAAATAGGCAATGTAACAACAATCTGCCATGAATGAAATACCATTGTAAGAATATTTAAAATGGTATGTGTTCTATTGTATTTTAATAGGAAAACTATTTAAAAATATAATCTGTTAATTTATAAGTGTATGTAAATAAATGATGATAATATGTAATTATAATTCGTACACAAATCTGATCGATGAATCAATTGATAAAGCATTTACATACATGCGTATAGGTGTAACTAAGGTTTTACCAATAAATGTATTTCAAGCCATATTTTTGACAACTGTTTTATTTTTTTTAATACACTATATAAAATTATGATATTAGTAATAATATCTTAGAGAGCTTGGACGATAATATCTGTAGTAAGGATAATAGTAATAGTAATGCCTTCGATTGGCGTAAGGTCTTCTGTTATATCTTCTATTAGCATACTGTCTGCGTGTCTGCTTCTTCTTTTTACGAATTATAGGTATAGGCACAAATCCAGCGGCCGTTTGCATGATTTCATTAGGATCCTTATGAATGAGGTCGTTGTAATAATAATCACTTTCCTTCACTAATTCAAACTCCTCTTCAAGACTAGTGTCAGCGGGTTCTTTTATATTAAATTCATTAATGTAAAATTCTTGTTGATCATTGTCAATAGCTCCTTGAAAATCAAATTGATCTATTGGAGTCTCAGTGTGTTCTTCAATACCAATTTGCAGCGTTTCTTCGTTTGGGCTGAGAGTAATTGTCTCACCGTTTTCATTTGTTTCGATTTCCTTTTGTTCCGTTTGGCTATTGTTTGAAAGTGTTTCTTCGTGATTCGTGCTTGAGTCATTATTTTCTGACAATAGCGACTCCTTATCGGCGACCGGTAGTTCTATGGCGATATTTGCAACGACTAAATCAAAAACTAGCGCTACTACTAACAATAAAACTACGTGGTTCTTCATTTTTTCTGAAACAATTATGCACGACTGTTAGAGATGGTATATGAAATGTGTGGAACTTTCGGACCTTATATTACAAAATTTTCTGGGTCAAAGAAAGCTGACCGTTCTTCATGACATAAATTTGAAAGATGATAATTGGAACCCCATTTAGATGACATGAGAGAAGTTTAAACAGGTGTACCTAATTTACCTATTGGCGTTTGCTAAGTTTTATAATTCTGAATACTGTGTATTTTTTTACGACACTAATTATATTGATTTTTTTCTATACCTTTAAAGCCCAAAGGTAATAAAGTTTGCAATAGTTTATGTGATGGTAAATTTTTATTTTTAATGAAATAGATAGTAAAATTCAAGTCCGAATTCCATTATATTACACGTGCCGGTAAAAAAATTTTTTCACTAAAAAATGTGTGAATATACGAAAATAAAATATAGCATATGACATTCACAAAAAATGGCGAGATCCAGAGATTACCCCATACGTAACACCACAAACTTTACCTCTTTATAATCTATACTTATAATCAATCTGTAGAGAGGTACATGAAATATATTTCAAATAATCAATATTTTTCAAAATAACTATCAGGGAGTGATTAGTGATCGATACTGATGCCAAAAGGCAATCAGTAAAATTTTTGTCTGCCTGTCTGTATGTTCGTTATAGAAACAAAAACTACTCGACAGATTTTAACGAAACTTGGTACAATTTTTCTTCATACTCCTGGGCAGGATATAGTATACTTTTCATCACGCTACGATCAATAGGAGCAGAACAGTGAAGAGAAATGTTGGGAAAACGGGAGAAGTTACTACATTTTTTAGGGGTAGGGTAGGGGTATGGAAGGAGCATTGTAGGGGTATTAGTATTAGTAATAAAAATTTAAATGAATACTTACATAGTGCTAACACCTAACATGACTTCGAGAAGGTTGATATCTCCTTTCAGCTTGATAATTCCTTCTCTGAGCTCTAGCTCGTTCCCGCCGTTCTTTCAACTTTTTCATAGCGAAACGCGGCAGAAACGGATTCTGAGATTCCGCCGCTTCCATCATTTCACCATCCGAAGCGTTCGCAACGGATTTTGCTTCATCTAGTGGTTGAGAATGATTTTGAATGACAAAAAATAGACAGATAAGGGCAAGTATACTGAAAATCTTTGCACTGAAATCCATTGCGCAGTTAATTTATTTTATTTTCAAAGGGTTGTGAATACTTTGGATGCTAATCCCGATGTTGATGTATCAAGTCTTGGTTTGTCGTTTTATAGGGTGTCACACTTGGTCCGGTGACACAGATTACTGTGCATTTGTTTACAGTGTAAATGTGTTTTGAGAAATGTAACGGATCATACACGCTTCCAATTATCGCATCCTCGTTTAGTTATAGTCTGAGCCTCACTTTTCAGAACGGTAAAATCGTTCCTTTGCGGTAATTTTCATTATTCAAGAGAGTAATCATTTAATTAATATATCTTAAAAGAAGGTACTTAATAAACTATTATGACGTACTCCGTGATACGCGGTGGATTTAAAAGACGGAGGTCCTAGGTTTTCTTAATTGATTCAGGTCTGGCTGGTGGACGGCTTCGGCCGTGGCTAGTTACTACCCTACCGGCAAAGACATACCGCTAAGCGATTTAGCGTTCCGGTACTATGTCGTGTAGAAATCGAAATGGGTGTGGATTTTCATCCTCCTCCTAACAAGTTAGCCCGCTTCCATTTTACATTGCATCATTATTTACCATCAGGTGATATTGTACCTAGGCAAGGGCTAACTGTAAAAAAAAAACATTGTACTTAATTAAATATGACAAAAGAGTAAGATCTGTACTTTGAATAAAATCATTGACGGCCGCGTGGCTCAGCGGGCAGTGACTCGGCTTTCTGCATCCACGGCTGTGGGTTCGATTCCCACAATATAAAAACGGTATCTTAGTACCTATAACACAAGCTGTTTACTTTGGGGCTAAGTACTGATGTGTGTATTATGTAAGTAAAAGAATATTAATATTGTTAACCAAAAAATAAAATGGCGATAAACCGCTTTAATTTAACCTGACTAGAAAAATTTAAAAGTCCTCGGAATGTTGCGGAAAAATAAAGGAATTCAATTCTTTTTTAGCACACTAATCACAGACTGCCAAAGTTCGGCCAGACTGTAATCATATAATGTAACCAATAGCATATGTACATTATAATGTCGTTGCCAATAGCTAGGGAAATATTATAAACTTGACTATGAATAATGCACAAGTTTACGCTTAACAGTACATGCAGTGACTCAGCCAAACAGATAAATCGGTAATAAAGCTGAATAATACAAACAATTTGAAATTCCTTGTAATAAACACTATTTACCACCACACGTAGCTATTAATGTACAATTAAATATAAATGAATTCTCGGTATTACAGTCAAATCGCGTAAAACGTAGTTTAAAGCCTTTATTTTATATTTATATTTTTTCGTTGAATGTTGATGTTCGATCAAGGGTGTGCCTACCCAGAGGCTATTGTAGACGGGTGCAATGCCCCTGGGTCCTAGAAATTTACCAAAAAATCGCGATCGAACATGCACTTAGACAATTTCGAGAACTAAACAGAGCTGAAGATAACCAGCACTTTTGAAATCTCAAAGTTTGTAAAGGATCTATTACCGGTTCAAATGACAGATCCTAAATCTGCCAGAGACTTTGCAGTCGCAGTCGCTCTTTTAAAATATCTCATTTACGAAATACCGAATTATTGTTGTTTTTTTTTCATACCTTATCAGATAATATGGCCCAAGTTATCACTTGCCTAGACGATACCTTTCACTTTTTTCTGAAAGACAAGAAGGATAAATGAATCAGAAAACACAGATTTCCGCAAAGAGTTTCATGCCCAAGCAATAAGTGTATATATATTAATGAAATGTTTGTCGTTGATGCGGTGTTTTTAAGTTGCAGTCTTTTTCGGATTGCCCTATGGCAATTGCCCGCTGAGATCCCATTAAGGAGCTTAGGCTCGTCAGCGGCATCACCAGGGGATTTGGATAAGCGCAGAAGCATCGCCTGATGGAACGACTCTCTAAGGACGTCTCTGAGACTCGGACCTCGGCTTGAAGGGCCGTTCTGGAACGGTGGTTTGGCCTTAGTGTATCAGTCCGGCCTCCGGGACCCTTCGAGATCGTGAGTTAAGAAAATCCACGTCCGGGTTATGTCAGATATCGGAGACCTCGTCTTCGCCGGCGAAAACGCTGTGTAACTTTTGTTTTTCGGGCGTCTAGATCTACCTACAATCGGCGTTAGGATCGGAGGTGATCGCCTTGCGATGGTAAAATGGTAACGGTGGTACGAGCTCAGTTAACTCCTACTCAAAATCTCCGAAATATATTCTGCAGAATACGAAAAGACCAGCGATGGAACCGCGGGTCGATACATCAGTACTCCGACCACCTTCGTTATCTACGTAGGTACCTATGGTAGTCGGTACTAAAGCGAAGATTACCTCGGAATTGTATTCTTCTTTTCTTTTAATGATAACATGAGCTTATGTTCTTGCAGCGCAAACGGAAGGACATCATAAAACTGATCGTATGTTGGTCGCAATATGCTTATCATCATGCAGATCGCGACCTTCACACGATAAGTTTTATCGGATGTCCTGCTGTTAGCGCTGCAAGCACGTGGACTTATTGAATGGTGATTTACAACATTGAACAAATGCAACTCTATTGCGCCACTCAGCGGGCACACGCATGGTTCCAAAAAGCAAACAAGGTAGCGAATCTAGAAATTGCAAACGTTATTTTTGCTATCAAAAATAAAGTTTGCAATTTATGGACAGCTTTCATAAGGTAAGCTAAAATGGTCATCAAGTTGCGAAAGCCAGCGTCGACTTTGGAAAATACCCACATGCTAAAAACAGAGCAATACCTTCCTAACTAGGATGGGTGTATAATATGTTATTCTGAAATTGAACACCGAGTAGTTTTCGTAATAATCACATCACATCACACTAATAATATACAAATCCGAAAGTTTGTGTGTAAGTAAGTGTGTATGTTTATTCCTCTTTTGTGCAGCGACTACTAAAGCGATTTGACTGTAATTTACTTTTCATCCCGGAAACATCCATGGTTCACGAGGGATTTCTGAAAAACTGAATTCCACGCGGATAAAGTCGCGGGCGTCCGCCAGCAAAAAAATAAGTTTAACTCGCTTAACATACTAATAACACACTACTATTATAAAGGCGTGTTTGTGTGTTTGTCTGATATGCTGAAACTATGCTAAACCTACTGAACAGATTTGGCTGAAATTTGAAATGGACATACCTAATAAAAATGGCTTTTCATCCCGGAAAAATGCGTGGTCACCGCGGTATTTAATACAAAGTCAAATAACAATTAGATACCTAGATCTTTAGTGCTTAAATCTTGAATCACTAAGATATACCTAATAATTAGTGCTTAGGTAGAGATGTTTTAATATGGTCATCATCCCAACCTCACTCAAAATCCTTTGCTAAGAAAGCAACTACTTTATGGAACGCACTTCCGAGTGACATTAGGTGCTCAAAATCTTTAGCTATTTTCAAAAATCAGGTTAAGAAGTCAGTTCAAATTATCTGTCATTTAAATTTTTGTATTGTGTTTACTTATTACATTTCCATCTCAGATTGTTGTGTATTTGTATTACCAATGTATATAAAATGTTTATATTATGTACTAGCGGACGCCCGCGACTTCGTTCGCCTGGAAGTCAATGTAAACTTTCAACCCCTATTTCACCACTTTGGGTTGAAATTTAATAATTCTTGAATCACATTATATTTCGTATTTTTAATGATTTATGAACAAATTTTTAAAACTGTAATTCTAAAAATTAAGGACTTTCCATACAAACTTTCAATCCCTATTTCAACCCCTCCTTATTTTATTTTCGCAATAAAAGTATCCTATATCCTGTTCCGTATAATGGTCTCCAATCGTGCCAAGTTTGATTAAAACTTATTCAGTAGTTTCAGCGTGATGCATGGTCAACAAAAACACGGACAGACAGACAGACAGACAAAAAATCGAAAAAAAATATTTTTGGTTTCAGTATCGATTACAATAACGCCCTCCAATTAAACTTTTCAAAAAATCTTCAATGTACAGAATTTGACCTGTTACAGTTTTAATAAAAGTATAATATATAGATATTTATTTATTTATATATATTTATTTATTTATATATAGATATAGTTTTAATAAAAGTATAATATATAGAGATTTTATTTAGTTATACATATACATTTAACTATTACTAATGTATATATGTGTAGGTATATTATGTACCTATTATATATAGTAGGTATATATTTTATGAACTTTATTAATTATTATATTTACATCTGTAGATGTAGCTTTTAGAGTATTTATGATAATGCGACTACCCATCTCACTGGTTTATATTATGCTCCTTCAAGTTAGGTAACCAAGAGATCACTGTTAGTGATAAGATCACCTCTTGCACTGCATTTTATATTTAGTTCCAAGATTGTGTATGTATGATATTTATGTTTGTTGCAATAAAGTTATTTAAATAAATAAATCATCAACTCAAAGTATTTATTATTATATCAAGAAATTAATATAATAATAAATACTTATAATAAATCTGTAGAGAGGTCAATTCTGTACATGAAATATATTTCCAAAATAACTATCAGGGGGTGATTAGTGACCGATACTGATGCCAAAAATGCAATCAGTAAAATTTTTGTCTGTCTGTCTGTCTGTCTGTCTGTCTGTCTGTCTGTCTGTCTGTCTGTCTGTCTGTCTGTCTGTCTGTCTGTATGTTCTTTATGGAAACAAAAACTACTGGACGAATTTTAACGAAACTTAGTACAATTATTCTACATACTCCTGGGCAGGTTATAGTATACTTTTTATTACGCTACGATTAATAGGAGCAGAGCAGTGAAGAGAAATGTTGAGAAAACGGGAGAAGTTACTCAATTTTTTAAGCTTCCGTCGCGTGTACAGCCTTAATGGTTAAAGCTACATAGAAATCATGTATGACGGAAATGTTATCCTTAAAATTATCTATAAAAACACAATAGCATATATATGTCTATCTTTTATGGTTGACTCACAATAACACGTGTAACTCCCGATAGCTTAGCAGTTCGGAGCTTTCTAATTATATTTGTCTACTCTTATGTTTATAACACTCATCACTCATCCCTAATAAGAAAGTTAACATTATTACCTATTCAATAAAAAAAAATTATAAAAATCGGTAAAGAAACACCAAAGTTATACAAGAAATACGCTAAGCCATCGCGCGTGAATACTAATTCATGCTATATTTCTATTTATTATTTATGCTTTCACGCGGACGAAGTCGCGGGCGTCCGCTAGTAATGAATAATCAAACGGCCAACTACAGAGCCGCGCCTCGCTTCTTATAGAAAAGTGTATATGGAGCTTGAACTCACAACACTGCCCCAATGCGGATTCGCGGACTTAGGATCTAGGGTGATAAATGTTTGATTCCTTATCGATCATTATAATATCAGAGGTTATTATTGATAATGTTCGAGACCGTCAGTTTGTTGTTGAAATTATTACACAACATTGTACAATATTTACAAGTACATACTTACAAATTCCCTACACTATTCCATCGATCATCATATTATATCTAACAACATTCGTAGGCACATATTTTTAAACATTTAAAAGTATATAATTATGTAATAGATAATATATTACATTACATTACATACATATTCCATGGGCAATTGCATGTTGTTTCTTTTTTTAACCTAGGTAGGCCATATATATAATATATATGTAGATATATGTCCCATAGATCTTGGTATATGGCCTTAGAGGTACATAATCACGCTACAAATGTAAAGCTTCATGCTCTGGACTGTTCTACAATTTATATTTGTCACATCCCCCATAATATGAACAATGGGGCCAGATTCATCACCGAGGTCGTGGATCAATCCCCGCCCGCTGTGGTATTGTCGTATTCACTCGTAACACAGTATTCTCCGACTAGTTGGAGGGGAAAGTTAATGTTAGTCATGTTTAAAATTGCAAATATTATTTTAAAAAGCAAAACATATATCAAGTAGAAGCATCTCTTCCAATAGGGCGATGAGCTGCCGACACTCACTGTATCTTACTATAATTAAAACTGTATACCTTAGTAGGTCCTAACTTCCTAATAGGTACTAGTCAGTAGGCTACCCGGGGGCATTCAAGTCGAGGGGGCCCTCGAAATCTTAAAAGAAAATCTCAAAAGTTATAGTATTTGTGTGTTTAATATTTTGACTGGATTAACAGTTAGAACGTAACCAGTTTAGATAGTACCTAGTGGGGCCTATTTTTTTATTTGCACCCGGCCCTTGGCTACCTGGCTACGCCACTGATACGATTGTGGAAATTTACTAATGGACGTCCGCAAAATTTTGGACTTTTCTACCGTGAGTTTTCCTAAATAAAAAGTAGCCTATGCGCTACTCCAAGTATCCATTTATCATTGTACCAAAACTGATCTAAATCGATTCAGCCATTTTGATAGTCCACCACGCTGGCCCAATGCAGATTGGCAGACTTCAAACAAGTAGAATATTGAGTAAATTTTCAGATATGCAGGTCTCTTCACGATGTTTTATCAAGACAAGTGATATTTAATTTCTTACAATGCACATACTTAATTGAAAAGTGGGAGGTGTCGAGTGCCCTGGGCCGGATTCGAGCCTCCGTCCTCCTTAATCGGAGGCAGAAGTCATGTCCACTGGGCTTACGCAGCATAAATATTGGTATGGTATTCAAATAGTAATGTTACGAGTATGTAAATTATAAGAAGTTTTGTTCACAATAGTAAATATTTACTCTATCTACCTGTGATAGTCTTACAACCAGTCAACAACATAAACGACAGAATACAAAACAAAAACAAGCTGAGTCATGTCTTGTAACATTGTGCAAGTTCTGTAATCTGTAGTTGTTAAGTTTTAATTAAAACAGTGATATGTATGATACAGGTGTCCCGAAAATAATACGACATACTCTGAAGAGTGATAGCTGACATTAAGGCCTACTAAAATATATTTCGTATAGTAGGCCTATTTCGTTATTAGTTAGTATGTCGAACTATTAACGGGGCACTCTGAAGATGAGTTAGCCAGTGGCGTAGCGTGCCTTGAAGGGGCCCTGTATCAAATTTAGTTGGGGGCCCAAATGAAAGCTATATTTCTTGCAAAAGAAACAAAAAAGTTTGTTTAAAATAAATATGACAGTGACTTTTTAACCTTTGTATGTAGGATGTTTCCAACCCGGGAAAAAGATTGCTTTTTTATATTTTTTATTTTTGTACTTTTTAATTTCTGGAGCGAAACTCTGTAAGCAGTTTTTTTTTCGGAAAGCACCAGATTCAGTGTGGTTGTTGATTACATTATACTAATTTTTGCTTTCACATATGAGATAGGGCCTTATCTCTAATATAAAATATCATCAAATCGCAACAAAACTGAGGCGGATAAATGTATAAGTATAATTCTCATAATTTCATTTAGTCGCATATTAGGCAACGAACGTTATTCAAACAAATATTACCTACCTAAATATCGTCTACAATGTCGAGTTGTGTGTGGAAGTGTAAAAAGTATGTATAGGGGAGACCGGGTACAAAAGTAACGGCGGGTCGAAAGTAACAAATGCTCTGTAAGGATATCCAACAGTCAAACACCGCGTCGATGTCGTAAGTTAACAACGGGGCGGTACTCCCCTTCCTTGCGTTCAGTCGCCACGCGCGCCTCGCGCTGCTTGGTTAAGTGAGAAGACGTTTTGTGATTTCGCACATCAAACGTAAGTATTTTGTTGTTTTGTTATTTAGTGTTTTCGTAGGCTTTTAAAAATGAAACCAATCTAAATATTTGTATGTTGATTCTTGATTAGATTGATTACACAGTATTTTAATTCATTTTGCTCTAGCACATTTCATTTTAAGGTTATCTTTTTTATATTATATTATTTTATATTTTAACAGAAATGTGGTCGGGTACAAAAGTAACATAGCCCTATGGGTACACAAGTAACATTTTTACTTTTGTCACCGTACTGATTTGCTAACTTTTTTTGCTTATCATTGTTGTGTGTTCACAGGATCGTCTAATACTGATCGGCCTCTACAAATAAACAGTGAAATTCCATCTAATGGCGTTTTGACTATTCTTGATGCAACAACCCCTACCTAAGTTGATCCAAATACTCCAGTTGATAATCTTCCAGCGTCGAGTGACCAAATTATCGAGCAGTAAACAATGATTTGTCAAATATAGTATCATCTAATCAAGGATCCAATTCGCCTACACCAGAACCTAGCGGGTTACAGCAAGCAAATTCCTGTCAGCCATTTGATTTAACACCTAAAGATCTGAGACCCTTACCAAAAGCAGGCCCCAGGACTGCAAAAAGCAGAGGATATAAAAAACGTAAGACAGCAATATTGACGGACACGCCCGAAAAAAACGCAATTGAGGAAGAACAGAACCTAGAAAAAATTAAAGCTAAGGGAAGGGTTTTACCACCTGGTACTGGAAATGACAAGAAAAAGTTACGAAAAAAGTAAAGAAGAGTACGAAAGGCAAGGGAAAAGGAAAAAAGACAAAGAAGGGAGCTGAAGAGAAGGAAAGAAATTCAGACAACGAAGATTGTTATTGTCTCGTTTGTTTAAAATCCTTTGCCGGCCAAGTGAACAGTGGGTTCAATGTCTCTCGTGCAAAATGTGGTCACACGCCGAATATGTCGATGATGATGCTAATAAAATGCTGATTGTAAAAATGATTACATAAAGTTAAAAAATTACTGATCTCATTACTAGAAGAAATAATAATTTGTTTTGTTAACTTAAAATATATTTTTTTAGTTTTTAAGAATTTTGAATGCAACTTCTTTGAATACAAAGACTTTAAATAAATAATATGTTGATTAAGTATGTCATACTGTTTTCTTTACGAACCCTTTCGGCCTGTTACTTTTGACCCACAATGTGTTACTTTCGTCCTGCCTACGTGGTCGGAAGTAACAACTTCCCATTTTTTTTCGAGTCTGTGTGATTCATATCAAATGACCAATAAAAAGCAAAATTGAGATACCGATGTAAAGACCATAAATGGGATGTTTAAATGGTTTTATTCATTTCTATAAAATATTCATCTATAACCAGAAATCAATGTAAATGTTCAAAATGTTACTTTTGTACCCGGTCTCCCCTACATAAATATATAATGGAATTAAAAACAAAATTGTACCTACATGTGTGCTCTCAGTGCTGTAGCTAAATTCAGATCTCTTTTTGTGGTGATTTTGTAGGCACGGAACCTATCTATAGTATAAAATTATCATTGTATAGGCAACAACTGAACCAACGAAGCAGTTCTGTTCTGAATTTGTACGTAATTACATATCGAGATAATAAGTCGTAAGCACTCGTACGTAAGTATCTAGTTTAAACTTGCACACTTAATCATATCACGTAACAACAGCTTTATCAACATCTGCGTGACCTTATATTAAATACGTCGTGATCATCAAATATGCAATCTCACTTGTGACGGTCCAAGGCGACGGCGACGAAGCAACTTAACACGAAATACCCATCTATTGCTAGGGTGGCTATGTCTTACTTTTTTGCAGGACAACTTTTTTAACTATCTTTAAAAAAGTTTCCAATATCCATGTTCAGCTGTATGTTTCTAAGGTTCCGTGCCTCAAGAGGATCAACGGAACCCTTATAAGACCGCTTGGTCCGTCTGTTTGTCTTTCAAGGCCCTTTTTTCTCAGGAACGCGTGGAGGTATCAAGCTGAAGTTCATATCAAATATTCTGTCTACTGAAAGTACATTTCAAAAATCGATTGAAGAAATGATGTTTATAAATTAAACAGTTCTATTTAATATAGATATTGTATATCAACTTCAACGTTATGTTGACTTATTACAATGCGTGGGTCCATAAGCTTACTTTATATGAATAATAAGCTTCTACTCATATATGCTGTATTTTAGTAGAAAATATTGGAATTTATAATAAATAAATCAAATTAAAACATCCTTAATTTAGAGGTAAAGAAAGTCGTGATGATGACATATTTATCCAGACAGATAAAATTTATTCTAAATGATGATAATTACCATTTAAATTTAAAATATTCAATTTAATGTTGTTCTACAACTAGTAACTAAACATATGTACCTACACAACCCGACAAAAAAACACACGTCTGCGAGCCGTCGTGTATATGTAAACTCCAGGAAATGTCCAATAAAACCCACGACGCGTGGAATTCCTATCCCCAACACCAATAGCTTCACTCAGGGCTTACTTTTTCAGCAATCCGTTGGTCCGCGCCGCAGTCGCAAACAGAACCGGCCGCCGCGCGGAACGCAGATAGCTCCGTACGCTATCGATCGCTAGAAATGAAACGTCCCAATGTTTCAACGATCCGCGATATTTAATACGTAACCACAGTTAATTTATTAGTTAAATATATTAGAAGACTTCCTAGCCAGTGTCGTGTGATACATTACAGTTTAATTCAGAACTGTTAGCACAGAACTGTTAGAAAGTAATATTGCAAAATGAGGGATAATAATGCACGGTGAGTGTATTTGATTATTTTTTATGAAAGCATTTCACCTATTTGTATTTATGTTTGTGTAGTTTTGTTAATTAATATTAGGGTGAGTTCACTTTGTTATATATTTCATAGTATTCTGTATTTGTATTTTTAACCGTATGTACGCATACCTACCTACCTACCTACATACATACATACATACATACATATTGTATGTATGTAATATGTACATAACCATTTATCACTAATAATGAAAAATTTACAACTTAATGATTATTATTATTGTCGTTTAGAAACGAACCATTGTTTTGCTTTTTACTTAGCTCGATTCTTTTTTGCGATAATCTTAACAATATTCTAGGTATTTAGATATCAATGTCCAAAGCTACCTGCTCCTTCCGTGAACCCAATTCCGGCAAGGATTATTTTATATTCAATGGTAGGTAAACACTCGACTCGGATCTCACCTGTCATAGAAAAACCACGGTTAAGAAGCTGAACTCAAGGCCGATAGGTCCTGGGTTCGATCCCGCCCGTTAAATTTTAATCGTAGCTACTCCTACCATGAGCTTCTCGCTTAGTTTAAATGAAAAGGAAAATTGGTTTTGTTTAAAAAAGACATGATCATTCTTTATGAAAAAAAAAATATTCTACTGAAAGCGTAAAAATGTAAAACGTAAACAAAAGTCAGTTTATTATTTAAGTATGTATCTACCTACATACCAGAACGCTAAATCGCATTTCAACACGTCTTTGCCTTGTTAAGATGGCATTTACTGTGCCCGACTGAAAGCAAGACCCATCGGGCAAAATCTGAATGAATCTATAAATAAATAAAGTAAAATAAAAAATGTCAGGTAGTTATAAATATCAATTGATTTAAGTCAATGAAAAAATTGAGGAAAACTTTCAAAAATTTTATATAGGTGACTCGTGTTTTTCTAAATTTTTTAAATTTAGTATTTTAAAGCACTACAATTTTTTTCTTGTATTCATTATTCAGAACATCCCATACATTTTTACCAGCAACTATGTAAATACAAAGAGTAGACACAAGTTTTATACCAATTCTCAAACCTCGATAAGTGTACAAATTTTTGAAATGATGGTACACTTCAGATCCGTACATTTTTTTTAATTGGGTCATGTTAATGAAAGAAAATTAATTATTGCATTCAAAGCTTCTTGTACAAAACAAATAAAAGATTATTTACAAAAATAGTATTATAATAAATTGGTAATTTATTATAATAGTATTTTTGGTATCAGATCTTCAAAATCTTAACTCCAGCAGCTACAGCATTGAAAAAACTGATTCAAGATAGGACATTTTGAAAAATCCTAAAAAAAAAATATAACTTGGTCACCCTAGGGAAAACTATTCAAATTAGTTTTAGACAATTAAGCGGTCTATCTACCATTTGCGTTTTATCCATTATTTATCCATTACTACGGGGCACCCTGTATAATGGTACCTCTATAAAGTTCTAACTCAGGAAAATTCCTAATATGTTTTGTGCTTATGAACTTCATTTTCAGTTCTTTATTTATTACGTAGCTACACTAACAACCTACAAGAGACGTGCACATTCACTTATACGTAGGTACATCTATGACAAGTACTCAATACACTGAGTAAAAAAACTATATAAACAGTCAAAGACATAAGTAGAGGAATAAAAGAGTATAACTTATCTTAATTATTATGAGAAAAATCTCATTCAATTATAATTACAACTTTATAATTTTTATTTTTATTTATATATTTTTTGTCAGTTACCCATGTATTTGTTATTTAATTTTCTGAACCTTCGGTGCACTCGCAACCTCGCGTCCAACTCGCACTTGACCGGTTTTCACTTTTAATGGTGATTGCGCAAAAGATGCAACTGCATTCTCATTCTGCACCAATGACAATGACAAATTGACAATGAAGCTTCCGTCTAAAATGAACGATAAGAAAACAAGGTTGAAATGGTAGTCGATTATTATTCGATGGCCGGTTTGTCACATTCCTCCCTTTTTACACTCGTAGTTAATTAGTACACTCGTACGTTAATTTATGTACAGTTAAAAATCCTTCTCTTGACAACGGTACGCATGGAATTTAAAACTTCATGTGCCTTTTTGTTTATACCTATTCTCTTTTGACTTATGTACATTGTACATATAATATACCAGCTGTGCCTCGCTTTCACTCGTGTAAATCCAGTTACTGTGAAAAAAATATCGATGTAAAAAGCATCGTACCTGTACGTACGTGTAACACCACATTATAATAATTTATCTCTATGGCAAACATCCACATCACCATTTATACATGTAGCCAAAGCTTGTAAATCTAATAAGTAATTATTATGTACATAATATACACATAGCCGTACATGCAGGAGGGCTTTTTTACTAAGTATTTTTATATTATAGGTAGATTAAAGTGAATTATTTAATTAAATTTAAGTGAAGTTTGAAAGGAGTAAATTATAGGTAACTTAATATATGTAAGTACCTATATAACATTCATCTTTTGCGTTTGGGGTTACAAATGAAACATTTATTACAACCCACGCGTGTCATTCTTGGATCAATATCGTTATGAGAACCATTAAATGAAATAGTCCACGGTGTAATCTCCATTACAATAATGGTGTTCCTTTCACGAAGCTATCTATTATTGCTAATGCTACCTATTATTTTTCATTTAATAAAAGGAGTTGATATCACTAATCGTTGCGCTGTTAGCGCCTGTTCGGCCTAATCTCAAGAGTATTTTACTGTCTATTTTTTTTTTAATATTTGCCAAATCAAAAATATGAGAGGTTCGTGAGATGTACCTAAATGGGGTCAGTTAACAGATTGTGATTTCATTTCTACTTCATAATTCGGTTTTTTTACCTATTTGTTTTTAGTTTTACCAATTTATTAAAGTATGTATAAAATAATATTAACTACCTATTTAACTTTACCAGGTACCTACATTTTACAACAAAAAGAATAGACTATTACTAAATTTGGAATTAATTTACATACTTAAGCGTCGTGGAATTCTACCGAACTGATCTAAATTGGCAATACGTTGTAAGGCAATACCGTTTCTCTGGCCTAAATATAGGCCAGCCTTTTAGTCTCGGGAGGCGTCGATTAATCGTTTTGCGATTTGCCTAAAAAGAAAGCTTAGGTACTTGGATCCCACGGTCCAAGTGTTTCGAACCCAAAAGGCTCAAATACGTAATCACCAACGAAAATCTAATTTTAGCTAACTCTTCTATTGATATTGACACTTACTATGTAGTATTTGCTATTATTGGAGGATTTATTCATTGATACCATGTTTTTACAGGATTAACTTTTAATCAATTTTTACTAAAAATTCAATTCATTTCTGTATTTGTGCCGTTTGAAGGTTTTCTGCTGAAGCATGATTAGTTGGTTAAACATTATTATTAAATTGATTTCAAATAGGTAGCTATATGTGTTGATTTTTAACCAAATTAAAATTGTATTATTTTCATTAATAAATAAAAAATATACACACATATAATAACATCTAGTCAAAGCGAGTTACTTTGCTTTACACCTCACTACAGTTATAACGGTCATATATATCTTTAAATATGTTCAATTGGCAAAAATCCAATAAGATAAGCGCTGGGAGTCTACCCAAACCCGACACATGGCAAGTGGACTAATGTGGAATAATGTTTGGGGATTTCCGAGTTAATATTACATAAAAATGTGGTCACATGTTGTACCCAACGATATTGTATAGTATAGACTTGTTACGTGCATACAAAATGATCGCAAAAGTCAGCCGAATTTAGCTACTCCACTGCTGAATACACGTACACAATTTTTTATTTGTTTTTATTTATTTTGTGTTTACTTAAATCATATAAGATGTAAGATGACTTCCAACACACAACTCGAGATTGTAGGCAATATTATTTCAATTAGGTATTATTTATTTAAATAAATTTCGTAGTTTACAATGCGACTAAATGAAATTAAAACAATTAGCCACTTTTATCAGCCGTTATGACATATCTAATAGTATAAAATCTTTGTTTTTTACAAAGAATAAGTAGCAGCCCGAAATTCGGACACGTTGTTACAGACTCAAATATTATTAGCCTAAATCCACTCCAAAAGCTACACAAACAATAACTACTACGGTCTTGTACATATGTTTTCTGTGCTACGGTCTACGTATTACAATTAAATGACATATTTTGATATTTTTTCACTCTAAATAAGCAAAATACGATAACAAACTACAATCTATTGTAATAAAAAGAATAATGGCCGCCCTTATCGCTCACAATGTTAATAGGCGGTCACAATTTATACTCTTTATACTAATATTATAAATGCAAAAGTCTGCCCGTTTGTCACCTTTTTACGGCTCAACCGCTGGCTGTACAGATTTGAATGAAATTTGGTACAAAAATAAATTAGTCTTATCTAAGAGGTTAAGGTTACTTTTATCGCGGATAAGTCCATAGTTCCCACGGGATTTGTAAAAAAACAGAATTACACGCGAACTGAGTCGCGGGCGTTTGTTTGTTTTATAAGTGATTCTAATTTATTAACTGAGATATCCTTCATAATCTGGTCCTCTTGCAAAATCTTTTTTTTGTTCTTAGCGGACCTCTACTATAAATGACCTCCCTGCCAAATATCAACATTATAATTCATAGAGTTTGGCTAATGAAAGTAGATACTGAAATCGCCCGCAAAATTTAAAAATCATTTAAACAAATGAAAAAAAACATGCGTTTTTATAATTCGTTTCAATTATTTTTTTGTTTGTGAATACCTCTACAGTAAGTATTAAACTCAGATAGTTCAATATTTGCACTATAATTTTGATAGTTTACTCAGATTTTTTTTAAATTTGGCGGACGATTTCAGTCTCTACTTTCATTAGCCAAACTCTACGTCAAGAGGTTTCCAAAAATGTTCATTATAAATCAACTTTGCTAAGTAAACAGTGGTAATGACTGCAGAGTTAGGAACCTCCTCACAATGCGCGCCGTCTCGTCTCAAGGTTAACCGCTTTCTGTATCCGATCCTTGATCTAACAGTCAAGCGAAAGCTTCTACGTTGATTGACTAATACCACGAGTATAAATGTAGAATGTAGAAGTAGGTAGGTAGGTAGTATTATTGACAAAAAATTAAATTATATCGGATATCGAATTTCAGAGCTCGGTGGCAGTATAAATCGCTTGGCGGTGCGTCTTGCCAGAAGTGTGGTAACTTGCAACAAGGGCGATACCTACCACCTGAGCTAATGTAGAAAATAAAAAAATCCTAAACTAACCCGAGATGGGAATCGAACGCACCCTCTCTATAGTGAACCACATTATTACCAACTGCATCAGAGAAGTCGTCAATACCGCGGATATAGCGCAGCTAAAGTGCTATAAGTTCTGTGGTCAAAACCTGTACCTAGGTAGAGTGCGCGCACGATAAGTTTACGCATGGCCAAATTCGGAACTGATCAAAAGTGCCGCCATTTTGTCGTCTATCTCTATCTCTTGTCGGGTAAAAAAGATCACTAACGCTGGCAACATAAGTGCTTTTAGCTATAACTCGTGCGCATTTACTTTACACCTGGCTACCAAACACAACCAAACACAGTGCAAACATCGTTTGAGCCTGGTGTCAAGTTAATCCGCACAGACTGTACATATTTCCTACTACTAGACTTCCTGGATAAACCTTGACAAATCGAATGTAGCTAATAGATAAGATGCGGATATCAATTGTTGGTTGTTGGTAACGATTCTTGGAATAAACCAAAGACAAAAAGCTTTTTTTTTTTCTTAGATTTATTTATAGAATTTATTTGAGACGGCTATACTAATTTCCTTTTACCGGCTTCACAATGATGGACCCAGGTTCGATTGTCGAATTTCACTGTGGATAATCGCCTAATAGGTGAATGAATAGGTGAGTGGTACTCAATAGGATAAAACCAATGATAAAAGAATGGTAATATAAAATATCATTGGATAGAGCGCAAAGCGATTTAGCGTTCTATACGATGTCGCACAGGAATCGGTCAGGGTTGAATACACTTGCAGGTTTAAATACCTAGTAAGTACCTAGTAATCAATAAGAGGTGAAACCACGGAGGCGTTTTCTAGTATTTCTTTTTCGTCGTCGTCGTTATCAACCCATATACGGCTCACTGCTGAGCTCGAGTCTCTTCTCAGAATGAGAAGGATTAGGCCAATACTCCACCACGCTGGCCTAATGCAGATTGGCAGAGTTCACACACGCAGAGAATTAAGAAAATTTTCTGGTATGCAGGTTTCCTCACGATGTTTTCTTTCACCGTTTGAGACACGTAATATTTAATTTCTTAAAATGCACACAACTGAAAAAGTTGGAGGTGCATGCCCCGGACCGGATTCGACCCCACACTCTCCGGAATCGGAGGCTGAGGTCATATCCACGGAGCTATCACGGCTCATTTCTTTTTAATTTTAGATAATTATTTCTAGAGCTATCCCTTGTAGAGCCGTGATAGCCTAGTGGATATGACCTCTGCCTTCGATTCGAAGGTACCTACGAAGCCGGCCCGTTATGTGCTTTTTAGGAAATTAAATATCACATGTCTCAAACGGTGAAGGTGAAAACCTGCATATCTGAAAATTTTCTTAATTCTCTAGGTGTGTGAAGTCTACCAATCCGCATTGGACACATGGTGAACTATTAGCCCAAACTCTCTTATTCTGAGAGGAGACTCGTGCTCAATGGTGAGACGAATCTCTTATAAGCAGGGAGGTCTGGCCTTGTCGGCTTTTAATGATGATGAGTATTTCTAAAGTTACCTAGTTTGACGTATCAAAATCGGTTCAGCCGTTAATTCATTAACATACTACAAAGGACGTACGCAGGTGCATACTTTTAAAAAGGTTTAAAAAGAAATAGGTCAGGTAATTTTTGACGCGAACGATACTATGGTTTTAATCAAATCTTCCATTTTAAATTCAGATCATAATAGTGGGAAAACTTGATGTGGATAATGTTTTCACACTCAAAGACTTAAAAGGCTTAAACGGTCAGTGGCGATGAATTGAAAACAACACCTTGGCGAGTGCGACGATTTAAACAAAGGAGGATGAATGGCACGAGCTCGGTAAATAATGACTGTCTCCACTGTCTACCTACCTGTAGATATGGTATGGTTTTGTGGACATGTGAATGCGATTCTTTAGTATAACTTCTATAGTATAACTTCGATAGAATAATGTTGATAGTATAACTTCGATAGAATAACATAACTTCGATAGAATAACTTCGATAGAATAACTTTAAGTCAAATTCAAAAGTAATTTTACAAGCATTTTTGCATTTATTTCTTTATTAGTAAATATTTAAATGAACTTTAATAATATAGTAAGGTACTGTGGTACTTTATGATTTATCTGCTTAAAATTTTCGGTAATTCAAATTGTATTAAAATGGGTTTTTATTGTTTCATCTGTATTTACGCGGCGTAATATGTACATAAATATTTAAAGCTAACAGACCACAGAGCAAAAATATGCGGAAAACGACTCATTCGTAGGTCTATCTGGAATCATTACAAGAAAAAAAAATACTTATACTGTAGGTACTGCTGGACCCAGACAGACAGACATTGTACTTAAGTGATTTTTCATGAAAATACAATTACGACACCATCTAATCTACTCGTACAATTCGTACTTTCCAACTATACAGGAAATTCAAATAATATTTGTACAAAATTTCATCCGAATCGGTCCATCCGTTTAAAAGATGTTAGATGACAAACACACGTATAGAAGAATAAAGAAATAAAAAAAAAAATGAAATACCTATAACTTTCTGTATTAAATCGGTCAAGCATGTTCTTCTAATATACTTTAAGGAGTCATGAAATTTAATGACATAGCGACATCGAAATAAAACCCAGAAAAACGAAGAAACAACACTGAATAATTCAGTACCCATTATGTTTCGAACTGTGCTAGATGTCGTGGTGATTGGTGGCGTCATATGAACATTGGAACTTTAGAGTAGATTAATGTTTATGTACTAAAACCATTATGGTATTTATCATTATTTTCAAAGTCTTCAAAATATATCTTAGGGTTTAGTCAACCCTTATAGTTTTATCACGTCTGCCTGTCTGTCTGTCCGCGATGTAGGTCAGAGACTATTACTTCTAGAAAGCTGTGCGAAAAATAGTTTTTTAGTGTACTTAGGTTCCATTCATCCCCAATTATGTATAAAAGCCCCAGCTTGTATAAAATGTATTACGTACAAAAATTATATAGACTACTAAACCCTGAATCCTATGAATCAACAATGAAATAATTTAAGTTCCTAGCTAACAGACTTATCCACACAGTTGACATCGACCTTAGTAAAATCTGACGTAAACTGTTAATTAATTAATTACTTATTATGATATTATTTATGAACACACATTAAAATTAATAGAACAAGTAAACACTGTATCAAGGAAAATGCACGACAATATATGGCTGATGGTCAACGAGTACAGATTTTAATAAATGCTTCCGAGAACAGGTACTAAAACTGTTAAACCTTTCTTAGGTACTTAAATGTTACCATCATTTATACTCGTAGGTACATTGTATACCAGTATTGAAACAATAAATTAATAATAAAAAAATATATGTAAGTATTTGACTCGATCCATTGACATAATTTCCAAGTATAATTTTAAATGTGACTATTTTGTTTGACTTACTTTGTAATACTTGTCTCTATAATAATTGTGTTTTTTATTGCAATGTTTCTTACTACCTAATAAGTACTAGAACCTAATAAATAATTGTTTTTTAATTAATTTGCATGCCAAATTAAGATCCTCACCACATGTTTGCAAATAAAATATACATGATTGATAAAAAATACGAGTGTGTTTTAGACCACACGCATGTCTGAAGTAAAACTTGTCACTCTTGCTCCTACAGCACCTAACATACGAAACGTCACTGTCTCTCTTTCTATCTTCAGTAACCTATATCTCCCTCTTAACGTCCGTTCGCCTCACCCGATCACACTTTTCGTAACGATAGCGTTACGCATTCTGCAGCTTACTCCTTAAGTCAATAGTGCGTAAATAGTTTTACTTTAAAAAGCTTCCCAAAGTAAACGTAAAAGTTATCACTCGTTAAACAATGTTGAAACTGTGTATATATTTGTTTAAATAGACTCTGACTTGAGACCGCACTCATTTCAATGTGGAAATGTGGCCTAAAAATAAGATGAAACGTTTCCCAAAGCTTTCCTTAATTTCGTTCAAATCTACGCTCGCTCACGTAATGACGATAGATATGTGTGTGATGTTACATTTTGTAATTTCAAGGGCAATTGAGGACATTGGTGAAAACCCGCCCAATGTTTTACGGAACAGTGATATTATGACTTATCAATAACCGGCGACAGTATTCAATATCATTGTCAATGTCCATTCGCCTGATTTAATTCATTAAATCAGACGATTTAATTAAGTCAAACAATCATACAGGTTGGTATGTATCTTTACTCTGGTATGATCGAATGAATAGATAGCGGACCGCGCCTTGCTAAAAATACACAAATTGTTGTATGACAATAACGTCAATAGCTGATCCACTGCTGACCAGGGTTGGCCAGCTCTATTGTGTCATATGTTCTTTACATGTTAAATTTATTTTTGGCTCTAACCTTCATTCAATTTTGGCTGAATTGCAAAATGTTTTACATTCTATATCTGTACCCGATATGTGTAATAAATCTGTAGGTTTGTACCCAAAAGCAGCGTGATGTGAATTATTTATTGGGAAATCAAAATATTTATAACTCAAATTGAAATAACAAATCCTAAAATGGGTTATTTTTTTGATGCCTTCTCAAAATTCTAAACCGTGGGTTCTTATTTTACAATTTCGATGCTTTATTGAAATCCATACCAAAAAAGATCATGTCGCACATTTATACAAAAGGTTAACTAACTATAAGGTACGATGTCGTGTTCGAACTGTAGACTGTATTATCACTTACCATCAGGTGACATTGTAGTCAAGGGCTAACTTGTAAAGAATAAAAAGAATCTATATTTAAGGGGCCTGTAGCGTGTATAAAATGTAGTTTTAGTAGAGTGAACATTGCGTATTTCGTGCGATCTTCGTAACAGCCGCCTTAAGAGGGATAGGGAACTTAGTGTAAGAAAGAAAGAAAGAAAAATGCGTTTATTTCGAAACTATGCCACACATCACAATATCTCCAGTACATCAGGTCATACAGGACAATACCCTGCGATGTGTGGAATAACCCAGAAAATGGCCCCAGCTCAGCATAATGCTACGTAACCATTTACGTATGAAAGTTTGATGAGTCATATAAGAAGGGTCAAGGTTCACTCAACTGAACTATAACTAAAACTGTGTAAGTATGTAGGTACCTTAAAGCTAATCAGAAATTCGGGCTTCGGTCAATCACTACAGCCACCACCAATTTATCCGCATACGTAATTAATAAGAGGCCAATTCAGTGTGACCTTTATTCTGAATTACAAAATTATCCCTCTACTATTTACATCTTTGTAGGTAAAACTTCTGTCATGCTTACTTCTCGTGCACGAACACATATTTTTAAGAGAATAGTAACCAAATCCTTTTCCTACTATTGGTAGATATAAAATGTACTAGCTGACGCCGCGTGGTTTCACCCGCGTGGTTTCCGTTCCCGTAGGAATACGGGAATAATATATAGACTATAGCTTTCCTCGATAAATGGGTTATCTAACACTGAAAGAATTTTTCAAATCGGATCAGTAGTTCCTGAGATTAGCGCGTTCAAACTAACAAACAAACTCTTCAGCTTTATAATATTAGTAGAGATAAAATTAACTTACCTACTTTTAATTTAAAGCGTTTATTGAAATCAAAGAGATTCATGCTCGGTTCACTTACTTATTTTTGAAGTTTATAAACGTTTTCCCATGAAGAATAAAATAAACAAAATATTAATTTTTGTTTAAAGTCGAGATTTGTATAGAATTAGGACTGGCTCGTACAATAACATATGTATACATAAATAGACATGTTCAATGGAAACTATTTCCAACCAATGATGTTTTATACTAGAGATGGGGCTCTAGCGCATCAAAACTGAGGCGGACAACTGTGGAAAATTGACTTAATTTCATTCAGTCGCTCATTAAACAACGAACGTTATTTAAACAAATAATACCTAAAAATCGTCTACAATATCGAGTTGTGGACGTGTAAAAACTTTAAATATATAATGGAATTAAAGACAAAATGTGTGCGATCAGTGTTGTAGCTAAATTCGGATCACTTTTTGCGGTGATTTTGTAGTGCCAGCCACTGGCGATCAAAAAAACTCATATCCTGCAGCGCTAACGGCTTGACAGCCGATAAAACTAATCGTGTGTTGGTCAGAAGATCGGCATGATGTCATGCATCGCGACCAACACACGATCAGTTTCATCGGACGTCAGCCGTTAGCGCTGCAGGCATGTGAGTTTATTTGATCGTCAGTGGCTAATACAGGGACGTAACTTGTCTATAGTATAAAATATCATTGTTTCCAACAATAAGTTTACCTACCTCTGTGCACTTGAAATATATCAAAGCTAAACAATCGCCAGCTGGCATTTGAACGGGGTCAACAAACCGCAAGCCGGTCACTGAGACACTGAACTGTACTCACTGATTACTTACTATTAACAATATTCATCATTATCAATGAGAAGCTGTATGATGTGAGCCAAAAGATAACGTGATAATTTTGTCTACGTATCGATCTCTCTTTCGTCCCAACGCAACGAGAGCCATGCTAATCTCAACCTGTCTCTTTCGTAATACAAAATTACTAGCGGACGTCCGCCCTTAGATGTCCTTAATCCGGCCCTATAGCAAAATCCGTTCTTAGTGGACTATAGACTACCTTTTAATTTTAATTTCATCTTTGTATGTCTAGTGGTTTACGAGATTTCGTGATGAATGACCTTTTGCATTTATATGTATATTACAGGCGGACGTCGGCGTGGAATTCAGTTTTTCACAAATCTCGCAACAACCATGGATTTTTTTGGAATAAAAGATAACCTATGTGTTAATCCCGGGTATTATCTATCTTCGTTTTAAACAGCCAAATCGGTGTAGTAGTTGCGGCTTTAAAGAGTAACAATCCATACAAACTTTCGCGTTTATAATATTAGTAGGTGTAATAGATTCCGTTGTCTCCACGTTCACGCGCATGTTAGACCAATGACAGACTGATGGTGATGATTTCGAGGAACGGAAGTGTAATGCCAGCCACTCACCATCCAATAAGTAAGTCCACGTGCCAGCAGCGCTAATGGCAGATGTCATGCACATCGCGACCAACACACGATCAGTTTTATCGGATGTCATGTCCTTAATACAGCAGGCACGTGGACTTATTGAAAGGTGAGTGGCTAGCATTTTACTTCTGTTCCACAAAATCATTACCATCAGTCTGTCATTGGTTGGTCATATTGGAAGGTGAGTGGGCTAGCATAACACCATCGATTTTCCAAATCTAGGCTGCTACTGAATTTCATAGACGCGTGAAAACTCAATATTTCATAGCACGGCTATTCTCTAACGATGTTTTGTATAACTCGCAAGTGCGAGTTACGAATTCAACGCTATCTTTCTCATTCTGCAGTATCGTGTAGACAGAGAGAGATAGAGGTGAATTCGAAACTTCCACTTGCGAGTTATAAAAATATAGTTACGGTATAGCCTAGCAGTGTTCGAATCGAACGATTTGTTGTGAAGCAGTTACAGTATTACAACACTGCCATGACGATTATAATAACCACAACCAAATGTAAACCAATTCAAATAGCTCTGTCCTCGTGCGTGTCGAAGCGCAGAGTTAGGTAGTTATGAATCTACTTGTTTTTTTTACTTAGTTTAAAATAGACAACTACTCGTCATCATCATTATTAAGCCATATTCGGCTCACTGCTGAGCTCGAACCTCTCAGAATAAGAGGGGTTAGGCCAAAAGTCCACCACGCTGGCCCAATGCGGATTGGCAGACTACACACACGCAAGAAAATTCTCTGCTATGCAGGTTTACTCACGATGTTTTCCTTCACCGTTTGGGACACGTGATATTTAATTTCTTTAAATGCACACAACTGCAAAATTGGAGGTGCATGCCCGGAATCGGAGGCAGAGGTCACATATCCACTGGGCTAACACGGCTCTCCAACTACTCGTACCTGGCTGCTATTATTTTTTGTTATCCTAAGTATCGCAATTTTCTGTTCATTATTGTTATGTTATGTAGCTAAAATATGCTTAACTACAGTGATGTTAATATAAAATGTCATTGCTTAACTATCGGTACGCGGAGAATCTACGCCGCCTACTTCCAAATCCATTCCTATTGTATTCATTAGAAACCGTAAGTAGATATAAATTATATGGCAACCCTTTCAACTAAAACTGATTTGAATACCAAATAACACAGTAATAATGTAGTATTTTTTAAAAAAATCCATACAATTAAGTATTACGAAAACCGATAACATTAGGATGATCAGTTGGACGTGGAGGCCCCGGACTGGATTCAAAACTACGCCCTCCGAGGCAGAGGTCATATTCACTGGGGTATTACGGCTCTCACTGGAATTACCTATAGTACATACAAATATTAATTAACTTCATCATACAATCTATGTATAAATCAATATGTAGTTATGTCAAGAAACATAGGTGAAGGGTTAAGTTGATAAGAACACTACAGTGTTACATTCTTGTTCAATGTGCCTAAGAAGAGACTAGGTTTTGCTCCTTTAGGAAGTTTATCGTATTAGTTATTTGTTAATAAGATGTCGTATCTACTGTTATGTGGATATGCGTTACATTATGACCGAAGAATCCGGATTATAAAAATTCAGAAGTAAGTCTTAAAGTTAAACTCTATTATATTATTAATTTCTTCTTTAGGTTGGCTGGAAGAGATCGCTTGTTAGCGCTAAGGTCGCCTATTGTGCATTTTTTAGTATTTTTTTTTGTATATATTGTATTGTATGTTTCTTTGTGGTGTATAATAAAGTGTATTATTATTTAATTTCAATTTCAAATTAGTGACTAGCAACGTCCGTGTCCGGGGATAAAATATAGCCAATGACACATGGAAATAACGTGACTTTCTATTGGTAAAAGAATTTTCATAATCGGTTTAGTAGATCCAAAGATTAACCCTACAACTAGTGTCGCGAACTTCATAGATGAATTCATTTCATGCAATGCATAAACCCTGAGGATTCATTACAACAATCTATACTAATATTATAAATAGGAAAACTTTGTTTGTATGTTTGTTTGTTTGTTTGATTGTAATGAATAGGCTCAAAAACTACTGGATCGATATTAAAAATTCTTTCACCATTCGTAAGCTACATTATCCACAAGTAACATAGGCTAAATTTTATTTTGGAAAAAAATAGGGTTCCGTAAGATATTTAGGTTTTTCAGACACAAGGTGTAAAAAATCAACCATAAAAGTAAGGTAGGGGTAGGTAGGAGTAGGGTAGGGGTAGGGGTAGGCTAGGGGTGGGGGTAGGATAGGGGTAGTTGAAAGTTTACATCGAGATTCACGCGGACGAAGTCGCGGGCGTCGGCTAGTATTTTATGTATGTTAGGTATGTTACGTGCTTATAAAACTACCGCAAAAACTGATACGAATCTAGCTATTCCACTGAGCGCACACATTTTGTGTTTAATTCCACATATATCAGTTAGTGTTTACACTTCCTGAACACACAACTCGACATTTTAGACAATTTTTAAGTATTATTTGTTTAAATAACGTTCGTTGTCAAATGAAATTGAAACAATTTATGCACATTTGTCTCACCATAGTAACTCAGTTTTGATGCGCTAGTGACCTATCTCTAGTATAAAATATCGTTGATTCATTACGTACTTGCATTGGAGGAAGAATACATTTTGTACATATAGAGCATACCCTAGTTAAAACTTTGTGCACGCCACTGACAGTGCACACTGGCGTGCATTAAGTTTTCACAGCCTGTGATAGCCCAGTGGATATGACGTCTGCCTTCGATTCGGAGGGCGTTGGTTCGAATCCGATCCGGGGATGCACCCCCAACTTTTCAGTCGTGTGCATTTAAGAAATTAAATAAGAATCTATTTAAAAAAAAAAAATGGGAAACATCGTATGGAAATCTGAGAATTTTCTTAATTCATTGCGTCTTAACCCCTCCCATTCTGATAGGAAACTCGTGCTCAACAGTGAGCCGAATATGGGTTGCTAATAATGTGATGATTTGTGTAATTATAAATTTAATCGTCGAATAAAGAAGATAAAACAAAACTAATTTCTCACAGCAGCGCAGATTATTATCATTTAATTATTTAATTAACCATTTTTCACGTTTAAAACATTTTTATGTTCCAAATCACTGCGCTTAGCGAGTGTATAAATAGAATTTATATTATAGGTAAGTATGTTGGTAGATTACATCTTTTTCATCTTTTTTGTCATTTCGATCGGTATTGGTTCCAGGAAAACAATGTGATCTTATCCAATTTCAAAGATTTGTTAACATATTATCGATACAAAAAATATGTTAGATAGGAATTATCTAAAAAGTGCCCAAGTATCTTTCTATCTTAGTTTCCGCATTCATACGAGATTAGCGGACACTCGCGACAGAGTACTCGGAGTTCGTCCGCGTGAGATTGCACCAGTCAAAGAATAATGATGATCCAGAATGAGAAGTTTACAAGCAGCGTGGTAAAACTGGCGAAACCCATAAAAAAACAAACGTCACGCGTCTCCTTGAAATTCCCATTTACAAACTTTTTTCATAATTTGTATTTCAAAATTTAACAATTCAGAAATTAATATAATATAATAATTAATTACCAATAAAAAAATGCTCCATCTTATTTCTTTAGCTTTTGTGAACAGTTTTTAAAATATTTAAAACATAAGACACCATTTTTCTTGAATAATATTGAAAATTACTGATGCGCTTCGTGTCGTACTGACTAGAGAATGTATTCGTTTTTGAATTTTGTATTTGGAGCGGCTATGACGTCGTCGTGTTCCGTGAGCTCTATCTGCCTATTATTTCTAATCTGTGCCACCAGTAGTATAGGTACAATTTCAGCTTGGAGCTTTCTTTTTGACATTTATTCTCCCATATAATGCTTGTCAACCCTTGGTTAGTCTTGATAATATGTAGCTTTTTAGTAGGTTACCTAAGTTACCTACTCTAAGTACCTAAGTACCTAAATTTAGATACCTAAATGTATAAAATAAATAGTATAGGTAAATCAAAACATGTTCAAATACCTAGGAAGATTACCAATATCTTTTATTTGCACACAAATGTGGATCAAGTGGTGCCAGCAACCTACTAAAGGCAACAAGGTAACCGCGAGTTCCGTAAAACCTGCCATATAACATCCTTGGTAGTTTTTTCCCCTATTTTCCTCCTTTTCTTTTTCCCTCTATCTATCGAGTTACTTTTCAATAGATATTCACTGTTTTCCAGATTTATTTTCTCGATTATTTATTACCTATTTAATTTCTGCCTTATTGCAAATTGGTAGGTATGTACCATATATTTTTAGTTTTCCCACAAAGCAATTAATGATGTGTTTTTAAAGATTACCTATACCTATATGTACTTACTTAGGTGAATTTATTCCATCAGAAGATAGCTTAGCTCTAATATGACACACATGTAACAGACTGTATTCATTGGAAAACAACCTGCTCTTTATCCTAGCTTTAATATAATAATAATAATTGGATCAAAGAGACCATTCAATAAGTACAGATTGCTCTTAATCATAAACTGATTAGATTAGATTTAACTTCAAACAAATAAATCATATTATTACCTATAAAAAATGATGATGAACTAGTGAATAAATAAAACTGTATTCAAAAAGTTATGTGTACCTAGTACCTACTTACTTTATTATAAGAAGTAGATTTCATCAGGATTTTCGTTTGTTTTAGTGCTAATAGGGGGAAAAATCAGACGTTATCCGCATACTTACTCGTATTCTATATTGAACTTCATGTGGATGTAGGTTGGGTTGATATTATTTCATGTTATGTTAGTAGGAGGCTTTTGTGTTTTTCAAATCGGACGAAAAAAAACTGCATTCCTCGCGGACGTAGTCGCGATCGTTCGCTATTCCGAAATAAACCAAAACACACGCGAAGACATCGCGGGCGTTACACACGGTTTCTATTTTAATTGTTCCTTTGTTATTGTGGTGTCCGGATAAAGCTAGCTCGTAGGTTTTTACATATATACATGAGAATTTTACATATTAGAGACTAACCGACGCTCCGCGGTTTCACTCGCGTAGTTCCCGTTCCCGTGAGAATACGGGGATAAAAAATAACCTAAGACACTGACAAATAACGTGGCTTTCTAGTGGTAAAAGAATTTTCAAAATCGGTTGAGTAGAAGTATATTTTATTTAAGGAACAAGTTTGCTACTTACTGAGTTGTTTTGCGTACTTAGTACAGCTCGTGCGGATTAACTTTATACTTGGCTAGAAAGATGTACATGTACTTTTTGTCGGCCTCCGTGGCGCAGTGGTATGCGGCGGGGCAGATTGAGATTTTCTTAATTTGTCCAGGTCTGGCTGGTGGGAGGCTTCAGCCGTGGCTAGTTACCACCCTACCGGGAAAGACGTACCGCCAAGCGATTTAGCGTTCCGGTACGATGCCGTGTAGAAACCGAAAGAGGTGTGGATTTTCATCCTCCTCCTAACAAGTTAGCCCGCTTCCATCTTAGACTGCATCATCACTTACCATCAGGTGAGATTGTAGTCAAGGGCTAACTTGTAAAGAATTAAAAAAAAAACGTTGTGCTTGGTGTCAAGTACGTGTAAGTAGTAAGTGTCAAGTAGCCGAGATATAGGTATTCAGTTGAACACTGGAGTTGACCGATTGAACGCAATATTGATGAGCACGGTGTCGACTAATATTGTTTGCGCTTCGATGAATCTGCAATCTGCATGTTGACTTTTCGAAGTGCATGAATAATTAAACGTCAACGCTTTCGTTTACATTACTAATTAGTTTTTCCCAATGATCTAGGTATTCGCTGGATGCAGGTGGCTCAGTATCGTGATGATTGGAAGTCCTTACAAAAGGCCTATGCCCTGCAGTGGACGTCCATCGGCTGATATGATGATGATGATGAATGATCTAGTGAAATTAGTAGGTAAGTTCACTTCAGAATATATACCCAGCTGAATATTTGTATAAACTGATACTTGTAATATAGGTATACCAATAGCGAAAAACTCATAGTAAATGAAATATTTACAAGAAAATCAATTTTTATGACCTTTGTCCTCACACTTTATGTGCAGTGGACACCCTACGGAAACTACCCGGGTCACAGAAAACATATGTACACCGGGTCACAGAAAACATATATACAAGACCGGGTCCACCCTACCGGCTACCCTATGCGGTACAGAACGATCAAATACTCTTTTAAACAGTGCTTTTGTTGCTTTTTATTTAAAAACGGGTGAAAATGGTATCTAAATCCATATTCTAGTCAAGTATCACTTTTTATTTGTTTTGAACTTGTCAATCATTAAATTAAACCACAGAGCATACAGCACTTAAGCTGCGCTTAAGCGGGTAAAACACATTAATTACTCCAAGCTTATTATAATAGGGATGATGACAGTTTTTTAAATTGTATATAAATTAAGAGTATGCTAATAGTAAAGCAATTTTGTAAAAGGAACAGGGTATCTGCGAACATTACTTTCGGAGCTACAGGGATTTAAAGGGTCAGATTTGCGGCGCTGCCGCGGATCCCTGAAAAACGCCCCATACAAAATGGCACGAACTAATGACGTCGTAGGCAATGTAATGATCGTTAGATTTGTATGAGCGTACAAACAAAATTACTAATATCTTTGTTATTGGTGCGTTTATGTTTATAGTTCATTTATTAAAAAATGACACATTTAATATAAAGAAGCTAGAACTGTATGAATTTTCATCTAATTACGATAAAAGATTTTTAATAGATTTTGAAATGTTATACCTCATTTATTTTGCAAATATCCAGACAATCTTTTCTTTTTATATATAAATTAGTTAACAATGACCCTATTTACCCGAATGTATCATAAAAATCAATATATTCAAACCCAGTCATCATCCCCATTTATCAATGACAAAGATGATTGGAGGCAATCGAATTAGCTTTCATGTTCACACAAGTAGTACAATTAGGTAATGCTAGTCACTCACCATCCGATAAACCCACATCCGATAAAACTGATCGTGTGGTGGTGTGAGTTTATTGGATGGGGAGTGGCTAGCATATTGTAAAGAATGATTATTTAGAACCTGCCTTTCGATTCGGTGGTATAGACGTATAGTCGCTTAAAATATTTACATAATCAAACATTGATGTTTCAGAAGTGCTTTTTCGGAGGGTAGGCGTGAAATAAGTAACACACATTTTTGAAACGCTGTTTATTTTATTTTTAATTATAATAGAAAGTTTAAAGTATATCTACTTATTTTCACTATATTATGTCCCAGTGACTTCAAATACGTACCAGCTAATGTAATCCTCGTGATAATTTATTTATATTTCATAACCACAAAATTTTACACAAGTGTTCGCGATATTGATACAAGATGGATTCTTTGAAACAGTCTTTTTCTGCTATGTCGGATATGTTCTACACGAAGATGGACGAATTCCAGCAGGAATTACAAAAGAACACTGCTTCGAAGACGGCCGTGACCACCTCATCGATAGCCGCGGACTTTGCTTCTTTCAAAATATTTATTGTATCCACATTGAAAACGCTGCAGCAGCAAGTTGAATTCCTTCGGATGGAAATGGATCGCCAAGAGATGCGACAAAGGCGGAAGATGCTGCTCTTGCACGGAATTTCTGAAGCGAAGGCGGAGAATTTAACTGCACGTGTCACATCGATATTTGCTCAACACTTGGATCTCCCAAATTTTTCAAGTTCCAGCATAAAAACAAGTTATCGGTTTGGACGTTCTTCAGGTGGCAAACCCAGGCCTATTGTTGTTAAGTTCACAGACACAACAGTACGCAATAAGGTATGGTTTGCTAAAACTAAATTCAAGGGCACTGGTTTCACACAGTCGGAGTTTTTAACAAAGTCGCGCCACGACACTTTCTTAGAGGCTCGAAAGCGTTTCGGTGTCACAAACTGCTGGACGCGTGATGGATGCATATTTATCGTCGGCTCGGACGGCGTCCGTCACCGAGTAGAACCTTGAGCGAACTTGAATTAATTCCTGATGTTTCGTCAGCGGCGGCGGCGGTAGCGGCGACGCGGGCGGTGGAGTCGCCGAACTCCGGTGTTGTATTAAATAGTCCAGTTGCTAAATTGCCCGTTTCTCGTACAGTTAGACGAGTGGTTAGGAAGTAGAAATTCAATTCTTGTTTATTTAGGTACTTATGACTAGACTTCACAACATTTTATTTTTTCTTTTATTTTAAAATTATACCCTCAAAATTGTATCAATAATCTGTACTTTCAATTGTCAATTTTTCATGAACTGTCAAAAGTGACGTGTATCAAGCGTTGACAATTTAAACAGTGATGCCAACTGTGAATAGCCACAGGGCCACAGGTTATTTATTAGTTACGTTTTACTTTATTATCTGTCAAATAAATCCGGTATCTGTTTATATTAGTAACCAGAGACAACAATTAGAACTTATATTGTTAACTTTAAGGCAAATTGCTTTGTGTTCGGATTTTCACTATTAAGTAATCCTGAATTATTGTCATGTATTTTCTTTTAAGTTATTTTTGATGTTATGCTATGGTTATAGATTTAGTTTTGTTTTTAATTGATTTTGTTATGTAATAATTTTGTTTTTAGTCATAAGTATGTTACACATTTTGCTAGCTGGTAGGTAAAGTTTATATTTGTTTATTTTATTTTACAATTTATTTTTTCTTTTTTACATTTAATTAATAATATCATCTGTTTTAATTAATTTTTATATAAGTATAGATATAATTATTATTGTTATTTGAATTATTATTATTATTTTAATTATTTTAATTTTATTTATTTATTATTGTATATAAATATTTATATACATTTTATTTCTTTCTTTAATATGTCATTTCTTAATACAATTGGCCTAAACGACTCATTCTTTTCGCTTTCTGATTCTAGTGTAATTAGTAGTAATGATAATTTTCAGAGCCTCCCAACTCTTAATGAAACACTTGATACGCACTTCTCTGATTCATTTAAAAATTTCAATATCGTTCACATAAATGCTCAGAGTATTCCTGCACATTATCCCGATATGCTTTCTTCTTTTGATAGCAAATATATTCATGCAATCCTAATTTCTGAATCGTGGCTTAAACCATGTTTATCTTCCACATCATATGCTCTTCCTGGTTTTCACTTGATTCGGAATGACCGTGAAAATCGGGTTGGCGGAGGTGTTGCTATTTATCTCCGTTCGCATTTACCGTATACTGTTATTAGTGTCTCACAAGCACAGCCTGCCACGCATGCTGAACATTTGTTTGTAGAAGTGATTTTTTCTAATCTCAAACTGCTTCTTGGAGTTTATTATAACCCTAGCCTGACTATTGACTTTTTTCCACAATTCGAGGTATTATTAGATAGTTTTGTTCCACTATATAAGCATTCGATTATAATGGGTGACTTTAATACTTGCCTTATAAAGAATGACTCTCGCGCCACGCGTCTAAAATCTATAGTACAGGCGGCTAATTTGCACCTTCTTCCTCTGTCCGCGACTCACTATTTTCCAAACTGTTCCCCATCACTTCTTGACATTATTCTCGTTTCTTCTAGTGATCATGTGGCTAAGCATGGCCAATGCCCTGCCGATGCCTTTTCATATCATGATTTACTTTATCTATCTTATAAGATCCGCCCCCCTAAAGCAAAATCAAGAATTCTTCTCCAGCGTAATTTTGGTGGTATGGATTTGGATCGTCTGAGGGATGATGCTGCGAATTTAAACTGGGATGATATTCGTGTTGGATCGAATATAGACGAACAAGTAGAGATTTTTAACTCCCTTTTAATTAAATTGTATGACCGTCATGCTCCAATTCGTCCAGTCAGAATCAGGCATCTTCCTGCTCCTTGGCTTACTGAGGAGATCAAAACCATACAACACAAAAAAAATGTTGCAAAGTCCAAGTTAAAATCAAAGGACACGGAGGCTTACCGGCATAAATATAAAGTTATTCGGAATCAGTGTAACAGGTTGTGTAGAGATATGCAACGACGCCATATTCATAAATCCATACTCGAAGAGGAAGACTCTGGTAGAGTATGGAAGTTTCTCAAATCTCTGGGAGTTGGGAAAGCAAATAGGAACAACCATACTAGTAATGTTAATTTAAACCAGCTTAATCAGCACTTTTCCTCATCTTGTACCATTGATAGTACTATAAAAAGTAATACAATAAATCATATTTCTGCTTTGCCCACTCCCGACGATCCAGCTTTTATCTTTAGTCAAATCGACTGTAGTGATGTTAAGAGAAGTATCTTGGAAGTCAACTCTGATGCTGTTGGAACTGATTGCATTAGTCGTAAAATGATCATACCTCTCCTTGAACTTCTAATCCCTGTAATTTCTTTCATTTTCAATAATTCCATTCTTACTGGTGTTTTTCCAACATCTTGGAAAAGGGCACACGTAATTCCAATTCCTAAAAAACCTAATCCCTCGAGCTTCTCTGATTATCGGCCTATATCAATTCTCCCATTCCTGTCAAAAGTCTTTGAACGTATAGTTCATAGACAACTAACTCTTTTCATGTCTCGGTGTAACCTTTTCAACCCATTTCAATCTGGTTTTCGTTCCGGTCATAGCACGACTACTGCTTTAGTTAAAATAACTGATGATATCCGCTCTGGTATGGATAACCAGTGTGTGACAATCCTGACACTGTTAGACTTCAGCAATGCTTTCAATAATGTTGATTACGATCTAATTTTGACCATTATGCGTTCTCTTAACATATCTCCTTCAGTCATTGGCTGGTTTCATAGTTACTTGCATGGACGCCAGCAGCGTATACGAGTTGAAGATTCACACTCCGACTGGTGTTCAGTGAGTGCTGGTGTACCACAAGGTGGCGTGTTGTCTCCTCTCTTGTTTTCAATTTTTATTAGTACAATAACTCTAAATTTATCTTCTTTCTACCACTTGTACGCTGATGACCTTCAATTGTATGCCCAAGCTAAAATAGAAGACTTACCCCTTAAAATTAATTCAATGAATAAAGATTTACAGGGAATTGTTGAGTGGGGTAGATCTTATGGTCTGCAAGTAAATGCTTCTAAAACACAGGTCATCATTATAGGCAGTCACAAACAAATTGCCCGTATTAACTGGACAACACTTCCTTGTGTTGTTTTTGATGGAGTTCAACTACCATTTAGCGATACAGTACGAAATCTAGGTGTTGTATTTGATAAATATCTCTCCTGGGTCCCTCAGGTTAGCGAAGTGAGCAGGAAGATGTTTGCAGCAGTACATTCTTTGCGACGTCTCAGTAACTTCCTGCCTATACCTACTAAAATTATGTTGGCTCAATCTCTCCTTTTACCAATTCTTGATTATGCTGATACTTGCTATCTAGATTTAACTATTGAGCAATTTAATAAACTTGAGCGTATTCAAAATCTCTGCATTCGGTTCATATTTGGACTTCGAAAATATGACCACATTTCTGAATTTCGGACTAAGCTCAAGTGGCTTCCGATTCGTCTTCGCAGGAATACTCATATTCTGTCTCTTTTATACTCTGTTCTTTTCCATCACTATACTCCTTTTTATCTGAAAGAACGGTTTGAGTTTCTTAGTGATACTCACTGTCGTTCACTCCGTTCTGACGATAACCTTATCTTAAAAATTCCCACTCATAGTACTTCTTTTTTCTCTAGATCCTTTGCTGTCGAATCCGTAAGGCTGTGGAACTCTCTCCCTCCTGATATCAGACGTGCGAAATCTTTACCGATATTCAAGGGGCTCATTGGTAAACATTACTTTCCACCTTAAATTTTGTATTTTTTTTTTTTTTTTTTTAATAATTATCGTCATGGTTTGTTGTGTTTATGACATGTTTATATATATATTTTTTTACATTTTTATACATTTATATTTATTATATATCTATATTTATATATATACTCGTATACGTATGTATAAATATTGTAAATATACAATTTGTATTATATGGTATATGTATCGTATTGTATATTATATATGTTGATATTTCTTAGTATTTTGTTACATAAGTATTTAACTATTTTCTTTTTTATGCGTTATTTTCTTTTATATATTACCTCTGTACACCCTAGCCTATATCTTTATAATTTTTATTATTAGTTTCTTCGTTAGGTTGCCTGGAAGAGATCGCTTTTTAGCGATAAGGCCGCCTATTGTGCATTTTTCTTTCTTTCCATTATTTTTCTGTATCGTATGTTTCTGTGTGGTGTACAATAAAGTATATTTTCATTTCATTTCATTTCATTTCATTTCAAGTGCTTGTACCACAAAATACGTACATACGTACAAGCCTACTTGAAACAAATGAATTTGAAAATGTGTGTGCAGCACCGTAATGAAAACGCTAAACCATTACGCGAAACAACTTTGCGATAAAGTACCTACCTATCTACCTAGTTCTAATAGCCTAGCCACGACCGTAATGTTACTTTGAACAAAGACAGACTTTACCACAAACATCATATCCTACTAATGATATAAACGCGAAAGTTTGTATGGATGTTTGGATGATGGATGTTTGTCACTCTATAACGTCGCTCCTACTGAAGCGATTTAGCTGAAATTTGGCATTAAGATATTTTATAGCATGGATTAACACATAGGCTACTTTTCATCCCGGAAAAATCCATTGTTCCCGAGGGATTTGTGAAAAACTAAATTCCACGCAGACGAAGTCGCGGGCGTCCGCTAGTATTTTATAATCTATCGACTCAAACGTATAGCTCCAAAATATTTAGTACACAAATAAGTATTTCCAACACAATCATGTTGGCAAACATTAGAAAGAATTGAGAGTAAGGTATATAGATGTAGCGTTTGCTTATAAGGCTTTCGCTTGGTTTTTCAACAGCCATGGAATGTTATCGAATTTATTGGACACTTAATGAAAATTGGACATTAATGGCAGCTTGTAAGTAATTGAATCGTGATACGATCGGTTTTACAAATTGATTAGCTACTGAAGCTTAATTTGATATATGTAGGTACTTATGTAGGAATAAGAGGTACACATATTATATCTATACTCGCGGACTGACAAGCTTCACTTTGACAGTTACGCAAGCAACCAATTGTAAGAAAGCTATCGTCCTATATTTTTTATTTTATTTTATTTTAATGAGGGCTTACAAACAACATCATAGTACATAATCATATTATCATAATTCTTATATAAATAAAAATTATAACTATGACACCAGCTTCGGAAACCACAGATTACAATACTATAAAGTAGACTACTACGCACCTAAATATTTTATATAAAATTAATACAAACAAATTTTGAAAAAATTAAAATAAAAAGTGAATAAAAAAATAGATGAAAGAAAAGACTAAAGACTAAAACTAAATTATTAATTGACTAATAGCTATAAACTCTATATCTCATTTTTGTTTTTTTTTTAATGCTCTCAGTTCTAGGCCTTTTAACCATAAACTTTTGATAACTTCAATAAAAGTACAAACATTTGGATTCTATGAAGTAGGTACATACTTAGTAGATATCTAAAGAGATAGGTACAAGTGTGTTGTAGTATCTTTATCATTAGATAAAATTTATTCTTATATGCCGGAAGAAAGCATCATTACGAAATATGTATGATATATGTATAGGTACTTATTTAATATGTGGCAGATATTAGGAAGATTTAGGACCCCTGATTTCGATAAATTTTACCTAATTATTATTATTTGTCAAATTAACGAAAAAATGTGGAGTTTTCGTTGAAAACCAATATTGGTTCATGGTATGACCCGTTCGAAATAAAACGATAACTCAAAATTCGAATGAATTAATTTGTATTCCACATATATTGATATAAAACTTCCAAACATATTTCTTCTTAAAGGTTAAAGATAATTTTTCAATTATATTTACAAAAACCATTCTGATCAAGTACATTGAACCATAGAATGTAACTCCCTATTGTGAATACAAGAACACTAAAAATTAAATAGATATTTAAATAAATGTTATAGTCAGATGTTTTACGTTACTACTAATATTACAAAAACTAAAGAGTTTGTTTGTTTGTTTGATTAAACGCGCTAATCTCAGGAACTGATGTTAGATTAAAATAATGTACTACAACTTTGCAGAATACATCATTTTCTACAGAAAATGTCGCGACAGCATATATCTATCTTCTATATTTTAGCAGATATATGTAGTACCTTTTGTACTTTAATAAATTATTTAAATCATATACCTACTAAGGTTTATGTCATTATTTACACAACCAAACTTCAACCCTTATCAAAATGAATTACTTAATAATCAAGAGGATATTATAGAGATTTGCCTTTTACAGTATGTTAATTAGTCATATAGTTACGGAGATAATACAAAATTTCTAAAAGACGAAAAAATGCCCCTAAAAGACGCCTCGCAGTTTCACCCACATAGTTCCTGTTCCCGTAGGAACACAAAGTAAAAACAATTGACACTCGCAAATGACGTAGCTTTGTACCGGTCAAAGAATTTTCAAAATCGGTTCTGTAGATCCAGAGATTACCCCCTACAACCACACAAACTTTACCTCTTTATAATCACACTAATATTATAAAGGCGAAAGTTTGTGTGAGTGTATGTCTGTTCCTCCTTTACGCTGCGGCTACTGAAGCGATTTGGCTGAAATTTGGAATGGAAATAGATTTCACTTTGGATTAACACATAGGCTACTTTTCATCCTGGAAAATCCATGGTTCCCGTGGGATTTGTGAAAAACTGAATTCCACGCGGACGAAGTCGCGGGCATCCGCTTGTTATTATATAATAAGAAATCTAACAAAGGTTTACCTTAGTGATCTCGACGAGTGTTCAATGAGTGATCGCAAAAAATAAAACCTTGTGGACTTACTTATGCTATCCGGTACCTTACACTACCAAATACCACAAGTACTCTCAAGTACTTGGTACGCTGTTTACATTGTCAGTAACGCGTACGTAAATAGTCATTGCCTATAATGATATCCTTTTTGCACAGCCAATTTATTTGATTGTAAGCAATTTGTAATAACAATACACCATGCAGAAAATCACAAGACTTCAACTCATATGACATGACGGACAACGATGGTAGAGCATAATTATTAGGTATCTACATAAACATAAAAAGTTAAGAAAATTGTATAATCATGCTATAAACATGCTCGTATCTGAATTGAAGGGTTAAGGGAAAAACGGCCACTGTTAGTTCTGGTAAATTTTATACTGGAAGAAAAAACTATGTTGACTTTGGTTGTTTATCCAAATATCAAAGAAAGTTAACGACTAATACCGCTTAATTAAGGCGCTTTTACGAAAAGTGATTTACGTTTGATAAGCATCAGTACAATGAAACCATAGACACAAAAATCTCATTTCGATTATTTACGTAACAACGTCTTATAATTCGATGGAGGCGGCTGCAAACTCGAAAAAAGATACGTCATATGTCGCTCCCTCGCTCTAGGTTTGCCAACTTTTTTTACAAGAAATAAAGTAGGTACATATTCTCGTCTATGAAAATTATTAAACAGTATTTTAGAAAAACGAACATTTTATTTTAAAAAATGTAATCATTCCATCTGTATTTTTTCATGACGTTGTCACGTTTAGCTATAGTCAGTAAACCGACTTTACAGACAACTGACTTTTTTTTACATTGTTAATTGCTAACGAGCTCCTACCGTTTAATTTGAAAGTAAACTACGAGTAGGTATGTACATAATGTCCATATCAGAATACTTAGAATCTGCCTTATGTAAAGATTCAAAGTAGTCTTGCCAATGAGGAAAACTTCTTACCTTATCCTTACCATAGCAAAGTTCGCCACATAGGTAGGTAAGTTTTGTAAGGCCTACCAATGAATTTAATTTGAGAGATTAACTAGTTTAACAACTGTAGTTTTCACATAAGTAATTTTAATTAGTGAATGCTATGATAACCTATAAAAAACTCTTTATGAAGTTCGAAAAATATGTTAACGAATATCTATATGAAATAGTAAGTAATAAATACGTGCTAAATGGAAATATTGTGTAAATAATATAGGTACTTTCCATTAATGAAAACGTGACTGAAACAGAACGCGTGAAAGTAAAGATTACTATTTTGTACCTACATATTTAATATGAAATTTTCCGTAGAACTTATGATTGTCACGAAGTCTATCTAAAATGAATATATTTATATAAATAAAAAAAATTAATAAAAAATAAACCTGACTTTAAAATCACAAATATGTTTCTACTAAACTAAAAAGCGAAAAATAACATCGTATTATGTGCTACCTTCTGATCAGCTTGAAGGCGGTACCAAGGCCCCTATAATATTCGAAAGTTCCCCTCGATTTCTCCAGGATCCCATCATCAGATCCTGACATGATTACTATGACAATGGGAAAATAGACCCTTTTTGACCCAAACAAAAAAATTATTTTTTAAATCGGCTCAGGCGTCTCCGAGTAATCGGTGAACATACGTAAAAAAAAGATTCCGACGAATTGATAACCTCCTCCTTTAACGAAGTCGGTTAATAAACATATAAATAAAGAAGTGTCTTTCTGTGATTTCAAAATAACTGTGTTTTTCAAGTGCATCTCTATTCTATTTACATAATCAAGCTTTTTTTTAAATATTTCTGTCCGTCTTTTTAGATGGATGGACACAGAGACGGACGGACAGAGGAGTTTTAGTAATAGAGTCCCGTTTTACCCTTTGGAGAAAAACAAAAAATAATATAATCTTTATACTTGACCGGTTGGAAGGTCTGGACGCTTGAAAACTAACACGTTTGGAACTCTATACTATGATAGAGATATGAGTTGACAGACTTTCAGCTCTCATGAACTGAGGAAGCTCTGAAATTCTATACTAATATCATAAAGCTGAAGAGTTTGTTTGTGTGATTGAACGCGCTAATCTCAGGAACTACTGGTCCGGTTTTAAAAATTCTTTCAGTGTTAGAAAGCCCATTTATCGAGGAAGGCTATAGGCTATATATTATCCCCATATTCCTATAGGAACCACGTGGGTGAAACCGCGCGGCGTCAGCTAGTAAACTTAAATTGTAAATGGTGAAATTGTCATTTGAATCATTAAATACTTAATAAATAATTTGCATGCCTAATTGGCAAGATACATTTACCATCTACATCTACCGACCACCTGTATAAATAATGCATGTATCTGCAAAGAATAAATAAATTGATTGATTGAAAAAAAAAAACTATAATCTGTAAACGCATGCTTAAACACATCAAGCTTTGGTACATTGACCGTTTCTTTCTTTATTCGTAGAGATGGCGCGCACGAGATCATGCTGGCCAAGGGCCGCAAGCCGGAGGTGGTGAGCAAGGAAGCCAAGAGCCAGGAGGAGTACGAGGCGTTGCAGAGCTTCCTCCGCAGCATCAGTTCCACAGCCACACTACCGCCCTATGTGAAAGGCGAAACATATTCCTCCGTCCGGGGTGTGTTCAATCAGGTACCAAGAAACAATATTTGTTTTGGACTACTATTTATTATTTTCGCCTCCTGCGCAAAAGGGGTGTTATGGATGGACCGATTTCAATGCGGTTTTTTTTCATTTGAAAGCCAGTAAGTAAGTAAATAAAATATTTAAAAAAAAACTTTTCTGTTATGATGGAAATTATTTCTGGCATAAAAGTCGTTATCTTAGTTAATTTCATGATTTTTGGGGGATTATCATTTATTCATATTATGTACTTGGGTATACATTTATATGATAGGTAGGTAACCTATCATAGTTGAAAGTATAACAACAATGTAACAATACGTCATAATACACTTAACGGTTAGTATTACTTTAATTAACCTTTCAAGAAAATGTAAGATGACGCTCGTAAACTCTTCCGTTCTTATTAAATTGGTGCTTACATAAGGCGGTGGTGCAGTGAGAGTGCAAACATCATTTGATCCCAATTAAGTATATTGCCAGCTCCTATTACCAGAATGAGATATTAATTTAATGTCGACGGCATTTTCCAATATCGTGTATGTATCGATAGGTTATAGTACTCGAGACCTTATGTGGAGTCAAGTTTACGAGATAAAATGTTAACGATTTGTTTTGAAACACGGTCATTTATCTTATCTAATCATAAGTAGGTATTGAATGACCAACTCTTATATGGGTGGGTTTTCAAAACATTTACCTTTATCTGTAAGAGTTCTTTCTTTTATGAAAAAGATTATTGGGCATGTTATTCTCGACTAACATTTCCATCCGTGGACAAAAAGTTAGTTATTGGATAAAAGCAGGCGTTACTTTGCGGAAGTTCATCATGATAATATAATGATTTATTTATTTTGCTATCATCCGCGAAAAGTCGACGAACCCATGCGACAACGTCACCCAGGTCCGACAAAATACTCTCTACGTACGTTTCACCCCGAAACCGGAGCATCCTCAGGAGATGTTGACTCTACAACGTGCAATTGCAAAGTGATAGAGTAGTTTCTAGGGGTAGACCTCCGACGACTTGGCTGACTACGGTCCAAAAGGATCTAAAAGAACTGGGACTCTCTGACGAAGACGCATACCAGCGTTTGAAGTGGCGCCGATTGATTGGGAAAGTAGACCCCGTGTAACGGGAATATGCGAGGTCAAAGAAGAAGATTGTGTTAATCCGGGGTTCCGCCATCATAATATTAGTGTGAATATATATAATATATTTATATTTATAATATACTAGCGGTCAAGCTTCGTTTTGACATAAGTGCACTTATTCTCTATCCCTACTCTACCCTTCTTTACCTCTACCCCTACCCTACCCCTACCGCTTGACTCTTAAACGTTTGTATGGGAAATAGAAAAGGGCAGTTTTTAGGGTTTTCCCGGAAATTATTTGATTTTTTTCTCACCTTTTAAACATTCCCTATACCTCCACGAACATTTCAAGACCAAGATAAGATAAATCCGTTAAGCCGTTCTCGAGTTTTAGCGAGATTAACGAACAGCAATTCATTTTTATATATATAGATTTATTGTTCCAGTGTCTCATAACATGTGCAGTGCTGATCCTAGCGGCGGGCGCCGGACACCCCATCGGGTTTTCAGCTGTCGCGCTCCCACAACTGCGCACTGAGAACACTACTATGAGGATTGACGATGAAATGGGCTCTTGGATTGGTAAGTAACAACTCGCCAACAAACTGCTTGTTCAGTTTGGCGAGGAAATAGAGTAAGGAATGATTGTTAAGTCAATCAATCAATCAATCAATCAATAAATAAATTAGAAAATAAGTAAATAAAAAAAGTAACATCAGCCCCTCTTTTGGCAAATTTAGAGCTTATACAGCTGCAACCAAAGATTTTATGCTATTAGACATGTCACTTGCGCGTCGAAACTGAGGTGAACAAATGTATCTAATTGTCTTAATTTCATTTAGTAAACAACGAATGATATTTGATCAAATAATACCTAACGAAGCCCTACCTATTTAATGAAGAATTAAATAACTCGATATTTAATTCTTCATTAAATGAAACAGATGTTGGCCATAAAATTATTATTTTGTTTACAATGTCTTTAATTTAACATGTCGAGACCATTTGAATAAACTAAGACTAATGAGAAACATGTTAAAAACATTTTTATTGCTGCAAGTAGGTATGGTTAAACTATGACTGTATCATAAATGAGTTATTAAGAAATCGTTGTTTTTTTCATGAATTGTTTTAATTTGTGTTTAACGTCATTTTTAACCTAGCCGGCAAATTAGAAGTATATTTTCAAGGTGGCAATTTACATAAAACTTAGATGCATGTAAAGGACATATCATACACAAAACGGACAGAATAGAACAACTAGGTAGGTATAGAATGAGGGAAAACGGAAAATTAAATCTCATTATTAAATTAGTTTTTCCATTTTTTTTTTTATTTTCAAGAAACCTATTCTGTATATCCAATGGCCGGAAACTGGACTCAATGGGTACCTACTTACTCTACCGGGACTATTCGATATTATCCGAAATGAATTAACAATATCACTGCGTGACACCACCTCATACTACCCCAATTTTAATAGGAATTACCTACTAACAATGTTTTTATTTCCAAATAAAAAATAAAAAAATAAAATATCACGTGTTTAAGAAATTAAATGTCTCAACCGGTGAAGGAAAACATCGTGAGGAAACCTGAATACCAGAGGTTTTGACGGACTCCGTGGCGCAGTGGTATGCGCGGTGGATTTACAAAACGGAGGTCCTGGGTTCGATCCCCGGCTGGTCCGATTGAGATTTTCTTAATTGGTCCAGGTCTGGCTGGTGGCAGGCTTCGACCGCGGTTAGTTACCACCCTACTGACAAAGACGTACCGCCAAGCGATTTAGCGTTCCGGTACGATGTCGTGTAGAAACCAAAAAGGGGTGTGGATTTTCATCCTTCTCCTAACAAATTAGCCCGCTTCCATTTTAGACTGCATCATCACTAACCATCAGGTGAGATTGTAGTCAAGGGCTAATTTGTAAATATATAAAATAAAAAAAAAATAGAGAATTTTCTTAATTCTCTGCGTGTGTGGAATCTGCCAATCAGCATTGGCAGATTCCACACACGCAGTAACCCCTCTCATTCTGAGAGGAGACTCGAGCTCAGCAGTGAGCCGAATATGGGTTGATGATGATGAATGTTTTTATATCTCATTAAAAAAAATTAAACCTCATTTTGTTCCAGCGAGCATACACTCGGCAGCTACACCGCTGGGGTCCATGTTGTCCGGGCCGATCATGGAGGCGATAGGGCGGCGACGAACGCTCCAGGCTTCCACGTTGCCGCTCGTAGTCGGCTGGATACTGATAGGCACAGCATCACACCACGCTCTGTTGCTGCTAGGGAGGATTGTTTGCGGGTTTGCTGTTGGAATTCTTGCGGCACCTTCACAAGTATGTACCTACTTACACATTGTTTGTGTTTTTTTTTCACCCAATAAATTGGGCAGACTCACGCTCGGTGTTCGGCAAAAGTCGCGTCGGAACGTTTGGCAGATGCGCTCGCTCGCTTTACTTGACTCTAAGCTTCTAACCACAATTGGCAAAAGTGATAACTTAAACTAATCTGAGTTATTTAATCGCGAGCGCAAGCCAGACAGAGTGGCGCTGTAACGCGTTACGTTACCAAGCGGTTTACCCTCACATAAGAAGTTATCGCTTCATAAAATTGAAAATTTTGAAAAACCCCCAAATGTCTTAATGAAACTATTAATTACACTCTCGATCAAGTCGTCAATATTCTCTTCCAATTGAGACCCCACTCGAGTATATTTGCAGACATTCCGTTGGTTATCCTCACTTTCAACTCTCCCAACATATAAACGGCTCAACCGATTTTCATCAGATATGTCTAAGAACACTCGCCCGTAATTCACCTTTAATACAAAATAAACTAAATTAAAATTGCTTTATCCGTTCGGGAGCTACGGTGCCACAGACAGACAGACTTATAACACCCCTCTTTTTGCGTCGGGGGTTATAAATGGACGTGACAAAGTGTCGTATTTTTCTGACTGCCTCGTCGTTCCAGTGCGTATCCTGATCATGAGTTCCGCGAGCAAAATCATTTGAACATATTGTTTTTAAATTATCAAAATTAATTTAGGCTTTGTTTACAAGCACTTTTGAAAGGTCAAGTTATGTCATAATTCAAAATTAATGGTGGTAATTATCGAAAAAGATTAACAGTTGAATTTTTGTCCGCAGGTGTACTTAGGAGAGATCTCAGAGCCTCGCTTAAGAGGTTTACTTATAGGAACACCCTTTGTTGCGTATTCTTTGGGTGTCCTCTACGTGTATGCTCTAGGAGGAGCTCTGTCGTGGCGGTCGGTGGCACACTTGTCCATATTGCTGCCGACGTTGGCATTTATAGCCTTATGCTTCTCACCAGAGAGTCCAACTTGGCTCGCACGCCGCGGACGCTTCCACGAAGCAATGGCAGCTATGTCGAGGTTACGAGGAGATCCCGATACCGTAAGTTGCCGTGTGCTGATTTGAATTTAAACGACATTTTATACTTACACAACATCCTAAAAGTAAACCAAATATCTATTGTCTAGGTATATATTTGCATACTTAAATAATTAATGTGTTATTAAACTCTTGATCTCTCTATCAAAATCGATTCATAAACTAATGTTAGGTAGGTACATTGAGAGGCGTCAGCTAGCGAAGCTGAATGGAACGGAAAATTCTGCGCGGACGAAATCGCGGGCGCCCGCTAGTACACAATATGTAGGTCTATTTTAATAATACATAATATAAAATACATAGGTATAGGTACGAAAAATCTAATGGACAAACAAAAACCATGCGAATTACCACTTTGGTACCTAATTTAACTTGTACGAACTCGACTGAGTCTTGTTATATCTACTGTGACTGAGTTGTGTGATAAATATGTCCCACACATTGTTTTCCAACACGCCCTCAACAAATGATATGGCGGACGCTGAATCGAGTTAAGAACACTCGTGTTTGTGTCACCAATCGCCGCTAATGAGCTCAATAAGAACGTACTTGCCAATTGATGTCATGCTTCTCGAATATGTTCACATCATGACAGCAATTATACATTCAATGGGTCGAGATCTGCCGCTCTTTCACAGATACATTGACTCATGTTGCGAACAAATTCGTAATGGTTCATTTACTCAGGCATTATATTTACACTCATTACAAAGAATAATGATATCTACCTCCTCATTGCAATATTCTATGGTGTAGGCCAGTGCTGTAACTAGCTATAGGAAGGTAGAGCTGGCAAGATATCACAGCTGAAACACCCCATCCTATGTCGCGTTCATGTCCTCATATCAGTTACAACTAACTACTTAAGCATTAGGTACACGGAGAGAAAGTATTATTATAAGTTTAAGACGAAACTATACTGTCAGTTTAACAAAACGTTTTAAAAACTGCAACCCGAATGGATAAAATGAACTAAATAGTTGGGAAACCAGTTAGGTTGAACCTTCATAGTCGTATCATCTCTAATATACGAAGTATTAGAGAACATAGCAGTATTTTTTAATAGTTCGTATTCTCCCAGGCTCAACGTGAACTACACGAGCTGATATCAGCAAGGGAGAAGGAGAAGGCTCGCGGAGAAGAAACGATACGATTCCTGGCGACAGTGCTGCGGCTGCCAGTCCTGAAGCCATTGCTGCTGATCAACGCCTTCAACATGCTGCAGATTCTGTCGGGAAGCTACGTAGTCATATTCTACGCAGTCGATATTGTTAAGGATTCTGGAGGATCGCTTCCGCCTCAAGTAAGTTATCCTTCTAATATTATAAACGCGAAAATTTGTATGGATGTTTGTTACTCTTTATCGCCGCAACTACTAAACCAACAAAGATAAATAATGCCCTGGGTTAACACATGGAAAAGTCCATGGTTCCCACGGAATTTGTGAAAAACTGAATTCCACGAGAAGTCGCGGTCGTCCGCTAGTAGTCGATAATACTACGCAAGTATGTTACCTACTTTATTCTAAGAAAACATCATCATTGTAACGGTCCACTACATGGCCCTTACAGATAGGCGGTACAGAATTGGATTGGATTGGAGGGTTTAAGATGGTAAAGTTTCTACCGTAGATGTTAACGCTTGACCGGAACTGACAGCTTATCGGGGATAACCTTAGACCAGTTATTAATGGTCTAAGGGGATAACACCACCACCAACTTACCAATCAGTATAAAGAAAAAAAATCCAGGTCCGCATGGTTTGGACCCACATAGGCATTATTGACGGCCTCCGTGGCGCAGGTGTATGCGCGGTAGATTTACTTGACGGAGGTCCTGGGTTCGATCTCCGACTGGGCCGATTGAGGTTTTCTTAATTAGTCCAGGTCTGGCTGGCAGGGAAGGCTTGTAAGTACTGTCGTGGCTACCACCCTACCGACAAAGACGTACCGCCAAGCGATTTAGCGTTCCGGTACGACGTCGTTTAGAAACCGAAAGGGGTGTGGATTTTCATCCTCCTCTTAACGAGTAAGCCCGCTGACATCTTAGATTGCATCATCACTTACCATCAGGTGAGATTGTAGTCAAGGGATAGCTTGTAGAGAATAAAAAAAAGGCAAAACTGGACAAATGATGGAGTTAATTCTCATCGAAGAATTGTTTCTGATGGGTGTACAGGATCGTGAATGGCGTCCGAAACTACATATTTCCAATATGTTTGATAACACTTTTACAAATATATATTGATTTGTATAATTACTGCTGGACGGGACATGTGCATTTTTCTTACGAGGATCTCCTCGTGGTCCAAAGAGGTCATGCAATGGCACCCCAGAGATGGAAAAAGGAGGCAAGGACGACCACACATGAGATGGGAGGATGACCTGCCGAAAGGATAGCGAGGAAAGGCTAGATCGAGTACAGTGGAAAAGTCTGGAGGAGGCCTATGTCGAAGGACAACCTGATTGCTCTGATGTATAAATTAAGTAATAGTATTAAGTATAATATATATTCAGCAGTCAGAGAATAAAGGCTATTTTTATTTTTTGTATGATTACAGATGGCAGCTAACGCAAGCGCGTGCGTTCGTCTCGGCGTAACAGTTCTGGCTTGCCTGCTTCTATTAAAGATAACCCGCCGAGCGCTGGTACTGGTGTCTGGCGTAGGCACGGCGGTGTGCACCCTCGCTTTAGCATTCCTACTCTCCCAAGGCCCAGGATCAGGCTTCGCCCCACCAACACTGATCCTCGGCTACGTCGCGTTCAATACACTAGGCTTTTTCCTTCTCCCGGGCCTAATGATTGGAGAACTTCTACCGACTAAAGTCCGCGGCCTCTGCGGAGGTTACATATTCTGCCTTTTCAACGCAGTGCTGTTTGGTTTCACGAAACTATACCCCGTTATGAAGCAGAGTATTGGGATGGCCGGAGTGTTTGGTCTTTTCGGCGCATCGGCCACCTTGGCTACCGTCGTCTTATTCCTCTTATTGCCTGAGACGAAGGGCAAATCTCTTATACAAATAGAGCAGTATTATCAAAAACCAAATATATTATGGGTTACACGTAAGAAAAACGCCGAATCGCAGAACGTCTGAAATGTTGGGGAAAGAACTGTGTTATAAATGGATAATTTAATTAATTGAACACATTGTTATATCTGCAGATGTACGAAGATAAGTGTTCCAAACTGGGTTTAAACTCTTACCCCTTGATTGAGGTTTAAAGCTCAAATTTCTTCAAAGTTCAATGGACATAATCACTACTGTTTGAAGTTTACTTTACCTTGAAGAAATTTACAAGTTTATCCTGATCCATGTTTATAAATAAGGCTACGTTATATTGCTACATTAAAAACTAACAAACTTTTTATACTTCGTAGTATACAATTATACAATGAGTAAACTAGTGACAGTCAAATATGAATCGGTATGCAACTATTAATTCTACGGCGATACATCATACGACGCTATAGCTGGCTATAGTATAGCTTGGCAACTTCGTTCGTAACACTCCCGATGTTCCGCGCGGGCCGGGGGGCATGTAGCGATGAATGAAAACTCCACGACTGATGCTCGTCACTTCCCCGCACACACGATTTCACACCCGCGCAGTCTTTCCCCCTGTCGCCCGCATATCATGGGCTTGTCATCAACGAACTTGCCAGACTATAATATAGTTATTTAACGTTCCTACGAATTATAATTATTATTCTCTCGAATATAGCATTTTAAAAGTAGTTGGATGTAATACGAATAAGTTTTGCTATGTTCTACTTAAATGAAATTATATATTTTTAAATTCTTATATTTTTAAATCATTTGCGTTTGTTTACATTCATTGTATACGCAATTTCGCTGGCTTTACTTTATTAAATTATTTAAAAAATTATACTATATAGGTGTTGACTTAACTTATATAAGTATTAACTAACTTATCTTTAAAAAAATAATCCAAATTTGAACTTTATGTGTAAGCTAAAATTATAACAGTGTGCCTAGTGGGAGCTTTCAATATTTTCATACTGTTACTATCGAATTAACGTAAACGCGAATTTATATGAAATTGAAACAGTTTTGCAGATGCAGCATGCCACTAGGTGGCGCTGTTTCACTTCCTTAGGAGTTCGCGTTTACATTAACGCGATCGTTAAGGCCCTCAGGTTACCCACCCTAGTTACTTGTTACAATAGCATCTGTGTTCAAAAAACTATTATAATGTGTAAATTTACAAAAAATAAGCGTAGGTACCTTGAGAAAATTATCTAAATTTCTCTAGCTAGGTACCAACTTATATAATCTTGCCTGTATTCCAAAAAGCATAATTTATAATAATATTTTTGTAACTGCATTTTAAACTAACGTATACTAAAGACGATTTATTGTAGTTAGATGTATATAGACCGAGAGCATGTGGCTGAAAATTATTCGTCATTCTGTAAAAGCTGAAATTTTGTCAGCCTACGCTCCCACCGATACCACTATAGGCTTATACCACCACTATAGGCTTATAGGCACTATAGGTAGGAGCGTAGTCCAACCTATACCTACCTATAGGTATACACGAACGGTCGGCAACTATGGATATTACTTTTGGTTATCTCTAATTAGCCCGGTCAAATTAAACCAAAAAATAAGAGTAAAGTTACCTAAATTCCCACCAAGCTGAAAATCGGTAAGATTGTTTAAAATATCATAAAAACAAAATTTGAAAGTTCCCCATCTTTCCCCTGTAAGGAAAAAAAAATATTTAAGGTCAAAGGTCAAAAAAATAGTTTTTCGCGATTTTCAGCAAAACGGTAAGTTTTATCATAAAAATACCTTAGACAAAATTGTAGATCATAAAATTATCTACAAAAAAATTATTGATACTATTTTTCTACGAGCCACCGTTTTTGAGATATAACGATTCAAAAAGTTGTAAAAGTTGTAATCGTCATAATATGCACACGTTTCCACGCCACCTATGGGGTAGTTACTAAGCGTGTTTTATTTTTACGTGGTTTCCCCAGTATGCCTATTCCATGGGTCTGTTTGATCCTGTTTAACTTGAAACTATTGAAAAATAATGGATATTAGCAGAGATTGAAAAGATATATTTTTCAGATTTCAGATTTGAGCAGATTTTATTTTTAATGATATTTTAAACAATCTTACCGATATTCAGCTTGGTGGGAATTTAGGTAACTTTACTCTTATTTTTTGGTTTAATTTGACCGGGTTAAATGGTCGGCAACTATGGATACTACTATGGAGATACCTTTGACTTGTACTCCAGTAAAACCAGATTGACCTGATAGTTGTTGACCTCTGTGGCGCAGTTGGTAGTGCTGCGGATCTCAACAGAGGTCCTGGGTTTGATTCCTAGCTCCGGTTACTTTAGGATTTTATATTTTCTAAATTTACTGAGGTCTGGTCTGTCTGGTCTGAAAAGACGTTTCGCTAAGCGATTAGATGGCGGCCTCCGTGGCGCAATGGTGGATTTACAGAGGTCCTGGGTTCGAACCCCGGCTGTGCTGATTGAGGTTTTCTTAATTAATCCAGGTCTGGTTGGTGGGAGGCTTCGGCCGTGGTTAGTTACGATCCTACCGGTACTGTACTATGGAGCATGGTCTGAGAAGCTTTCAATTTTATATACTGACGTAGGTCCTGCCAACAGGCTCTTAGATCAATAGCTTTGTCGTTTAAACATAATATTAACAAAACAAATTAACTGTATTAACAAAAGGTGACTTGTTTTATACCAAATTAGATACGATTATTATTTAATGGTTAAGCTGGAGTCACAGGATATGTCAATCCATACGATGGCACATCAATTTGTAATGTGTCATTACAAACAATACACGAAACAAAATATTAGCAAATAAGAGTAAATTCTATGGTTTCCCCCTTTACATCAAGAAGGTGGATGCTTGTGCATTAAACCAATTAAATAAGATAAGGTAGAAACTCAATATAAAAGATATCATAATTATGTATGATATGTAAATATTCCTGGTGTTTCAGAATGTTTGTAGGTACGATTTGGCACAACATACGAAGCGTATTATATCGGGTGGATTGGCATATTGAAGTCTCCATGCGTTAAAGTTATTGTAAAGCTATGTACACATGGACATGCAAAACGTTACTTCAAACGATCACAACTTATTGATTGATGTATATCTGTAGTGTTTCAGAAAGCATGGGTATGGTGACAATTCGTTTCACTCTTGAAAGTTAATAGTACTTATTATGAACGTCATAAGGCAACTGTCACAGTACCAATGCTACCTGAAAAACACTATAATATCTATATTTTTTATAGGATGAATTTTTGTTACCATTTCATGCAAAACCTACTGAACCGATATAGCGGAAATTTAGAAGAGATAATGATATCCTGGATTACTATTTTTTTATTCCGAAAAATCATGGTTCCCGCGGTATTTATCAAAATTACAAACAAACACTTCAGTGTAGGTACTTAAATTAGATACCTACCTACTTTGCAACATGTATCCTTTCACTATTCATTGAATGATGGCGTTCAAAACAAATCCGTGTGTCCATAGCTTTATTTATTAGGCAATAGTTATACCAGACAGCATGTGATATAAGATTTTATCTGTGATTTATACAATGACCATGTAGTCCGTAAAACTTCGTTATATAGCCATTAGCTCCTGAAACAGCAAAAAAGTTGCTATGGATCAGAAACAATAAACCATTATCAAGCTACTGATCACGATTTTTAACCGACTTCAAAAAGCAGGAGGTTCTCAATTCGGTCGGTATTTTTCTGAATTCAAGCAGAAATTTCATAAACCATGAATTTACAGTATAAACTCGATTACCCGGACCTCAATGCTATTATGAATTCTGTAACGCTGTGATCTAGAAACTTTTTATTCAACTTTCAAAATGTTATAAATATAAAATCAAATATAATTTTAAACAAAATTATGACTTTGTTGGATATCAAAATCGATTTTCTTCATATATTCAATTATCTGGATTATCCTTATGACAACAATTAGGCGGTTATTCAAGTTTATTGTATTAAAAAAAATCTCTGCAATAACCCAAAATAATGAACTGGGTGAAATTTAAAAATAATGCAGATAGAACATTGGCTTGGTGGTTTTAATGAAACTTCTGTTCCATAGCAATACTTGCAGCTGAAACTACTCGTCGGGTGCTTTTTAAACAATGTTATTCATGTGAAGGCTTTTATTTTTCTATAAACGCCTATAAAGTAAGAATGTGATATAAAAATAAAAGATCGAATAAAAATTTTGTTTTATTTTTCAATTTACTTAAAAAAAACTCATATTTACAATATTATAAATAAATTGTGTAAAAATTAGCGTCAAAATTTGTAAGTACAGTAATAATTCGAATAAAATAAATTACTCTGTTTATGCTCTGAAACTTGCCAAATGAGTACGCAATACTGTAGTAAATAATTAGTAACCAAAATCACAAAACAAATTACAATTTTAAATTATATGAAGGCCCGACAGTTAATTTAACTAGAAAGAAGACTATTAAATGTGTATTAAATTAATTTTGTCAAATGAAAACTGACTATTCCGATTTTCATCGTACATTCACACTCCCTATTTGCTATCTAGTAAAAAAATACATCAAAATCAGTTTATCCGTTTCATACCGGAGCCACAGACATATACATAGCTAAACTTATAACACTCTTTAACGTAGGAGGTTAATAATAAACAAAGCGCATACGCAAATTCTGGAATATATTCGCAAAGCAGACCTTATATTTACAGAATTCATTATTACATACAGTCGCTCATACCGCGCTGTTATTTTGAATCTGTATTTATACGCCCGTTAGGTTATCTGTTCTGTGCCTGCATGACAGATTCAAAAAATATACATAAGTCAACTTGCTTTGCAATAACAATCACCGTAGAGGGTGCTACAATTAGTGTAAAGCTGAATGCCAAGTTGCCTTGGCTGCAGGCTGGCCTCGCAGATTACTCATTTTGCTATGTCATTGCTAGTGCCGTGCACTTCTTAGACGGATAAATGCTCTGCATACCATGAGGATTCAATACGAACCTGTATTAGAGGAAGAATTTTTCATTTTTACAATTTATATGAATAGAGCATACCCTAATTAAAAACCTTGTGAACGATACTGGTCATTCTACTGGTTGTGTGTTCAGGAAGTGTAAAAACTATATATATAAACATAAATAAATAATGGAATTAAAGACAAAATTATGCATGGGTGCGCTCAGATTTATAGCATATTATTGGGATCACTTTTTGCAGTGATTTTGTATGGACGTAACCGATCTATAGTATAAATTATCATTGGCCTCGGATCGCTTTGAGTCCTTTGACTCAGGCAAAAACTGGTAACAGTAGAAAGTAGAGCGAGGCGAAGCGAAGTTGCACGAAGTCTACACTATCACATTTGATTAACATCGATCAACTTCGCGAGTAGGTAATGTATTCGGGGAGTTAGATTGTTGTCACCTGGCAACACAAGTCGAACTGTATCTATAGGTAACTAGCGGACCCGGTCAAGCTTCGCTTTGACTAATTTCCTTCCCCTATCCTATACTACACCCTCCCTACCCCTACACTACTCCTACCCTGTTGTAACAAACCCGTCTTTGTTTTTTATATATTGATTATTTATCTTAGAAAAATCATAGACAACATAAAAAGACATTTATTATTTACAGAAATAGAACCTTTAATTTACACAAAATAAATTTATGAACGCACGCGTAAATGTTAAGCATTAGTCATTATTTCTGAACGGACATATAAATAAATGTCAATCATTACTTACATACAGTATTTGACGGAATGGACAACAAATGTTTGACAGGTACTGAACAAAGTAACATTTTTATGGAAAATTATTGATCATTCATAATTATTTATTCGTCAAGTTTTCATTGTTTTTATTGTTTTGATGTATTCTGCTATTCTTGGCGAAGACAAATCCAACGAATTATAAACCATGAAAATCGGTCCAGCAGATCTCGAGTTATAAGTGTTGTAACAAACCCGACCTTCTTTTATATATATAGATATTACGTTTGTGTTGTCTGTGTGTACATCACGAGGCGTCCGGCAGCCGCTGGCAGAGGTGCGGGCGCGAGGCGCAGCCGGGGCACACGTGCATGGTGCTGGAGATCAGGCCCTCGCACTCCCAGCAGTAGTGCTCCGTGCAGCGGTTGCAACGGAATATCTGAAACCAACATTATCATTAGCCTCACCTACCTATAGAATGTCAAATTAGAAAAACTATCAGTTTGATATACACAATGCAATTCATTTACTGCCAAACGGATATGATCAAGTTATACAATGGGGATGATGACTAGGTTTGAATATATTGATATTTATGATAAATTGGGGTAAAAAAGGACTAATGATATAAAATGAAAATTCATACAGTTTTAGCTTTCTTACATTAAATGTGTTTTTTCAATAAATAAACTATAAACATAAACGCACAAATAACAAAGATATTAGTAATTTTGTTTGAACGCCTATAGAAATCTAATGATTATTAATTACGACCTACGACGTCATTAATTCGTACCATTTGGTATGGGGCGAATTTCAAGGATCCGCAAATTTGACCCTTTAAATTCCTGTAGCTAATGGTCGAGATTTCTTACTTAAAGCCTTAAGGCTTATTGGTCAGCCTATAGTATTATATAAAAAAAAACTAATAACTAGGTTTATTTAGATATTGTCAGCCTTACCGTTTTATCTACGTCGGTGTACGATCTCAGGCAGGAGAAACAGAACTGCGCTTGACCTTCATTGGGCAACTCTTCATACGGCTCTACGGGGAACAGGTGGTGATATGATCTGCAATAATAATAATCAAACTATAAGAAAAGCCGACACCCATCTCTGAATGGATGTAATACGACGATGGATGGTAGAAGTTAGAAGCTGCTGCGCAGTTAGTACTTTTAGTTTGAATTAGGCAGCGAGCAGTACTTGCTGCGGCACTGCGGACACAGGTGGCCTCGCCCTCCTCCACGTGGCTGATGGTGATGAGTGGCGAGCGGTGATACCTGGCGAGGTGCGGCGCGGAGGCGAGCGTGAGGCCGCAGGTGCGGCACTGCGCCGGCAGCGAGCAGTACTTGCTGCGGCACTGCGGACACAGGTGGCCTCGCCCTCCTCCACGTGGCTGATGGTGATGAGTGGCGAGCGGTGATACCTGGCGAGGTGCGGCGCGGAGGCGTGCGTGAGGCCGCAGGTGCGGCACTGCGCCGGCAGCGAGCAGTACTTGCTGCGGCACTGCGGACACAGGTGGCCTCGCCCTCCTCCACGTGGCTGATGGTGATGAGTGGCGAGCGGTGATACCTGGCGAGGTGCGGCGCGGAGGCGAGCGTGAGGCCGCAGGTGCGGCACTGCGCCGGCAGCGAGCAGTACTTGCTGCGGCACTGCGGACACAGGTGGCCCTCGCCGCCCACGCCCTCGCCCTCCTCCACATGGCTGCAATTAGAAAATAAACTTGTAAAGTGTGCTTCCAATATGAGATCGATAGAGAAGGTAAAACTAACAAATGTTTTACAATTTATTTACAACAAGCGGATGCGACGCGATTTCACCTGCATAGTTTACGGGTTGCCATATTATGTAATATACGCTATACGCTATGTCAGTCGCTGACAATGTAGTTTGTTGTAATTATTTTTAAAATCGTTTATATGTGTAATTGTAATAAACAAACTCACATTAGTGAGTTAGTACTAATATATGTATATTAGTAGTCTCACCACATGCACAGAGTGATGGGCGGGTCCGCATCGGGCTGCTCGGCGGGCGGCGTGAAGGGGAAGCCCATCTTCACCAGCCCCGCGTCCAGAGCACGCGCGCGCGCCGGCGGCGTCGTCTGCTCCAGCAGCAGCGAGCGGTAGTGCACGTCGTCCAGTACCACCTTGCCAACGAACATGAGGGAGATGCCTCATTAGAGTTGCGTCAACAGATCAATGCGTTGTATGCATTGCCCTCTTATAATAAAAGGACGCACAATCATTTAGAAAATTTCACTTAAAAACTGGCTAACTGGCTTTGACATTTTTAAAATTATTGGTAAAGAAAATTATACTTAAAGGCTTTTAAATATAGTCCAATATTCAATAAAATCCCAAATTCAGAGCAAATTCAACCTTCAGGATTAAGTTTAAGGATGAATTTGCAAATGCGACTACTTGAATTGTCAAACAACTTCTTGGCACTCATCGAGTGAGGACGTTTTTTAGTCGCTGATTGTGTATCCACTTTTTAATAGGAGATCGACGGTTGTATGGCACTTCTGCGCTGTGATGACGCACGACGAAGAGAAAGACGTACGCACCCATTCAGTCTTAACAATGGATTGAAACAAGTGAAACATTATCCGTCATAGCTACTGAGCTCTGTTGAAACCGTGTGTTGCAGGCGATATTTATAATATAGCATGTCATTAAAAATATATGGAAAACGCTGAAGCGTCGACGCTGCGACATCACAACGGATCGAAATGCACTAATGGGGCATCGCTCTTACTGAACTCTTGCCCTAGTGTTAACTCATTGATTAAAATCAAAATAAAATAGCAATATTATTGATGCATTTTCATTTCCAATTTGATTTTATTCATTTTTTTTCGTTTTGTTGTTCTTATTCGATGGCAAACTATGAGCAGAAGCACAGAACAAAAATCACTAAAAGCTAACGCTTTTAGCAATAGTGCTTCTATTGCTATATCTAAAAGCGTTGGCAAGGGGGCGTGGCCCGCGTACACCCGGGTGTGCGGAACATCGCAAGCGTGTCCACATGTACTAGTCTTGTTTAATTCTGTGACAAAGGGAATAAATAATATTCAACTCTAAAGTAAGGGTGACATACTTCTTTTTTCACTAAATATTATACAGCCATTTAGGCCACGCCTTTTAAACACTAATATTATCTTTACTAATATTTATAACGCTGAAGAGTTTGTTTGTTCGTTTGTTTGATTGAACGCGCTAATCTCAGGAACTACTGGTCCAATTGGAAAAATCTTTCAGTGTTAGATAGCCCATTTATCGAGGAAGGCTATATATATTATCCCCATATTACTACGGCAACGGAAACCACGCGAGTGAAACCACGCGGCGTCAACTAGTATGTCATATTTGTTTTTTACTTATGGCACTTCACCAAGACCTTTCATCTATGAAAATTCACAAGTTCACCTGTACCATGCCACAATAGAAGAATACTAAATATATAATATACTACTAAATACTAAATATACTGTCAGAATACTAAATATATGATATTCATCAAAACAAATGACCATGATTTGAGGTTTAGTAGGCATAATAAATATGTTACTTACGCCATATTCTCCGCCAGTGTCTTGACATAATTTTTTACATATCCTCACTTCAGCAGCCAAACCAATAACAGAACATCGAATGCCATCTGTTTTAAGACTCTGTAATAAATAAAACACTAATGTAACTCTACTGTGTGTTTACTGTATTTTTAGACACAATATAATAACACTATCTGACGCCCTACTAGTTGTTACTCGCTGATAAGGTAGTTCAGTAGTTTTGGAGCTTATTCAATACAAACAAATACATACCTATAAATGTTAAGCAGCATTGCTGTTCTGTTAGCCTTTGACTGTCTTCAATCTTACCTGATGGTAAGTGATGATGCAATTTTAGATGGAAGCGGGCTAACTTGTTAGGAGGTTGATGAAAACCCACACCCCTTTCAGTTTCTACAAAACATCGTACCGGAACACTAAATCCCTTGGCATGGTATGCCTTTGCCGGTATCTAGCCACGGCCGAAGCTTCCCACCAGCCACTAGTTTTTATTTGCATCATTGCTCATGCATGTTTGCCGTGCTTCAAACTTACCTGTCATCATCATCACCATCATATCAGCCGATTGACGTCCGCTGCAGGACATAAGCCTTTTGTAGGGACTTCCAAACATCACGAGACTGAGCCACCTGCATCCAGCGAATCCCTGCGACTTGCTTGATGTCGTCAGTCCACCTGGTGCGGGGTCGGCCAACACTGCGCTTACTAGTGCGGGGTCGCCATTCCAGCACTTTGGGACTCCAACGTCCATCAGCTCTTTGAACTATGTGCCCCGCCCATTCTACTTTAGCTTCGCAACTCGTTGAGCTATGTCGGTGACTTAGTATGGACTTTGTATGGACGGCAAAACTTACCTGTATAGTAGTATTAATATCACTTGGGTCACAAGTAGTGAGGGACGCAAATAAAACAAGGAGTTCTCTAGACGCATGGCCGGGCAGAGGCCTGAGTATCCTTCCCGCCAATTCAAGTGTATTTTGCAAAGACGGCTCTCCTGTCAAGGCTTGATTTGATAAGCTGTAAAGGAAATAAACAACATAACTATGTATGTAGGACTTTTGACTACATATCTGGCAATATTTTGTGTTTTTATAACATTGATGTTTTAGTTAAATTGTTCTACTGCCAAAACATTTATTTATCGTATGTAATATTATAAAGGCGAAAGTTTGTGTGTAAGTGTGAAAGTGTGTAAGTATGTTTGTTCCTATTTCACGTTGCGGCTACTGAAGTGATTTGGCTGAAATTTGGAATGGAATTAGATTTTACTCTGGATTAACACCATGGTTCCCGCGGGATTTGTGAAAAACTGAATTCCACGTGGACGAAGTCACGGGCGTTCGCTAGTATTTAATAAATAGAAGCATTCTTTAATAACAAAAAAATATCTGGTAAATGTGAGTAATATCTAAGCAAGGATGTCTCACTATTTTTTGCATCACCATACATTGTCATCAAAAAAAAAACAAATGTGAATAGGAAAATTGGAATAACATTTTTATTAGTAGGTATTCAGCAGATTCAAGCAATAAACTCTCGGAAGTGAACCTTGCTCTCAGCATACCTAATTTATTACCTGCTTGGTTGGTTCAAAATGTCAATTTTTTGCAATAACTAATCTGCCATGTTCAATTGTAATAATTTAAGACTAATATAATATCAATTCGCAATGTGTCAATGTGAATATTTTCTATCATTAAATTTTCATCCCAAATACATAAGATGATGATATTCCTTATACCAGATCTTGTACTATAATTAGCATTAAAAAAAATCACCCAGCAATATACTTTGTAAAATTTAAGGACTTTTGTAACATGTAAACATACCCTTGCACAGCTTTTATGTGTTTCCTAACGTTTCCTGATAGTTCTGTCACCTTCTCGGCTCTTTTGTTCTTTATTGCAATAATGCCCAACTGGCTCAGTGGGTTTTGATCAAAGAACTCCTCAACAAATTTCTCCAACAACTAAAATATTTAAAATGTGGTCAAAAGTCAAATTCAAAATTTCTATTATATCACTTGCATTTTTTGAAATTGGTATTGGTAGTTTTGGTCCTTATTAATATCAAACTAACAATCAAATCTTACCTCCTTTTAATATTTGTATAGTTTACAAAACAAAAAATCTAACCTTAAGGGTACAAAGAAATCTCATGGGCTTCAAATCTTGTGAATTCATGGCCTCTGAGCAGTCTATAGCGACAAGCAAATGCCTCATCATACCAAGACGAATGGGACCCCTGCGAGGTGCAGCAGCCTTCCGCGCAGCCTTCTGAGCAAACTCTGCGACAAGACCCTCCACAAGACCATCTTCGTCTTCTTTGATAGCCTCCCTTATAAAAATAACAAATTATTTACCAAAATGTTTATACAAAGATGCGAGAAATGTTGCCTCTAAATTCATGTGTGAGGAATTCAGTTATTAAGTATAATTTTATACCCATAATGTATTATAAACAGAGGAATTGAAGCTTCTACATCTCAGATTTTAGTCTTTTTTTCAAACTTTCAAACTATAACTGACATTCACATATATGGCATAGAATCTTCATTCAAATGACATGCTGTTTGTTAGTTAGTCAGTTGTGACATGCTGTTTGTTAGTTAGTCAGTTGTGTTTATTACGAAGAAGTTTATAAGTAAAAAGATTTTTAAGAGAAATCTTTTATAGTATATGATTGGCATCAACAAACAAATGTTTCATTGTTATAATTATTTGTCACTAAAGTCGTCTAATATGGTTAATACAAGTTTTAAATAGGCCCCTTCTTGAATTTCTTCAGTAGCAGCAGCTGCGTTACGGTCTCACTAGAATTCAAAAAAACATACATACAGCCGAACGTAGAACCTCCTCCTTTTTGGAAGTCGGTTAAAAATGGCTTACGAAATTGAATAGGCAGATATTTCCAGTTATCTTTAAATGTATAATGTAGCTTATTTTAAAGAAACAATAAACATTTAAACACTTACCATGTTTTCTCATAACCTGTCTCCCACCGATATTCTTTAGGATCCTGATCATCGTCCGCCATTCTAATCTACTGATCTGAAACTTCAAATGAAGTAGAAGGTAGAACTTTACTTGAAATTAAATAACTTTACATGTAATTAATATTATTCGAAGATGTTGTGTTTAATATTTTGTGTAATGTTAAATGTAAACAACAAAAACACAGACCAAAGTAGTACCTATTAATCTGTGACACAGACGAAGAATTATTCCAGCACTCAATGTCATGTCAATGTCACCCTAATGCCATTGTCAAAATAAAAAAACACCACAGATTAATATTAATCATACTTTATTCATTTAAGATATTCTTCATTTCTTCGTAAGTTCAAATCTTTTTAGCCGTTTGTGGTTCATAGATATTCGCCAACCCTCCTGCCCAAAGAATATATAACTCCAAGGAGCTCCTGCCACTGGATCGGGCTGTCCCATACATTTACGAGTCGGTACAAGTGGGCTGTCCCGATCCTGAGTAAATATGTTCCTTGGTCCCGACTCTCGTACTTAAATGGATAAAACGCAAATTGTAGATACAGCCTACCTAAAACTAATTTGAATAGTTTCCAAAATCCCTAACCTAACAAAATCGGGTCATCCTATTAGGAAAATAATTATTGCAGTAGCATGCACCTACGGCTTTTTAGATCGCCTAAAGGCCGTACAGATTGTTTTAGTATTTTAGTTGAGTGCGAACAATTTTTGGGCGCTAAATCCACTCAGACCAATTATAGAAGGACCTGTATCGCACTCATAGTCACGAACAAAATTGTCTGTCATTTTCTGAGGAAAACTAACGTAGATTTGGTATATATCTTATACTAAACTAGAAGTTTTTGTCCGTTTTTTACACAATTTAATTACACAAACAGGTATTTTTACGGAGCTCTTTAATCGACGAACACGATTAAAGAGCTCCGTATTACAACTATTTAACATCGATTCTATAGAGACAGTTTTTATAATCGCATTAGATCGTTGAATTCGTTGATCATATACTTTAACAGAAAAGTAACGTCTAGCGAGGCAGGTCCTATACAATAATTGGCCTGAGTAAATCCAAAAGTTGTTTGTACTCGAGTAAAATACTAATATAATATAATAATAATCTGTACAAGTAGGCATTAGTGGAACGTAGCTTAGTTAAGGAACGTAGCAGAAGATAATTTGCGTGACGTCATGAAATTTTGCTGCCTGTCCTTCAGAGTAATTTCCATGGCCCGACCCTTGCGCGCAGCACTGCTGCACTGAGCACGGAGTACGAGAGGCAAGCAAAATTATCGTTTCAGTGTTTGTTACCTTATTCCTTGGAAACGGCTTGACCCATTTTGATGAAGTTTTATATTATGTATATTCAATAAGTAGGTGTGATATTTTTTTGCATGTGGCATTTTAAAACACATTCAACTCTTTTTGACCCACTAACTCCTCAACTCCTGTTTTAATAATAATAAGGCAAAACAACGTTTGGCGACTCAATTACTTACTCGTATAAAGGCAAAGATGAAAAACACATCATCATCATTAGCAACCCACATTTGGCTTACTGTTGAGCAATAGTCTCCTCTCAGAATGAGAGGCCATTAGTCTACCACGCTTGCCCAATGCGGATTGGCAGTCCTCACACACCCAGAGAATTAAGAAAATTCTCAGGTATGGAGATTTCTACACGATGTTTTCTTTCAGTGTGATAGCCCAGTCAGTGGATATGACACTTGCCTTCGATTCGGAGGGCGTAGATAATAAGTTCAAATTCTTGCCCAATAGTACGATGATATATATATATATTATACATACATAAATTTACGCTACTTATTAATAAAGATATATTTTTATTGTCTCTGAAACGGCTGGATCGATTTTGACGTGATTTTCGCTAGCAGATAACTGATGTTATTAGGAGTAACTTAGGCCGCTTTATTTCGACATTCCTACAGAGACTATGTCTACGCCGGTAAAACACAGCACACCAAGTCTTCTATACTAATATTATAAAGAGGAAAGATTTGATTGTTTGTTTATATTAAATAGGCTATGAAACTACTGAACCAATTTGAAAAATTCTTTCACAGTTGGGAAGCTACACTATCCCCAAGTGATATAGGCTAAAATTACGCGGGTAAAACCGTGTGGCGTCTGCTAGTCTTAGATAAAATAAATCTATACTAATATTATAAAACTGAAGAGTTTGTTTGTTTGATTGATTGAACGCGCTAATCTCAGGAACTACTGGTCCGATTAGAAAAATTCTTTCAGTGTTAGATAGCCCATTTATCGAGGAAGGCTATAGGCTATATACTATCCCGATATTCCTACGGGAACGGGAACCATGCGGGTGAAAACGCGCAGCGTCAGCTAGTATTGAATAAGTATGTGTACCCAAAAAATCTTACTATGCGCAGCCTTCCTGTCCACCTCATAATGGAAATAATAACTCTAAAGCATTGGTTTAGTTATTTATTATTACGTAAATCTAACATAAAAATACAAAAATACACTGAAATTACAACGTAGATTCTTTTAGAACTCCAATTAATATAAGATAAAAGCTGATGATGATATAAATCAAATTGTATTCATTTTTCTAAGGCCCTAAAAAGGCTCATGCCAGCGATTATAATTATTTAGAATCATGTTTATGTTATTAATATATATCCAGTAAGAAAGTGGCCAGTTATTGGCCAATATCTTCAGAGTGCTTGTAATTTGAATATAATATTCAATTTGTAATAAAAGTAAACTAATAAATAAGTAATTCTTTCATCTCACAACAATGCTGGCTAGGATTTTGTTTGTCAGCAACAACAGATCATTGTGACATAGAACTATCTTCAAACAAATAAATATTATGTGTTACATTTAAAATACTGTCCCCAATCATGCAATGGCCTACAGGTATATGTTATGGTAAGAACAAAAAAAATATACACTTATTTTAATTTACATTCGATATTAAACTTAAAGCCATATTATACTACAAAATCGAACTATTCAATTATTTTTAAAACCGAATAATTAGTCAGATAAAGAAAATTATATTACTTCTTCAAATTATACAAAAAAAAAATGTTATCCAGACTGCTTAATTTGATAACAGTTAGTGGTATACAGACACTCCTCAATCATATACAGCCCCTAAAAGATTATAGCGATGAAAACTCTGCATCGGCAACAAGTATAAATACTAAGTTTTTACATCTGCACTGCACAAACGTTCAAATTCTACATTAGTGTGAAGGGGCCATTAATTTCTAGTTTGACTTATAATTTATTACATTTTGTTAAATTATTTACTGAAAACAATTTGGTTTTCAATAGTAAATAATTTAACACTACTTAAACCTAATCTCTTTTAGAACACAGTGTAGCAAGAGGATTTACATTAAATAACCATACTGATTCGTGATTTACATTACCCTTTACATTCTGATATAACCCTTTTGTAATTTAGAAACATTGCAATAATCACAAATTCATTTGATTTAATCGAGTACTAATAGAAGGAATAAAATAAAATTACTAAAAAATCAATAGCCAATTCAGTTTAAAATAAATACAGATATAATTGTACATACATATTAAAAGCAAGCATCAAAGTGACACTGCCAAATATTTTGTATTACAAAATTCTTTGTTTATTCATTACTAGCGGACATAGCACATAGTTTCCTGTCCCACAGGAATCCAGCGATAAAATATAGCCTATGTTACTCAATGAAGATGTAGATTGTAGTTTTTGAGTTAAATTGTAACTAACTAACAAACAATCAATCAAGTCTTAACTCTTTATAATATTAGTTTAGATATGTTCAACTGGGAGATATAATTCAAATCTATAATTGCAATAAAGAAGAAGTTAATTTCAGACAATGTAATGTTTGCGAAATGCATTTATTTATTCAAGTATGAAGGATAAATTTTTGATTTATGTAATTGAAATAAACTTGCTTGATTTCTTAAAAACAATTAAATACATATTTTGTTGTAATAAAATAAAAACAAAAGAGAGAATAGATACACAACATCCTCCTGCTAACAAAGCTAGTTATTGCATTCCTGTTGTATTAGGGAATGTTGTAGAATGTATACTGTTTCATTCAGCTGAAGCCATAGCACGCGCCTGCGCTCTCACTCTCTTGTCATACTCTAGCCGGTTTTGACTGAAAAAGAAAACAACTTGTATTAACCCATTTGAGGTCACTGGTCAATATACTCAGTGTTTATATGCTATTACGAGTACTAGCAGATCCTGTCAAACTTTGCTTTGACTTATGTGGACTTCTTTCCTACACCTACCCTAAATCATTTAATTTTTTTTTTAAGAATTTTTGCCAATATGACCAATATTTACATTCCCCTCCAACTAGTTGGGAAAGACTGTATTAGGAGTGTGTACAATAGACAAACGGGACGTGGATCGAACCACCACCCCATGTGATGAGTCCGACTGCTCTTACTGTTAAGCTATTGAGGCTCTAATATTAGATTAATTATTATTAATATTTTGCATTAACGGAACCTCTCCACTACTACTTGATATTAATGAAAAGTTGAATGAAATGGTTGAAAATAAAATGGTTTTTATGGGAGCATATAAAAGTATTTTTTTTGACTTTTCAGGCAATCATATAACCATTGGTGGCTATATGGATTATCCTCCTACTTCAAGAAATATTCTAAAAAAAGAAAAATTTATTAGGCAAAATCGGTTCAGCAGTTCTCGAGATTTGCGCTTAGCAACACATTCAGCGATTCATTTTTATATTATAGATATTTATATTCCATATTTCACTCGCGTAAACCCTTTCATGTAAATTCCGAGACAAATATGCCTTTTTAAATACAATAGGTGTTTTTCAAATACAAAGGTATAAAAACAAAATACAGTTATCCAGTTGTAGAACTAAAGACTGAAGCAGCTGATGGTAAAGTACTTAATGTCTCCTTAATTACCTGCCTACATAAATGCCTTCCAAGTATACCTTAGTAAGACAAATAAGTATATCTGTCTAATTCAAGGTGCATTTACGACCTTCTAGTTAAAAATGAAAGTCTATTAACATAACACACTTTTTTTGTGTTAGTGTATTTGTGGTTTCACCCGCGTGGTTCCAGTTACCGTAGGAATATGGGGATAATATATAGCCTATAGCCTTCCTTAATAAAAGGGCTATCTAATAGTGAAAGAATTTTTCAAATCGGTAACCAGTAGTTCTTGAGATTAGCGCGTTCAATTAAACAAACAAACTCTTCAGCTTTATAATATTAGTATAGATGTGGCAATAAATGTAATGTTTGTGATCTTGACTTTGTAATTCTTATGCCACATAATTAAACCTCCTTAGTATTTCTATCTGTTTTAGTTGTCAAAAATATAACAATGAAATAAGAATAAATAAGATACAAACCAATAGATGGTGTACGCCTCAGCCTGTGCTGGATCCTTCACATTTGGTTCATTAAGAAGATCTTGAATGCCAAGGAGGATCTGTTTGATTGTGATAGCGGGACGCCAGTCCTTCTCTTCATCGAGGAGTGATAAACACACAGTTCCAGATGGGTACACGTTAGGATGAAACAGGGGTGGTTCAAATTTGCACTTTGGAGGACTAGACGGGTAATCATCTTTGAAAATCATTCGTAACTTGTACAAACCTCCCTCCCAAGGAGTCTAAAAGAAAAAACAAAATTATTAAAAATCTTCAAACAAAATCTAAACTTCATCATCATTATCATCATATCAGCTGATGGACGTCCACTGCAGGCTTTTGTAGAGACTTCCAAACATCAGACCCTGAGTCGCCTGCATCTAGAAAATCCTTGCAACTCGCTTGATGTTGTCAGTCCACCCGGTGGGGGGTCGACTAACACTGTGCTTTCTAGTGACCTCTCAATTGCCATGCCACTTCAGCTTAACAACTCGCTGAACTATGTCAGTGACTATGGTTTGTCTGTGGATCTCCAACAGATTTGATCACACAGACCTACTTGACATGATTTTTTAAGACAAAATACACAGTAACATATGTGGTAGACATATAGTAGTTAGTACTTCTAGTAGAGTAGGGCAAACATTAAAAAAAATTTTGTTCTTTCCGTAATGTGGATGAATATTTAAAAAAATTACGTGTTATATGTATTGTTAGTCTAGTCAATCTCGATGATGATGATCACCTTTTTTATTTACGAAAATTCTTAATTCTCGTAGCTAACTGAGTTAAAAATATGAAAATTTCAGAGCGTCTAAACCAGAAAATGTACCACGTAATTTGTAGGACATTGTGGCTGTAAAGTTGTTTAACTATTAATAATTAATCAACAGTAAAAAAAATATGTTTGGCCAACATGGTCTCTAACTAAACTTCAACGTAGAAAACTAGAAATATGCCAAAACTCTATTAACAGAAGTATGATGGGTATAAAACTCTCAGATAAAGTAAAATTATCCAAAATAAGAAAACATACAAAAACAAAGGAAGTAGCTATTGCAATCAAAAGACTTAAATGGAAGTGGGCAGGCCACACAATCAGAGGCAAAGAAAAATGGAGCAAAACGGTCATGCAATGGTACACAGGTCATATGCAAAGGCGAAGAGGAAGACCAAAACAGAGATGGGCGGACAAAATAAGACAGGTGGCAGGAGGCAACTGGGCAAAATCTGCAAGGGATAGGGAGTTGTGGAAAAGTTTGGAAGAGGCCTTTGTCCTAGGGGACAAACAGAATGTATATACAAACTCTGAATAAAGGCTTTTATTATTATTATTATTATTTAAAAAAATATTGATACAAGTTGGGAGGCGGGTAGAGTAACAAAAATTTTTACTAACCAGACGTCTTTTTAATGTAATAAAAAAGTTGGTTGTCTCATTGAGATGAAGCTACTCACAAAAAATTTGCTTGTTAGTAATCAGGTGTACAAAATGTTCTAGAGATCCCTGAGTTTTTAGAACTTGAAGACAACCATAACGTTGTTTGAATAGATATAATAATAATAATAATAGGAGTTGTAGGTGAATAAAACGGTAGGCTATTCAAATTCAAACTGAATTGCACCATATTGTGTCATAGTGAGAGTTGCTATTTATTTATTTTAATCACTCTACAGAGTGAATCTTCTATACTTGTACATAATATTATGTTTTCTGCAATAGCAGTTTAAAAACAAGTGTGCTTTATTAGCTATCCAACAAGGTATTAAAAAATTCAAATAATATGTTTAAAAAATGGCTGAGTAAATGGACTTAAACAGCAATAAGTGAATAATCATAATAAATTTTTTTTTTGCTTGAAATTTTGCAATGGATCACCATTTATCATTAGCTATCAAATTGTTTTTGGGTAGATAGGGCAAATATGTATCTATTAATATAGAAAAAAAGGTTTTTCTTTTATAAGAAATGTGGGTAAACAATACTTTTACTTTAATTGTTGTTTTTTTGTGCACTAACACTTTATGTGTAAAGGTATATTTTGGATGTGTTATTAAACAGCTGTATATTTTTAGAATTACCTATCATCAAATCAGTAAGTAAAAAATTCGTACTTGCCAATAACTAGTAGTAATTATAAAAATCTATAGGCAATAATTAACAATATTTAGTTCATTAACAATATTCAGTTCACTCTTAATTATTTTTAAATGTAGGTTTTTTTCTTGAAAATTTCGAACACGGGTCTAAAAGTTTGTTTCGAATCAATAATCATTACTAACCCCCTTTTTTCCAGGAATGGCACATTCCCATGTCATGAGATTCAATGATCCGTCGGGATTTTTCATAGGTCTGGCGACGAAACCCTGAGAATAGAAACAACAAACGTTGAAACAACTGTAAAAAAGTAAGAATCCAACAATAATGATTTCACAGACATGGCACTTACATAGGGATGATCCTTGCGCCAAGCTTTCCGCTCCTCGGCTAAACGTGCACTTGCTATACCCGACATTGCCTGAAACTGGATTATTTTAATTATCGAAATTAAATTAAAGATGCATGTTAATCCGGCCCATTAAATCATACCTGTTAAAAATACTAGGAAACAAAGACGAAAAAATAATTAACAGCGCGAACTAGAGCGTCCCACGATGCGTCAAATTGGCGTCAGCCGTCAAATAATGAATAAATAGTGATGTGGATTGGGGTAAGGATGGCGACCTGAGATCGATTAAAAGCAAAATCGATTTTTCTAGTCAAAAATCGATATTTTGAATCGATACGTATTACTGAATCGATTAAGTGAATCGATATTTCACCTTTGAAAATCGACATTCGATATTTTCTGATTTTCTCAGCCATATCAAAAATTCTGGATATGTGCAACGGAACGACAGGGGCCAAATGTTGGCTGACTTCATGGTGAAGGAGTTCCTTAATATGACGAACTCTTTCTTCAAGAAGCCACCACACAGGAAATGGTCCTGGATGAGCCCCGAAGGCCAACGAAAAACGAGATTGACTTCATCTTGTTTACCAAACGGCAAATATTCAACGATGTTTCTGTGATCCATAGGGTGAAAACCAGTAGCGATCACCGAATGGTTAGAGGCACATTGAATAGCAACGTTCAGCTGGAACGGTATCGACTGGTGAAGTCTATGCTCCGACCTAGTGGTGCCCATATACAAGACCCGGAGTTCAACTAGAACTGCAGATCCGTTTCGATTGCCCAGCAAATTTCGATACTGTGGACTATCTGAACAACAGGTTCATGGAAACTGTCTATTCCGTTGGATCAAAGTTCTATAAGGCTCACCGTACGACAAGAACCAAAAAGTTCTCAGAGCAAACACTTAAACTCATGAAAGAGAGGCAAGGAATAAGATTACAGTATTCAGCAGACGCGTCCAAATTCCGACGAATCAGTAGACAGATCTCTAAGTCGCAAACCAGCGCCTTGCGAAACTTCAATACCGAGTATATTAAAAATACTTTTGAGCCTCGATTGAAAATAATCAAGGCTCAAAAGTTTTCGTAAGAGATCTGTTTATTAAACAGAGGCAGCTGACGCGTTTGAAGACCGAACAGGGTAATCTGATTTCATTCGCACTAGAAAGCGCAGTATTGGTCGACCCCCCACCAGGAGGACTGACGTCATAAAGTGAGTCGCAGGGATTCGCTGGATGCAGCTGGCTCAGTATTGTGATGTTTGGAAGTCCCTACAAAAGGTCTATTGTCCTGCAGTGGACGTCCAGAGACTGACATGATGATGTTTTTATTATTTGAGTCAAAATATATCTTTATATTGCGGTAGTATGTACAGTTCGTGCGTTTCAGTCGTTTTTAAAAAACTGGTCTTAAAAGAACGAAACAAGAAAATAGTTCTGATAGAAATTAAGAAATGCATAGGTACAAAAATGATCATGGTAAAGCCGTGTGAATTGATTTATCAGGTTACAGTATCTGTATCTTATTTTTTGTAAGATGGATTTTTATTTACATTAAGCAAACATCTCAATCATCAATCAATCTTTTAAATTTCGATTTTTTGCGAATCAATTTATCAAGTAACGTTATGGTTATGTATGATTATGTATATTGTTTTCAAAAAATACAATTATAATTTCATTGTGTAGGCAAACTTGAAAAAAATCGATTTATATGAAATCGACCTTTTAAATAGCCATATATTTACATAGTTTAAACAAACTTTACAAAAATAAATTTCTTATAAATCGTACTTTTAGGTGTCAAAGGTAATTTTAAAGTTTTTTAAGACTCGATTTTTTAGAAAATCGTTTTATCAGGTTCTGATTGAAATCGTTTAAAAATCGATGTTTTTTCGTAAGAATCGCCATTGGGGATGGGCTATTAAATTTTTTTTTTTATTTTTGCACCTGGTTACTGGTACCACTACACTACTGGTACCACTGCTAGTGTCGCGCCTGTCAATAACAAAAGTAATCGATGAAAATAGGGTACTGGCCTGCAGTATAACAAGAAGATTTTTTGCTTATATGCAGTTTAGATGCCTAGAAATTCGAATCACATTTTTATTTGTGAAAATGATTTTTACGTCGCCGTAAACGCTAATCATAAAAATCGCAATTTATTATTATAATTAATATGATAAATTGCGACCTAGTCAAGCCATTGCATTGTCAGTTACTTAGCTGGAAGCCAACACGAGCAAGGAAGGGGAGCGTTTACATGTAATAAAAGGATCCTTTAACCCTGCTACTAGCGGTTGCCAGCCAGTAATTCCGCTCGTGCTAGACTACCTGCCCTATATATAGTTAATCCTGGGTACATCTGAGAGTATTAGCGCTATACTTGATTAATATTGTAATTAGAGGGTAGACCTGTAGCAGTAAGTCAACGGTATTGATGAATAGTGTTACTTTCTGTTTTTGCCATCCCTGACACAAAGCGTAGAACCTAGTTGAGACCTATTACGATATCCTGATATTTATCCCGCGTGATTTAGTCTGTTTTCCGATAATTAGAAGTGGAAATTAGTCATGAGCCGGCAAATACATATATTACAAGTATCAAGACTGCTATTTGCGTTTTGCCTCAGGGATGAAATTTTGGATTTGCTGCACTTTCTCATTGACATCTTTCATTTGCCAGACTCTATCTATTTTTCGATCCCGTAAGTGATAAGAGTTGTCCACCCTAACATATTTTTCTATACAGTCATCACAGAATAAAGATCATACACATTAAGCGTTTACAAGCACCGTGGTGAAGCCGTTGAAACCCATAAAAACCCAAATGTCACGCGTCTCCATGACATCCGTATAGACAAACTTTTTTCATAATTTAACACTAACTCACGTAAATTAATATAATAATCAATAAATAATAAAAAACATACTCCATCTTGATTTTTTAGTTTTTGTGAACTTTTTTATTTATAATTAAAAATTGGTGTCTTATGCTTTTAAATTTAAAAGCATAAGACACCATTTTTCTTGAATAATATTGAAAGTTACTGATGCGATGCCTCGTATAGCACTGACTCGAGAATGTATTCGTTTTTTAATTTTGTATTTGCAGCGGCTACGACACCGTTGTGTTTCATACGTTCTATCTGCCTATTATTGATAAATCTGTGACTCACATACAAACGATTCCTAATAATACTTAAAAGGCAATTTGAACTTTAATACCATAAGTTGTAGTTTAACTTACTTTAGTAGTGTAGTAACTAAGTTTAGGGTAGTGGTAGGTTGGGGGTAGGGTAGGGTAATTTAGGGTTCGAACGAAGTTCCTTATCGCGCGGTGCGAAAGGAGGCTAGAGGAAATAAAAATTAAGACCAAAAGTTATAACGACACTTTTGACCCGACTGCATAAGGAGGGTAATGTTTTTGCTATAGTTGTAAGCCGTGACCTGAAGACAGCTGGTGAGCTCCACGGTCCTCAAAAGCCCCCGCGACCCCAAAAGGACCCCCTGATCCCAAAAGGCTCCACGACACCAAAAGACCGTCTGTCCCCAAAAAGCCGTCTGTCCCCAAAAGCCCCCCCCCAAAATAAAAATACATCAATTTCAAGCGGACGAAGTCGCGGGCGTCCGCTAGTTTACTTATAAGTGTTAATAATTATAAGTGCGCGTTAAACCAGTTAAAAGTCGTATAAAGAAATATTTTTCTTTTATATTATGGACAACATAAATTTACTGTAATGTTTTTAATAAAAAGAAAAAAGGCCCCCCAAACCCAATGGGATGCGGTAGCTATAGCGATAACGATGATAGCTATAGCGATTTCGAAAGCGATACCGATAACGATAGCGATGATAGCTATAGCGAAATTCGTTCCACCCAGGTGTCTCTTGACACCTCTCAAGTTTTTATCTAATATTTTAATAAAAATATTAATGAAAAGGTGTGAAATAGAACCGATTTTCACGGTTTTGCATTCGTTGGAAAGGTCTCAGGCTCCGTGAGGTTTATAGCAAAGAAAATTCAGGAAAAATTTCAACGTAAGGTAGAGGTAGGGTAGGGTACGGGTAGGGTAGGGGTAGGGTAGGGGTAGGGTAGGGGTAGGGTAGGGGTAGGGTAGGGGTAGGGTAGGGGTAGGGTAGGGGTAGGGTAGGGGTAGGGTAGGGGTAGGGTAGGGGTAGGGTAGGGGTAGGGTAGGGGTAGGGTAGGGGTAGGGTAGGGGTAGGGTAGGGGTAGGGTAGGGGTAGGGTAGGGGTAGGGTAGGGGTAGGGTAGGGGTAGGGTAGGGGTAGGGTAGGGGTAGGGTAGGGGTAGGGTAGGGGTAGGGTAGGGGTAGGGTAGGGGTAGGGTAGGGGTAGGGTAGGGGTAGGGTAGGGGTAGGGTAGGGGTAGGGTAGAGGTAGGGTAGGGGTAGGATAGGGGGTAGGGTAGGGTAGGGTAGGGTAGGGGTAGGGTAGAGCTAGGGTAGGGTAGAGTAGGAGTAGCGGTAGGGTAGGGTAGAGGGGTAGGGTAGGGTAGGGGTAGGGTAGGGGTAGGTAGGGGTAGGGTAGGGGTAGGGTAGGGGTAGGGTAGGAGTAGGGTAGAGGTAGGGTAGGGGTAGGGTAGGGGTAGGGTAGGGGTAGGGTAGGGGTAGGGTAGGGGTATGGTAGGGGTAGGGTAGGGGTAGGGTAGGGGTAGGGTAGGGGTAGGGTAGGGGTAGGGTAGGGGTAGGGTAGGGGTAGGGTAGGGGTAGGGTAGGGGTAGGGTAGGGGTAGGGTAGGGGTAGGGTAGGGGTAGGGTAGGGGTAGGGTAGGGGTAGGGTAGGGGTAGGGTAGGGGTAGCATGGGGGTAGAGTAGGGTAGGGGTAGGGTAGGGGTAGGGTAGGGTAGAGGTATTTGAAAGTTTACATCGAGTTTCACGCGAACGAAGTCGCGGGCATCCGCTAGTTATGTTATAAATGTAATGTGGTATTATGGAAAAGTTTGCATTATTGTGCGTATTGTCATATTTTTCAGTTGTGGGAATCGAACCCACGTCACCTTGGATGCAGAAGTCATGGTCACTAGTCACTAGCCACTGCGCAATTTGGTCATTGAATAATAGTAGAATCTATATTCCTGTCTCATTGCGTATGACTTGCTTAATGGTCTTTCCATGGCTTTTCCCTGTAAACTATTACTCCTATTATACTCTTTGGGCTTTTGTTTAATCGGTGTCAGTCGTGACAGCGGTTTGACCAGACATTTCGAGGTCAAAACAATGAAAAATTTATATTACAACGGATATTTTTAGGTATTTGCCTACATATCATTTTTTTAGAACGTACCTACGGTATTTTAAAGTCACCTAAATTTTAGGTACACAACTATGGTCCAGTGTAGTATTTTAGGATGTAGAAACAGAGCCATCCAGCAGTTGCAAGATGTTTCATTTCACAGGTAAGTTTTTTGTGATAGGTACCCGCTAAATCCATTATCCTCAAATTATCATCCAAAGCACTTGGGGATAGTGTGCCTTCCCAACAATAAAAGAATTTTTCAAATCGGTTCAGTAGTTTCTCAGCCTATTCAATGCAAGCAAAAAAAAAATCAAATCTTACCTCTTTAAAATATTAGTAAGTATAATAACTTTTAAATACCCCTACCCTACCCCTATCTTACCCCTATCCTGCCCCTATCCTACCCATACCATACCCCTACCCTGCCCCTACCCTACCCTACCTTACCCTACCCCTACCCTGCCCTGCCCTACCCCTACCCTACCCCTTATTTTTTAAAAAAATTTACTGTCATAGGAACCTTGTCCTGACAATAACAAACACTTCAAAAAAATAAATAGTGAAATCGTTCCAGCCGTTCACGCGTGATGGCGTGACCAAGGGATTAATGGATTCATTTTATATGTATAGATTATTAAATTATAGCATAATTTTAACGTGAAGATTGCCATGATCATTAATTAATTTTCCCCTTTTTCGTTACCATTATCATCATGCATATTATTTTATTAAATTATTATTTAAGTAGATGACTCTAGATTCAGCTAAATATTTTTTGCGTAAAGGTTTCCATCAAAAGAGGAGACATTGAAAGTATGGATTACAGCTTGCGGTAGAAATGATTGGAAGTCAAACCCTCATTCCAAAATATGTAGTAAACACTTTGAAGGTGATAGGGGCACTGCATGTGGCAAAAAACGTTTCGTGAAACCGAATGTCATACCGACAAAGAATGTTTATAATTATGTTAGTTCAGCGTTTTTTAACTACCTAGTTAGTTCTAAGGGCATTTCACGTCAAACCGACAACGAAAAAGGAGTGAGGTCTTCAAAGGAAATCATGCATGCTCCTTACATTTTATGGGATCTATTTGAAAGCCAACAAAAAGAAAATGGCACGGCTTGATAGCCATTTGGAGCAATAACTAATAGCGCCGTGGTAGCCCAGTGGATATGACCTCTGTCTCCGATTCCGGAGGGTGTGGGTCCGAATCCGCTCCAAGGCATGAACCTCCAACTTTCAGTTGTTTGCATTTTAATAATTTAAATATCACGTGTGTCAAATGGTGAAGGAAAACATCGTGAGGAAACCTGCATAACAGAGAATTTTCTCTGCGTGTGTGAAGTCTGCCAATCCGGATTGGACCAGCGTGGTGGACTATTGGTCTAACCCCTCTCATTCTGAGAGGAGACTCGAGCTCAGCAGTGAGCCAAATATGAGTCGATAATGATGATGATGATGATTTAAATTAGTTTAAGATAATTAGGTAATGTATTTACCATTTGCGTTTTATTCATTAATTACGGGACACCTGTATAAAAAATATATGAAAATATAAATAGAAGGGGCGAAGGCGCGAATGGGCGAAGTCGCGGGCGTCCGCTAGTACACTTAAAAGTGTTAATAATTAAAAGTGCGCGTTAAACCAGTTAAAAATCGTAAAAAAAATATTTATCTTTTATATTATATTAATTTAATTATAATTTCAATTAATTATAATTATAAATATATGAAAATTAAATTGATACACAAGTAACAAACAAATGTTTAGTACTTATAGTTAAATAGCTATTTCCAAAATAATAATAATATTCTATTATTTTAGACTAAGTCGGGGCCATCAAGTTGTGTTTAGGTGCATACATAGAGTAGTATAATACATTATACAAATATCTATAAAAACGTGATAAACGTAAACACTCATTCAAAAATTCAAATGTCAAACCCAATAGTGTAAAAAATGACTAGTGACTCGAGAATGTATTCACTATTCGTTTTTGAATTTTTGAATTTGTAATGCCTAAGACACCATCGTGTTCCGTGCGCTCTATCTGCCAATTATTCATTAATCGGTATATATATTTATATACAATATACATATTATACATTAGTATGTATATACATTATACATGTACATTATACATGTGTTCGAAGCCAAAAAAGAAAAAAAAACTTACCTAATATCATCCGAATCGTAAATCTATGTCTAATATGTTAAATTATGGCTAAAACATTATTTATACCTTTTTATAGTATTTGCAATATACAGTAGCCGCCTGCCGGCTTAAAGAGGTGTAAAAAGATCGATTTGTTATTTGGTAGATTTTTTGAAAATTTATTTGGAATTTAAAATATAATGAAATCGTATTTTAAGCATATCGGTAAGATGGGTCGACATAAAAAATCTTTCGGTGAATATCGTCGACAATATAAAGTTAGTAAGTCTGTTACGTTATGTCAGTCACGCTCTTAATTTGGATTGGTTCAAACGCATTTCTGTGTCTCTTAGGATTGGTTCGTTGAGAATAGTTTGACGTAGAGAACAAACGTTGTCGGCCATCAATAAAGTGTAATGTCGATGTGTCGGCAATGCTTTTTTTTCCCTCATAAAGATTTCGAATTCGAAGCTTGCCTTGGTTTGGTTTGGTTGTTCCGTTTTGCGTGTGTTCTCCAGGGTTAATATTTTTAAGTACCTATAAAAAAATTAAAGATTTGACATTGTTTTGGTAAGTTGAAATCAAAAGTGAACCTAAATTGTGTTTTTATTAAAAAAATTAAATAAACGTTATCAAGAGAACGCTTTGTAAAGAGCGCAATGATGAAAGCCAATACGCGTCGATTTGAATGATAGCACTGATCACAGTGTTTTACTTATTTGCGGTTTGGAATTTCCGAAATAAATAATTTTTCTGAGAATGCTGCACTGGCCAAGATATATTTACTAAATGTGGACTAGTCAATTCATATATGGTTTTTGGCGTAAGAAATAATGTATTCAATTTACTGTACATGTATTATCATGGTTCAATATCAAACGAGATGCTAGTTTGAGTGTTGTTGGCGGGAATTCTTTTAATGCACAGAAAGGTTATGAACGAACATATTATTTTGATTAATTATCTATATTTATGTCTTTTAGGGTAAAAAAGTGAAAATGACTACCATGGAAGAAGGAGAATCTACTTCTGCCGAGGAAACACCTGCAGGAAATCCTGATGAACTCACTAAGAATCCGACAGCTCTAAAAGGTAGGTAATAACCCTTAATTGACTAATGCTGTCTTCAGGTTTTGGTTTTAAATTTGGGTGCAACAATACAAGTCCTTATGATCTCTGCCTTTGATTTGGAGGGCGTAGGTTTGAATCTGGTCCGGGGCATGCACCTGAAACTTTTCAGTTGTGTGGATTTTAAGAAACTAAATATCACATGTCTCAAATTGTGCAGGAAAAAAATATAGCGAAGAAACCTGCACATCCGAGAATTTTCTATTTTCTCAATTCTGTACATGTGTGAAATCTGCCAATCCGCATTAGCCTAACCCCTCATTCTGAGAGGAGACTCGTGCTCAACAGTGAGCCGAATATGGGTTGTATATGATGATAATGACAATTCCATATGTAATTGGTCTGAGTTGGCAATCATCAAATTGAAATTATAGTCAAGACAAGTGACTGATTACAGATAGCAAATTTATTTTAAAATAAAAAAAAAATTTTCAGAGGCTCATGAAGAAATGGCTACTTTAGATGTTCTGGTATGTGGGCAGTGTCACTCTGCATTCCACTATGTAGATGAGTTCAAAGAACATAAGGATGGGGATAACTGTACTGGAAAATCGCCTGTAAGAGATAGTGTAAGTAATTCTTTATTGAGGTAAAAATGGAACTAACTCAAATGAAACAATCCGTTGAATTCTAACATTTCTTGAATGTTTCTATATGTATGACAGTTCTCATGTTCCCAATTGCCATAGAATGATATTTTTTTAACCTAAAATAAAAACAGGTGCATTTACAATACAAAATTTGACTTTTGTAGCTCTGAATATAAATTAATAGTAAGTGTGGTCTAATCTTGGAAGCTGAATTAGAAACACTTCTAACAATCATTTAGAGTCAAATTTTGTACATCTCATGTCTGGTCAATAAAAAAGCAATAATATAATACAATGGGGTTAAGTTGCTATGAGAGTAAGGTTTTGAAAACACTTTAAAAACTTAACTTAATTTTGCTTTTGGGTAATAGTATTTAACAATATCATATACTTTTAAGGTAAATAGTATTTAACATTGTCACCTTAAGCCTGCCAGCCCAAATTGGAGCACAATGGTGAATCTAATATCTAGAATATCTCTTGAATTTAGATAGAGGCATGTAGGCCTATATAATGCATGTCACAACATGTCTTATGAATAGAAAATGACTCGCACAATAGCAGTCAAACTGAAATATTGTTCTCTCTTTGCATCGAAAGATGAGAATTATTCTTCTCACTTTTGTCCTATTGTAACGAAAGATAAGAAATGTTATTCTCTCTTTTGTCCTATTGTAAAGAAAGATGTTCAATTTGATGTTTCCTATTCTGTGTTATTAGTCAACAATATGTCATTTTGTCTTCATAAGTTATGTCATAGCGTACTTATTAGGACTAATGGCTCTGTAGTAGGCTGTGAAAATGGCAAATAATGATATTTTTTATATATATTTCATTTCTATTGTGCAATCAGCTGCATCAGCTATAAGCAAATTGCTAGAGAGTACTTGAGAGTATAAAAATAAATAAATAAAATTTATTTTGAACAGCTTTTGGCTACATGAGTGTTGTGTTGGATTTGATTGATTATATTATGTCCCGCTGTTCAAAGTGTCTTCTGACATAGGCCTCCTCCAGCTGCTTCCACTGCACCCTGTCAGCCGCAACTCTGGTCCAGTGTGGCCCCAGGGTTAGGCGGATGTCGTCCTCCCACCTTCTTTTTGGACGTCCACGTTGTCTGATACTGTCTCTTGGGTACCAGAGTGTCACCTGCTTGCTCCATTTATCAGTCGTGCAGCGCAACATGTGTCCCGTCCAACGCCATTTCAAGTGGTTGATTCTAATGAGAACATCAGCGAGCTTCGTCCTATGTTTTATCTCACTTGAGATGATCCTGTCCGTTAGTCTTTACCCAAAATACTTGCTAACTAATCCATTGCCCTCTGACACTTAGCTATCTTTTCTCTATGTTTTTGTGTCAGGGACCAAGTTTCGCTTCCGTATGTTATACATGGGAGTATAGACGTATTGAAGGTTCTCCTCTTAATGGACATATTTATTTCTTTGCTTTTCAACTTTTTTGCTTTTCAACTTTTACTTGAGAGTACTTTATGGCAAATAATGATATGATTTATTTATTAAAGAACGAGAGTAAGGCGCAAGTGTGGGCATTCCTGCTGTGGAAGTGTTCATCAGTCAGAGACGGGTCCACCACAAATGCAGACAACAGTTGGAAGCTCTACCAGCAGTGGTGTCGCATGCCGGAGGCGCAGAGGACTGCGTGGATCACAGCCGGGGCTAATGTGCAGGCTCTCTCTAAGTTTGCACATGCTAAAGTTGTGAGTAACAATATAATCTTATATTTTACAACTAGCTGACGCCCGCGACTTCGTCCGCGTAAAAGTCAATGTAAACTTTCAACTTTGTTCTTTGGGCTTTGCATGAAATTTTGAATTTTAATAGGAATATTCGAATTTGAATTTTGTATTTGAATTTGAATTTGTATTTGTATGGTACTCACATGGTAGTATAATGACATAATTTTTAGGCGAAAGAAAAAAAAATAGATTTTAGGTCGCGACTTTATCAAAAAAAGACAGATTGACTGCAGCTGCTACATGCAAACTGTAAATGATAATTTTTTCAAATTACTAAGTTTTACTATTTCACGTGACAACACGCCGGCTATCACGTTTGTGTGCGTGTATGTAACACCTTTTTATAAATAGTATCAACAAGCCTACTGTTGTGCTGCTATAGTGTAATTTATGTTCAGATGGAGCTCAAGGGTGAAGACCAGCTGGTTCCTGTACAGACACCTTCAGACACTCAAGTCAAGAGGAGAGGCAGGCCAAAGAAATTGAACAAAGTCAGTTTGTTTTGTGTTATTATATATACTACAGCCCTACTCTATGTGTACTGTTTACCAACAAACAAATTAGAAATCTTTCTAACGATAAATGGAAAAAAATTACTTTTTTCGCTTTTAAGGTGAAAAAATTGAAATTGTCAGAAGATTTTAGCGATTAATTAGGAGGTTATTTCCTTCAAAATAAGCAAAAAATTAATCGTGCTCGTAACTCGGGAACTAAAATATAAGGATTTTATTTCAAAATGTCAGATTTTCGAAATGTACAGTTTTTAGCTATCATAATCTGACGTGCTGGTTAAGTATTTCTGAAGTTAGTTTTTTTTTTGGTTGCCCTAAACGTACCCACCAATATTAAGGGCTCATACTTGGTGGAGGTACTCAAAAACGTGCAAGGTATAGTCCCTTATGTTTATCTGCCGCGCTCGAGTAACTGCTAAAAACCCCTCTTTGGCTCCCCTACTATAAAGACATCAGTGCAGTATAACTTGTTAGTTAAAGGTTGGTTATATGTAGTTTTGAAATTTTAGTAATATAAAAATAATTTTACTGAACAGGAAGACACAGAGATACAACCCTCGGGTGAAGAAAGCGATGATGTCAAAGCCAGCCCAGCAATGAAGATACTTGTAAATAAACTGCCAATGTCTACCACAGTCACTAAGAAGGTATGTTTGGTTAAGTGATGCTCCTATTCAAAAAATACAAAATTAATTTATTTCAATTAGGCTTACTTTACAAGCACTTTTGAAACGTCAAGTTATGTTATGATTTAATTTAATGGTGGTAAGTAAAGTTGAAGACTTTAAAATAAAGTTACAAGGTTTCAAAATGCGCCTGGTTTTCAAAAAGTTTCAAAAAATAACTGTGGTTATTCGTTAACACTCTAAGCACGTTTGAGTTAATTAAAGCACAATTTTCATCATAAAGTTATGTTATGAGATTAGAATATTATGCGACAGTCATCGATCTCCTATTAAAAAGTGGATGCATAATCATTGACCAAAACACGTCCCCACTCAATGGGTGCCAAACACAACTTCTTGGCACTCAATTGAAGTAGTCGCATTTGCAAATTCAACCTCAAACTCAATCCTTAAGGTTGAATTTGCTCTGAATTTAGGATGTTATTGAAAATTGGACTTTATTTAAAGGCTTTTAGGTATACTTTTCTTTACCAATAATTCTAAAACTGTCAAAGCAAAATTGGCCAGTTTTTAAGTGAAATTTCTACATGATTGTGCACCCTTTTATTATAAAAGGTCAATGGCGATCATGGGCTAACATGGTCATGGGCTAACATGGTTTTTTTTTAAATTTTTAAATATTATGCAATTTTATTACAGAAGTAAATGGAAAATAATATATTTTTTCAAGACTATTCAGTTTCATAAGTCCACATATCTTCCTTTGAAGACAACCGTTCCTTGGAGACCTCGTGACTTTATTTTTAAGCGTTGCTTTCCATTCTACAGATCCCTATCGATCGCATCGCATCAAACGGATTTTTAGTTTTACGGTAAATGAAATCTGTTCGATGCGATCCGTGCGATGCGTACTATGCGGATCTGAAGATATTAAGGGTCTTTCTGGTTGAAATGAGCTACTACGCGGTAGACGACATGCATGAAAAAGAAAACCAAAAATAAAATCGGTCTCCCTATCACTCACTTGATAACTAAGGCTAGGCCCAAACTGGGTATCCTTATCTTACATTGTATAATAAAGTGTGACTCGTATAATTACTAAGTTATATTATATAATGTAGTATTGCCTGAATTTGAATAAATAAATAAATCTGTGGACGCCTGCCTTGTGTTGTCGCAAGCGACGTTTTATATCCAGTCAATCTTTTTATGTATAAATTAGTTTACATTGACCTTATTTACCTGAATGTATCATAAAAATCAATATATTCAAACCTAGTCATAATCCCAATTTAACGGTCACACATACAAGGCATCTCTTCAGGCGTAAAGTACAAGACGATCACATAGTACAAGACGATCATCTGTATAGGAAACATCAACGGAGTCGGTACGTAACGCGCAAGAACGCGTGCCCCCCGAGGAGAGGATCGCGCGTCGCACGGAGCGCGAGGGCGGCACGGGCGCTGAGGCGGGCGAGTACGTCGTGGAGAAGATACTCGCCAAGCGTTTCAACCCGCGCCGGAAGCACTATGAGTATCTGCTCAAGTGGGACGGCTATCCGCAGTGAGTGAATCTTGTGAATCCAGTGAATAATCCGTTTCATTCTTAGATGACTTAGTAAAAAGAACAATGACGCACTAGGCCCGGTCGACATCAACAGCTCACGTGATCAAATTATTGATCGGATCTGTCATTTCCATACTTTTTTTTAAGTTATCGAAACGTTTGGGTTGGTAGAAAAAGAACTACCACCACCACATGACTATAGGCCCTGGTTATTCAGTGGCAATCAGTAGGATTGTGAAGCTTAGAGCCAGATTACCCACTTTCGGAGAAGTTATGTCTTTGTCATTTTGTCATTTGACTTATAGTACAAAAAGAAGGGCGTCATCTTGAAATACCACAAAATCTTGTGAATGTTATTTTTATCTTGTTCTTATTATTTATTTCGATTTATTGATTGATTTTATTTAAAAAATAAAAATTGCAAATTTCAATGTGTAGTTTGTTTGATATAGACCATCTTTGACTCAATATGTGATAAGATCAAGTTAAAAATTTGTTATCTGATATAGTTTACAATAAATAATATTTTAATATAAACAGTGAGCAGAACACTTGGGAGCCAGTGGAGAACATGGAGACATGCAAGCACTTGCTAGAGGCGTTCGAGAAGCAGCTGGCGCGGCAGAAGGAACTCAAGGCCTTGCGTGCGCAGCAGCAGCAGCAACAGCAACAGCATCCTGTGCAGGTAATACCATTGTCATCCATCATCATCATCATCATCATCATCATCATCATCATCATCATCATCATCATCATCATCAGCCTCAGACGACTTGTATGTATAGGGACCTGCCTCACTAGACGTTACCCCTCTGTCAAAGTATGAGATCAATGATCTAACGCGTATATATTACTGTTTCTCTAAGAATCGACGTTTCATTGTTGTAATCGTTTTCGTTGTGTAAAGAGCTCCCTAAAAATACCGATTTGTGTAGTTGAATGGTATATAAAACGGTCAACAACTTCGTGTTTACTAAAAGAGTAAGTTACGTTTGACGTAAGACGTAAGACCTTGGCCTGCATTAGAACTGCAACAAGTTGCTTCTAAGTTTTTTTTTTCTACTCCCATTTCGTAATCTACTGAATATAAAACCTCAAAACATATCACAAAGCTATGCATTCCTACAGCTTGTTTAGTAATGTTCATTACCACACAAGTAAACTGGACTATAATGATTTGATTTTTAATTTTTAAATAGTTCCATGAGCTACAAAAATTCAGGCTTCCTTTTAAGAAACAAATCTAGGAGGCCATTGCCCAACGGCAATCATATATTATTTACCATGTTTTGTTAATTCTTTTTTTATCATGGTCGCAGAAAAAGTATTGTATGTCATTGCACGTAATTAGCGATTGTAGCACTCGTGCAATGGCCCCCATTACATGACAGTGACATAAATAAAATACCTATTTTAGTTTGATCTTACCTTTGGTTGGGCAAAGCTACACAACCAGAGAACAGCCTCTTAACCTCACATCCAGGTCATAATTCCCGGAGTTTTTCATTGCACGATGGACCCAGCACCCGCATGGTGAATCCATGGAATAAGATATTCTCTTTCTCACTTTTAGATATGTTTGTAATAAACATAACTTTTTTTTTATTAGGTGAAGCAAATTAGCACTCCAGTACCTCAGGTTGTGAAACAAATGGTGAAGAAGACTGACACCAAACCAGCTTTGACTCCTACAGGGTAAGAACTAACATATACCTAATATTAGGTGGAGAGAGCATCATTATGCCAATGTAAATTCCCACAAAATCTATTTTGCACAAACTACAGATATTCTAAAATATGTCAGACCAACCAACTGAATATAATATTTTAGTGGATTGTATAATATTGTAAGAAGTACATAAGTTATATTTATTATATTATAAATATAGCTCAGCCAAATAGGAGGCTACTTTTTCAATCAATATATTAGAGGGTGTATCTCGGCTTTGGGACTGCCAGCAGATTTTTAACATAAAAACTGTTAAAGGGAGCCTAGGGCTAGTTGTAAATGGGAGGGTGGAAGAATTTCTACTGCATCTTCTAAAAGACTAAACTCTGCTTAGAGACTGGTAGGTGATACCTAACCACGGTCGAAACCTCCCACAATGGCCCAGCGGGGGATGCGCAGCGGATTTACAAGGCTGAGATTGGTGGCTCAATAAATCCACTGCACATACCATTGCGCCACGGAGGCCTTCAAAAAACTTGTCGTCTAATACATATTCTATACAGATAGAATATGTTTTAGAAGACAACCTTTTTGTAAAAAATGATTGCTAAAAAATTACTCCCATTCCATAATCTACTCAATATAAAACCTCAAACCATATCACAAAGTTATTTATTTCTACTGGTTGTTTGGTAATGTCCATTACCATATGGGTAAACATGCTACAATGATTTTTTTTTTAATTTTAATTAGTTTCATGGCATTGGTTACCAAAATTCAGGCTTCCTTGTAAGAGACAAAATCTAAGAAAGCACACCGATATAAAATCAAGGAGGCCATGCCCAACAGTAATTATACATTATTTACCAAGTTTTGTTCATAGAAAAAGTATTGTATGCCACTGTACGTAATTAGCCATTGTAGTTTACTCTCGCTAAAAAAGCATGAGTGATTTTTGTGCAACAACTATTGTAAATGGTCTAGCCGTCTGCAACGCACAAGCAAAGCGCGCGCGTTGGACCAAGTGAAGGCGTGGTGCGGCGGAGCGGACGACGAGCCCGCCAGCAAGAAGATAAAGCGCGAGCTCTCCAGCGATGAGGACTACTCCGACGCGGATTCCACTAAAGGTATTTTTGTGTCTTAGCCTCTCGTCTCATCTTAGACTCGACAAACACAGGTCATGGGTTAGATCTCTTATCGTATCATAATTAGTTGGGGGACCTGATACAAATGAAAGTGAAGTAAAGACTTCTCACAAAAGAAAATTGAAGCACGCTTAACCTGGTAAAAAAGTTTGCTGTTTTTTTTACTTTTGTCATTTCTAAAGTGAAACTCTGTGGGTTTTTTTTTCTTGTTTTTTTTCGGGGAGCATCAGATTGAGTAAGATTGTGGATAACATATTATTTTACTAATTTTTGTTTTTGGCCCTGTAGTTCGTGGGCCCCGTATCATTGATACGGCTGATACGGCGGTAGCTATGCCCCTGGTCGTAACCACACCTTCATTCTAATCTAAATAACCTTTTGTTTAAAATTTCAATAAGGCTTTGCATACATTTAGTCAGTCATCAAGTAATAATTTTTATCAAGTAATTTGCCCTATTAGAGCGAAAGTGGTCAAATATACCATCGTCCGTCGTTGGCAGTCAGTAAGCCATAAACAAGTCATGTCATGCTTTAGGAAGGTGAAGGCAACCTTACTAAAACTTTTGCTAGAATCCACCGACAAAATCAAATTAATCAATTAAAAACACTCTTGTTCACTTCTTGTGCACCTTTACAGAACTATATTGAATATAATGCATTCTACTTAATGCAATAAAACTCTAAAATGCAGCAAATCAATGAGAATAAAACGAGAGGTACAATTAATTCTTAAAATTTTCCTGTTTACTGGTTATTGGGTATTGGTTCTTTAACCAACATTAAAAAAATGATGTTTTGTATTGTCAACCTTGGTAGAAGATGATCCATGACCGCCATACTTGATATAAAGTAGTTTGGTCTTTGATTATGTTCGAATTTTAACTAACTGAAATGTTTTTTAGCGGATATCAAACCTGTGATCCCCATTCCGGAAGGTAAGGAAACAATTTATTAATTTAAAAAAAAATAATATTAAGTATTGTCCACAGCTGTGTTTTGAGCCATAACTTCAACCCTATTTACCAGAGGATCTCAAACTCTCACTGTGAATGTATGCAGGACTGCATGATCCATGATGATCATGATCGCAACAGTGTTCAATGCTATAAATTATATATTTTTTTGTTTACCTAGTGACTGAGAAGAAAATATTGAACGGGCAGCCTTCCCCCAAAGTATCATCCAATATTGATCCCGAGTTGGTGAAGACTTTGGGCTTGGCGGGCAAAGGGATGCCTAACATCAAAGGTGTCATTAAAGTGGATCCCAAGCATATGCCGAATCTTAGTTCTGGTAAGTATTAGTTATATTTAATCACAAAGTAGTGATCTCACATGGACTTTATTAAGTTAATGAAGTATAGTCAATATAATTACGGGAGGTCAATTTGATTTTGGCGAGAAAAATAGCTTGTTAGTTTGTATAATGTAGAAGTAGGTGCGAGAGGATTACCACCAAAATCTCTCGCTACTTGCCTAAAGACCTTGGCCTATAACTGCAGCAAGTACTATATTAAAATGGGTATACAAAGCTGCTCTAGTAGGATCTTACCAAATTTGGCTAGGCACTTAGGACAGCACGAGAGGAGAAATTGGAGTGTTAAATTAGAATCCGGCCGCTCAGAGATTGCGTTCCTGTCAAAGTCAATGAGAGAGATAATGTCAATGTTAATGAGATATTTAAATTTTATTATTATTTTACAAAAACATATTTAAATTAAGCCTAACCTTGATGCAACACAAACCACAAATGACACAATAAACATTCATTTTGGGCTAAATGTATTAATAATTAATTAATTAACAAATATAACAAGGTGACATTGACAAGTGTCAGAAAAGCAAACACTGAGCGTCCGGACTAGTAATTTATTGTCAAGGATTTATTTAACTGGCAACCCTTCTACAGGCACTGCTACAAATTAATACTTATTATATTGTTTTGTACCAAGGTGTTCTTATTTTTAGGTGTATACATTATGTCCAAGAGTTCTGGTATAATGAAAATTGACTCGCCCGGCAAGTTAGGGCCGGGTCTCAATATAGACCAAGATGTGATCAGAAAACAAATTCAAGCAGCTAAACAAGTAAGCGAAATTTACATTAATAAAAATTATTAAATTGAATTTTATAAAATGAATAAAAATGGAACTAATAAACTCGCTGTATCATAAAGATCTGTAATTATAGAGCAATCAATTATTAATGATAGTTTTATCAGATTATTAAAATCATAGTGAAAATTCATGTAGATGAGATTTTTCATTTAAATTTAATAAATGTAAATACCCGTAACATGATGCCTGGGGCTAAATAGTGATGAAAGTATTTTGCAAATATATTTATTAAGTTATTTATATTACAAAGTAATATTATTTTCAACAGATAATCTTATTTAAAATAACAACATAATATTACTTACATATACATCAAAATATTAATTGTTATCAAGTATCAAGGTAGTTGCAGTCATTAAGTGGATGACACATACTATAAGAACACAGGGTTACCTTAAGAATGACAATAAGTGACTACAGCCCTCAATTATTTTCTACTCTTTTGTGTCGGACTATACTTATATCAAACCTTCACATAATACAACTTGCAATAACTTTGGATTGTACATTGACTTCTTTCCTTCTGAATCTGAATTATAAATATTTTTCTATATATTATGGTATTATCATAATACTTATTTGTTTTAGAAAAAAATAGATGAAGCTAAAAAGCAGACACCAATCAACACGCCGCCACCACAAGTGAGTAAACTATAACTATTTACTTGTATAGAGACAAATAAGCCCAAGTAAGTGTCTACGATTTTTTCCAAGCATAGCAGAAACTTGATACTGGCATGTAATCATCAGCATTAAAAAAAAATTATCAATAAAAAATCTTGTAATAAACTCAATCCTTAGTTCACGAGTATAACTATATTTAAAATGTGCTGTAGTACTTTTGGTCAACTCTTTGGAATTCAAACTACTCGTAAATTCACTACAAATGGTTATATTTGGCATTCAGAAGTGTAAAAACGAACTTAAAATAAACTAGTTTTAGTAGACTCAGAAGTGGATTGCAAAAATAAGAAAACCCAATGTCGAACATAGGTTATGATTCACAACATTTGTGATTTCAATTAACAAATCAAATTTTAACCAAAATAAGCCTAGAATGGCAGAGATGACCTTGAGTGAAGTCACGCACTTTTAAACGTTGTGTGTAGGGCTAAAGACGTCTTTGACAGTTAACAAACACTCCTCTTTTCCACTCAAGTCACTCTCCCCGCCTATCCCAAGTAACCCGTAAAGTATTACACAACAAGAAATGTGGATTGCTCGATCGTCACGAGCATACTGAAGCCGACCGGACGACGAGCGCCTTATATCGCAAGTCGCACCCACCAACTGATTACTACCCCTCTCTAAATCCCTACTATTACTATTTCCTACACTAGTATGAAATTCCTAACTTTTTACAGATAAGGAAAGCGTATGGCGCTGGTCAACAAGTGACGGAGAAGACAATAATAACGCCGTCGGGTCAGAAGATCATCCAGCGCACGATACAGAGGACGTTAGGCGGCCAGCAAGCTGATGGAAAATCTCCAGTCACTATTCTTAACAAGAAACTGGCACAGGTAAATTGTTTTTTTTTCATCTTATACACCTCCAAGATCATGTTACTGTGTGAATATTGTGATAAAAGCACATGTGTTATGTATGTATAATATTGTAGGCTTATCTGGGTTATTATGTTAGGGTATATATGTTTATATGTGCTATGAGAGTGTAGGAAAAAGGGGGTCATTCTCCCCGCCTATCCCAAAATAATACTTGTGAAACCACTCCCCATGAAACAAGCAATAATTAAATAAACAAGTATGTTAACATTACTAGAGATGTGTAAAGTAAGAGTAATTTTTTTTTATAATAACAATTTAATACAAACGACTGCTTTAGTAAATTTAAGCAAGCAAGCAAGTAGGCAGATATCTGTATTGAAAATTGAGCACCTCGCATACATTTTTACCAGCAACTTTGTAACTACAAAGAGTAGACGAAAGTTTTATACCAATTCACAAACCTCGATAAGATAAGTGTTCAAGTTTTTAAAATGACCACTTCATTCATGCCCTGTGAAGTTGAAGAAATTCATAAAATTGTTGGCAACCTAGACCCAAATAGTAGCACAGGAATTGATGGCATATCCACAAAGGCCATCAAATGTATTTTTAAACTAATGGGAAATGTATTGACAGACTGTATTAATAGGAACTTCGCTGAAGGACTTTTTCCAGACTCATTAAAAATAGCTAGAGTGACACCTATTCACAAAGCGGGCACTAAGACCGACCCTAATAATTATCGTCCAATTTCAATATTACCGGTAATGTCCAAAATTATTGAAAAAACTATATACTCTAGATTGGACAAATATCTAACTTCTATTGATTTTATTTATAAAAAACAATATGGTTTTCGGTCACAGTCGAACACTCTCTCCGCGACAGTTGATTTAATAACCAAATTGCACACAAATATAGATCAGAAAAAAATTGCATTAGGCTTATTTATTGATTTAAAAAAGGCATTTGATACCGTTAGCCATCCAAAACTATTGCAAAAACTCTTAGATATAGGCATTACAGGAACGGCATACAAAATATTAGAATCTTACTTACAAAATAGATATCAAATAGTAAAAATTGGTAAATATCAAAGTAAACCCCATAGTACCTCTGGATATGGTGTGCCTCAAGGATCAATACTAGGCCCACTTCTATTTCTTATTTACATAAATTCTATACATGAGATCAAACTCCACGGTCACCTATCTCTATATGCTGATGATACTTGTCTTTTCTATTACGGTAGTTCTATAATTAACATAATAAGTCATGTTCAACAAGATCTGGATACTCTCTCCGAATGGTTTGAAGAAAATCTTTTAACTATTAATGTCTCAAAAACAAGCTATATTATCTTCAAAAATAAAAACAAAACAATTCCATGTTACACTCCTTTGCGTCTTTACAACCAAATTTTAGAACCAAAAAAGACTGAAAAATATCTTGGCCTAAGGTTAGATTGTGACTTAAATTGGAAAACTCAAATTAAACATATTAGATGCAAAATTTCCTCCTTGATGGGATCACTGCGAAATATTACTCACTGTCTTCCTCTCCCAGTCCGCAAACTAATTTACAACGCCTTAGTAAAACCTCACTTAATATATTTGATTGAAATTTGGGGCTTTGCAACAAAGACAAACCTTAAAGACCTACAAATTTCTCAAAACAAAATAATCAAAATGTTATTTAATTATGACTACCTAACTCCTACATCCAAATTGTACAAAAATACAGACATCATGAATATCAAACAATTACATGCCTACTATACTTGTATATTAATAAGAAAAATTCTTAATAAAACAATTCACACACATATTACTTTTACAAAAGTACATCAGGTGCAGAGTCGAATCAGCCGTAGAAAGGATCATATTTTGCTACCGCATCAAAGGACTTGTCTCGGTAAGAGACATTTAAAATTTGAAGGCGTGCAAATTTATAATAAATTACCAGTGGATGTGAAGAATGCTAAATCGTTAAACACATTTAAAACTAAATTAAGAAAATATATACAGTGGTATTACCACTAACACTTACACTGTGGTAACGATTTCGCACCTAACATCGTAAATTTCTGTAGGTAGAACGAAAAAAATTGTTTGCATACAGCTAACTGTAAAATAGTTAATAAGATTTATTTATAGTTGTTTCTCTGTAAGTGAATGTAAATTCTTTAAGAGAAATAAAGATTCTTTGACCACAAATGATAGTACACTTCAATTCCATTCCATCAGCTTTTTACGGGACAATTATTTTTTAATCAATTTTACCTACTATGATTAATTTAAAAAATTGTATTACTGCTTGTTATGGAAGAGCGTAGTCTGCTGTCACAGGAGTTTACAACTTTTAAAAGAAGACTCTAGCCTTTTATTATTTGTTACTGATTAATGTTACTGAAATAAACTATTTTTATTTTATTTTATTTATAATCAGGTCATCTTAACGAAAGAAAAATAATTATTGCACTCAATGCTACAAAACAAATAAAACAATATTTATAAAAATAGTAATATAATACACTGGTCATTTAATGTGCACTGTTTAACAGAAATTAGATCTTCAAAAAACTGATTCAAGATGGAAAAATTTGAAAACTGAAAAAAATAATATAACTTGGTCACGCTAGGGATTTTTTCATAACTATTCAAATTAGTTTTAAGATAATTAGGTGGTGTATCTACCATTTGCATTTTATCCATGAATTACAGGACAACCCAAGTGTTATTTTTAGTCTTTTTTTGTCAGTTGATTTTTTTAATATTGTCATCCCATCTAGTGATTACCAGATATTTTTTTATTTTTTTTATTTATAAATAAATATACTTAAACAATACACATCACTATCTAACCCCAAAGTAAGCATACAGAGTAGCTTGTGTTATGGGTGCTAAGATAGTTGATATTATAATATTAATAAACAGTTATATACTACATATAAATACTTATATAATGTATAAATACACACAGACACTGGAAAACACTCATGCTCATCACACAAATATTTTCCAGTTGTGGGAATCGAACCCACGGCCCTGGATGCAGAAAGCAGGGTCACTATCCACTGCGCCACGCGGCCGTCAAATTAATTAAAAAATTTAGATAGTAATTACTCTATGGTAATATACAGGGCGACAGCCTATTGCGCGGCGGATCTCCGAGGGGTGGGATGCGCGGGCGCGGGCGCGGCTTCTCAGTGGCGACTTCCGCCGGGAACATTGTCCGCATGCGAGAGAAACCCATCGCTATCGAGTTTGATAAGGTAATATATGTTTTTGTATATGAATACTATGTTTATTAGTAGCGCCGAACCGGATATATTGCTCACTCTTTCTTTGCGTTGGGACGAAAGAGAGAGCGATATTTCCGGGCCGGTATTGGTCGATTTGTTTTCACGAGATGTCGTGAGTCGCATGTTGGGCCTACTGGCTGTTCAAAATAGGCTGATTATTTATAATGATGTACATATCATGTATGACCTCAGACGAATTTTATATAGACCTGCTTCGGTAGACGTTACCCCACTGGCAAAGCTTGATAGATACCATTAAACTATCGAGGCTCTTGATAGAGCCTCGATAGCTTAATGGTAAGTGTGGTCGGACTCATCACCAAGGGGTGGTGGTTCGATCCCCTCCCTGTTGGGGTTGTCGTACCTATTCCTAATTTACAGTCTTTTTCGACTAGTTGGAGGGGAATGAGAATATTGATCAATATCAAGAATCAACGATCTAACGCGTTTATAAAAACTATGTCTATAGAATCCATGTTTCATTGTTGTATTCGTTTTGTAAAGAGCTCCCCAGTTTTTTTTTTCACAAGTTAGCTCTTGACTACAATCTCGCCTGATGATGATGCAATCTAAGATGGAAGCGGGCTAACTTGTTAGGAGGAGGATGAAAATCCACACTCCTTCCGCGGCATCGTACTGGAACGCTAAATCGCTTGGCGGTACGTCTTTGCCGGTAGGGTGGTAACTAGTCACGGCCGAAGCTTCCCACCAGCCAGACCTGGACCTATTAAGAAAACCTCAATCGGCCCAGCCGGGGATCGTACCCAGGACTTGGCGTCTTGTAAATCCACCGCGCATACCAATGCGCCACGGAGGCGGTAAAAAAAAATGAAACATTTGTATGTGTGTGTGTGCGAGCCCAGTTGTGGGTTCTAATCCGGTCCAGGGCATGCACCTCCAACTTTTCAGTTGTGTGCATTTCAAGAAATTATTAATTAAATTAATAGAATTAGCACGTGTCTCAAACGGTGAAGGAAAAACATCTTGAGGAAACCTGCATACCAGAGATTTTTTTTAATTCTCTGCGTGTGTGAAGTTTGCCAATCTGCAATGGGCCAGCATGGTGGACTATTGGCCTAACCCCTCTCATTCTGAGAAGAGGCACGAGCTCATCAGTGAGCCGAATATGGATTGATAATGATTTGTACGTGTAGTGGGAAGCATCGTCGGACTCGTCGGACGGCGTGGAGGACCCGTTCCCGCGCGAGCTGGGCCCCGTGCCGTCGCCGAGCCCCGAGCGCGAGCTGACGCTGTGCCCGCTGACGGGGCGGCGCATGGCGCGCGCGGAGGGCGAGCCTACGCCGCCGCCCACGCCGCCGCCGCAGCCGCCCGCCACGCCGCCGCCCGACCCGCAACACGGCACCATGTTCATGAAGGTAGCGCGTGCCTTGCCCATTTTATCGTAACCACTTATTATATTACTAGCGGACGCCCGCGACTTAGTCCGTGTGAAACCCTACTACTACCCTACCCTACTCCCACTCTACAGCTATCCTACCATACTGGGGGTGAGTAGGGACTCAATCCTACCCCTAACCCACTCCTACCCTACCCCTACCCTACCCTGCCCTACCACGCGACGGAAGCTTAAAAAATGGAATAACTTCTCCCGTTTTCCCATCGATCGTAGCGTGATAAAAAGTACTATAACCTGCCCGTCCGTTGAGTAGTTTTTGTTTATATAATACAGACACATAAATTTTACTGATTGCATTTTTGGAATCAGTATCGATCACTAATCACCCCCTGATAGTTATTTTGGAAATATATTTTATGTACAGAATTGACCTCTCTACAGATTTGTTATAAGTAGATATATATTCCGCGCGGGCCAGGATTGGATTGACGACTTCACACCCTTTCCCCCCGTCGCCCGCATATCATGGGAGTGTCATCAACGAACTTGCCAAGGCTATAGCAGAATCATGTCATAGATTTTACTGATTTTTCGTGATGAATTACGTAGACAGAAATTCTGGCTCGTTTGAATTATTTGACAAAGCGGCATTTTAACTGGTTTCCATCAAGTGATCCAGATCCCACTTCACCACAATTGCTGGTCGTTCTGCGTACGTCCGCTCAAGTCCGGAAGATATATTTTAATAAAACGAATCTTGTCAACAGGTTGAAATGTCACCAGGTGGCACAACTGGCATGGTGGTCCAGGGTGACGGAGCACAACCTTCATTACCTGTGCTAACTGACGAGGATGGAGTGAGTGATATTTTTCAAATATCAAATGGATATTTTATTTTGATTTGTTTTGTTTGTTACGATTTTCTATAGCTATATCGTGGTACCTTGAAGTACTTGTGTATGTAGCAAAATAACCCTTAGTGAAGATAGAGTGAAAAAATGTATAGAGAATAATAAATTTAAATGATTCAAATTATAGATAAGGCTGAAATATAACTATTAGATTATGAAACGGAATCAAACAAACGGAAACAAAGTGAGTTTTATAATAAGAAACAAGATGATTATCATACTCTACTTTATCCAGTGTCATTTAATAAATATTATACTAATATAATGTTTATTTATACTATTCCAGACGGAAGTGAAGGTGGAGGCGAGCGCGGTGAAGCAACTATTAGAGAGCGGAGTGGACGTGGACGATGGCGAGGAGGTGGGCCTGCAGTTGCACGCGGCGCACCCGCCCATCATGATACGCGGGGAAGACGGCGTGTTGTACCAGGTACGTATGAAGTGACAGAGTGAAGGTGGAGGCGAGCGCGGTGAAGCAACTATTAGAGAGCGGAGTGGACGTGGACGACGGCGAGGAGGTGGGCCTGCAGTTGCACGCGGCGCACCCGCCCATCATGATACGCGGGGAAGACGGCGTGTTGTACCAGGTACGTGACAAACAGACATAAAGACACAGACAGACTTAAGGTATAGGCTCAGACCAATTATTGTATAGGACCTGCCTCGCTAGACGTTACTTTTCTGCCAAAGTATATGATCAACGATCTAATGCGATTATAAAAACTGTATCTATAGAATCGATGTTAAATAGTTGTAATCGTGTTCGTCGGTTAAAGAGCTCCGTAAAAATACCTTTCTGTGTAATTGAATTGTGTAAAAAACGGGCAAAAACTTCTAGTTTAGTATAAGATATATACCAAATTTAAGCTCGTTTTCCTCAGAAAATGACAGACAATTTTGTTCGTGACTATAAGTGCGATACAGGTCCTTCTATAATTGGTCTGAGGGTATAGGTGAACGCAATTAATAAACTATATACATTTGCGCTTTATTTATTAAAAAAAAAAGTGTATGTCAGCTCCGATGCAACAATGGATTTTACTCTTAAGAGTAAACTCCAAAAATTATAACAAGTAAAGTCACAACAATCGCATGTATGTTTCTCTGTATTGTAGGAAATAACACAAGTTAAAACATGCAATATTTTTTTGTTGCAGGTTGCTGGCGAAAATGAGGATGGCCAAACGTTACTAGTGGCAGCGGAAGGTGTGGAGGGCGCCGACGGGGACGGCGACGGGGTCATGTACGTCACGCGCGAGGATGGACAGGTCAGTGCAGCTGTAGCTTATCATCAACATCATCATCGACAGCGTCATCAGCATCGGCAGCCAGTGGCGTGCATATGGTTGTAGAACTTGTCTGGCTGGTGCATACCCTGAATGCACGACTAACCCTGTGTTACATTTTCCTATATTCGATAAGACACGCTAGATGAATCACGGTGTCATCATCGGATTTCCTCACTGTCGAACAATTAGCAGATTTAAGAGACAAAATTACAGGTATATAAGTTACTAGCAGACGTCCGCGACTTCGTCCGCGTGGAATTTAGTTTTTCACAAATCCCGCGGGGACTATCGTCCGCGTGGAACTTAGTTTTTCACAAATCCCGCGGGGACTATCGTCCGCGTGGAACTTAGTTTTTCACAAATCCCGCGGGGACCTTCGTCCGCGTGGAATTTAGTTTTTCACAAATCCTGCGGGAACCATGGAATTTTCCGGGATGAAAAGTAGCCTATGAGTTAATCCAGAGTAAAATCTATTTCCATTCCAAATTTCAGCCAAATCGTTAAGTAGATCCAAAGATTACCACCTAGAACCTCACAAACATTTAATATAGATTTATATTTGTATAAATATTTGTTCTGCAGACGCTATTAGTGGCGACGCAGGGCGTGGAAGGCGCAGTGCAGGGAGTCGAAGGCGCTGTAGAAGGTGAAGCTGAAGGTGTCACCTATGTAACTAGGGAAGATGGACAGGTAACTTGAAACTACAAAATCTTTAACTATCCATGTTAAATACTTTGTTGTAAGTAAACTATTTACTTTCAAATCTTAAAGAGTGATTTTAGCATTGAGTTGTCTAGTTTGCAAGCTTCTTGCAATTGTTTTACACCAGATTAAAGATAGATAACTTAACCATTCGCTGCCCGCGAGTATTTTATCGAAAAGCCCGTCTGCGTTGAAAAAGCCGACTCTTCCGAATCTTTATATTCTCTATCGCGCGGAGCATGATACTGTGCTCGCCTATTGCCCTAAGTTTACTTTATATTTTTTTACATGTCACGTAACGGATACGATGGGCGACCGGTCGTCCATTTAGGAGTCAAGAGGTTAATTCGATTTTTGATTGATTGTTTGTTAATATATATAAATCAATATTACGGTGACAGCAAATTTTATAAAAAACAGATGTATAATATCTATTGATCATATTTTATTTTTAAAAGAGTCCTGACCGTTCATGCTAATAGAATTCTATTTGGGCAATGAGATCTTTATCATTAAATTTGATAATCAGATGATTGCTGGGCGTCTAACTAGCGAGTCTCATCCGACAGAGTCTAACAAGTTGAACACGGGGAACTTGGGACTAAGAGAGTACATCAGTACAAACTATCTCTCTGTAGCTACTAGCCAATCCAGACACTTTGGTAATAACAGCAGTATTTGAAAGTAAATGCAAAAGGCTCTGCTCCATACCCTATTTGCTTACACCCTTTCAGTTGTGAGTGACTCGTATGCCATTTTTAACTGACTTCAAAAAAGGAAGAGGTTTTCAATTTGAGTCTATGTTTTTTATAAGAGAAATTTGTGTGTTCCATGCCATTTAAACCGACTTCAAAAAAGGAAGAGGTTCTAAATTTCAGTTGTTTGTTTTTTATAAGAGATATTTGTGTGTGCCAGGACGTGCTGTCGATAGACCCGTCGCAGCTGGCGCAGCTGATGCCGGGCGGCGAGGCGGGCGCGCTGCAGCAGGTGGCCGTGCAGGTGGAGGGCGAGCCCGGCGAGGACGCCACGCAGGTCATCGCGCAGCTCGTGCAGGCGGACCTGCCGTCGCCAGGTGCGTACAACTATCCGTCATGCTCTCGGTCGACTCACAGCTGGTTCTCTTGCTTCTATTTGCTATTTGCATAGAGGCTATAGAGCAACTGCTGTACTAACTTGCGCGAAGCGTCCCACAGCTCACTAACAGTGCAATTCATAGACGTTTTTGACGGCCTCCGTGGCGCAGTGGTATGCGTGGTGGATTTACAAGACGGAGGTCCTGGGTTCGATCCCCGGCTGGGCAGATTGAGATTTTCTTAATTTACTGGCAAAGTCGTACCGCCAAGCGATTTAACGTTCTGGTACGATGTCGTGTAGAAACTGAAAGAGGCGTGGATTTTCATCCTACTCCTAACAAGTAAGCCCGCTTCCATGTTAGATTGCACCATCACTTACCATCAGGTGAGATTGTAGATACATACATAATGTGTTGAAAAAATCTGCAATTTGAAAACATGCAATTTTCTGAAGAAGCGTGTTAGCCGCAGCACTCGATAGAAAAAGAAAATGAGAATTATTACACAAATAAATATGCATTGTTGGACAAGAAACTGTTGTTTTATTTTGATACGCTTTTCATATTATGAGTGACTCGAAAGATAATAATTCTCTCTCTAATCAAAATGCGAAAATTTTGACGAAAGAGAGCGATTTGCCTTTTTATTCATGATATATGACGTTGATGCATTTTAGGGGCCTACTAGTATCATCACCATCAAGCTCAGGTTCGTTCGTACATGGAGTACTGCTCCCATTTATAAGATGGATCAGCCAAATACCAGCTTGCTGCTCGGGATTCGGTGGATCGCCGAGCTAGAAGGCTCATCGGTAACGAGGCGCTAACTAATGCGAAATTGCAATCATTGGAGCATCGCCGAAAAGTTGCCTGTCTGTCGGTGTTCTACAGGATTTATTTCGGAGAGTGCGCTCAGGAACTTTTCGATCTAGTTCCCTCTTCACCTTTTTACCATAGAACTGCCAGGCATCGCAGAGGTCTGCATCCATACGTAGTTGATGTCCCCTGGACGCGTACGAAGCGTTTCGGTTCTTCGTTCCTGATCCGCACTGCGAAATTATGGAATGCCCTTCCAGCTTCCGTTTTCCCTACCACCTACAACATATATATATATCCCTACCACCTACAACATATATACGTATATTCGAGTCAAGAGTGAATAGGCATTTTCTAGGCAAGCGCGCTCCACCTTAGGCTGCATCTTCGCTTACAGTCAAGCATGATTGCTGCCAAGCGCTAGCCTATATAATGAAAAAAAAAACCATCATTATCAACCCACTTTTTCACAACAATTCGGCTCACTGCTGAGCTCAAGTCTCCTCTCAGAACGAGAGGGGTTAGACCAATAGTCCACTACACTGACCCAATGCGGACTGCCAGATTTCACACACGCAGAAAAATAAGAAAATTATCTGGTATGCGGGTATCCTCACAATGTTTTTCCTTCACCGTTTGAGACACGTGATATTTAATTTATTAAAATTAACACAACTGAGAAGTTGGAGGTGCATGCCCCAAAAGGATTCAAACCGACACCCTCCGGAATCGGAGGCAGAGGTCATATCCACTGGGCTATCACGGCTATTATATTATATACTAGTACATAAGATTAATATTAATATTATTTATATCAGGTGGCACTCGGCGCGTGGTGCTCTTACTACCTGACGGCAGTTTCACCATGACTGAATTGGACAAGGACCAGTATGAATCAATAACTGAAGCGAGTAAAGCTCAGGAGTGAAACTAGAAAAAAATGTTGACTGCTCAGTCTAGGTGACTTGTAAAATAGACAATCCAATAGACAGATAAGACATTCAATTTTTATATAGTTAATTAGGTCAGGACCTGTATCAGGAATGGATATCATTGTAATATCAATACGCGCTCTTATAAAAGTGGTACAACTTTTAATCTATACTAATATTGTAAAGAGGTCTACTGAACCGATTTTGAAAATTCTTTCACCACTAGATAGCCAGGTTATATAGGTTATATTTTTCTCCACATTCTCACGCGTACGAGAAATACGCTAGTGAAACCGCGGGCCGTCAACTAGTCATTAATCAATTGAAACAAGTTACGAGGCCAAATTATCACCTGTAATTTTGATGTTATATCAAAGTTTCGATTAATTGAACTAAATGATTAAAATTCGAATAATCGAGATTACAGTCCGAATTTAATGTTAAGAGATTATTTTTCAAAGTTGTTTCCTTTAGGCCTAGCATGCGTCGACAATTGAAGAAAAAAGATGTAGTATCTCCATGATGTAGATTCTTATACAAATATATTCAATTAAGGGTCAAGTTATGCCACTTTTGTACAGGGTGTTCATTTGATAGTGAATTAAAATTATTATAATGTATATAGTAAGGTAATATAGGTTAAGCTTTTTGACTTTATAAAAAATTCAGCTCATAAAAAAACCAATTAGAAATAGGCTTGCAATTTTTTTTTAGAAAAAAATGTTTGGGACACGTTTAGTCAATTTTAATTTTTTTTTTTTAAAAATTTCTAATTTTTATATTGTGTGCACAAAATAGATACAACATTTTTATATTCAAAATTCAACTTGACTTTTCATATTTGACAATATAAACTTATTATTATTATCAAATAAACACACTGAGTGTACATGAGTTTTTAAACTCAAAACAAATAGTTCTATGAGTTGAGTTATATTCAAACACAGTTGCCAAAAGTTTATCTATTGATTGCGAGAAACCTTTTTTGCTGCGACTTTGAAGCTATGTGTTTTGAGTCTGAACTTTCATACTAGGCTCTGCTAGACTAGTTGGAAATGATTGAGAAACATAATTCCTTTCAGTATTTGTGTTTAATTCATTATGCCCTTGCGCCCATGTTTATTACAAAGCTTTTTTTTACAAATTTTTTGTTATTAAAATATATTGGTCTATGCCAAATATTCATTCATTTAACATTCTCTTCTGGTTTAAAATGAAAAATGGGTGGTATACACACCAATACAACAAAAATAGGGCAAGGGAAAATCCCTAGAAATTTTCCAAAAAAAAATATCTATTATACTTTTTCATCCTCTATGACATAGACTAAAGCCAAACTATGTGCCACGTTTATAAACAAACAAATTAGAAATTATAGTAAAGGGTGAATTTTATTTCATACCTAATTTGTTAAAAATTGAGTGTTATTTAAAAGATTTTATTCATTACACCCTCATTTTTAATTTGTTTGTTGAATCACTGCACATCGAGAGTTAATATAGGCTTACTCTTCCGATTTAAATAGATCTCAAACTGTGACATAATTTTCGTAAAATTTTAAAAATGGCAACCGGTTATAAACTTCGAACCCCCTTTACCAGAAATTTATGAGATGTCCAACATAAAGTGGTTTTTACTAGTTATTATTGATGTTTTAACTGCCTAAAAATTGTTTATTTACATTTGTCTGACAAATTGGATTTAATTAACTGTTGAACTATGTAGATATTGTGAACTAAATATACTTTTGTTTAATTGTAAACCTACATTTAATGAATAGATGTAACATTATTGTAATAAATGTTTGAATGAAACTCCATGAATCATTGTACTATATCATATCCGTTTATTTATAAATAAAACCATATTTACATTATACATTAGAGTTTTTATGTGCAATAATCATGTTTCTGCATGTGTAGGTGATGAAGTAGTTGTTTAGTTTAATGGCTGTGTATTTGTCATATTTGCTTTGACTTCCTCATCAAGTGTGGGTGTTGCTACAGGGCTAAATGTGTGTGTTTTCAAGTGCTGTTTTAATTCCTTACTCTGGTCACATCTATACTCGCAGAAATTACAAGAGTGAGTCTCTTTACCTGTGTGCGTTTTCATATGTCTCATTACGTGATTGTTATGCGCGCTGCTATAATCACATAAGGTACAAGTAAATCGTTTTTCACCCGTGTGAGTTCTTATGTGCACTTTTAGACTAGTTTTCCGGGCACATTTGTATGTACATAACTTACAAGAAAAGGGCTTTTCGCCAGTGTGCGTAGTCATGTGCTGTAGCAAGCTAGTGTAATATGCACTTTTGAAGTCGCATAACTTGCACGAAAAAGGCTTTTCACCAGTGTGGATTCTCTTATGCTGTTGCAAATTACTATATCGTGCAGCTTTATACTCGCAAAAGTTACAAGAATAAGGCTTTTCGCCGGTATGGGTCCTCATGTGCTGTTGCAAGTTAATATATCGCACAAATTTAGAGCCACATAATTCACAAGAGTATGGCCTTTCTCCAGTGTGAGATTTCATGTGATTTTCAAGGCCATAATTAAATGCACTTTTATATTCACATAAATTACAAGAGAAACGTTTTTCACCTGTGTGGGATTTTAAGTGGATCTGCAGGTTACCTTTACGCGCGCACTTGTATTCGCAAAAGTTACAAGCAAAAGGCTTTTCGCCAGTGTGAATCCGTGTGTGCAGTTGCAGGCTATTAAGTTCCGCACATTTGAATGTGCATATCTGACACGAATAAGGCTTTTCGCCCGTATGAGTTGACATGTGACGTTGCAAGTGATCTTTGCGTGCAAACCTATACTTGCACAACTCGCATGAAAAAGGCTTCACACCACTATGAGATCTCATATGCAGTTGCAGATTACTGTTCTGTGCACATTTATACTCGCATAAGTTGCATGAGTAAGGTTTCTCACCAGTGTGAGTGCGAATATGTCTCACCACTTGACTGTATTGTGGGCTTTTATACTCGCATAATATACAAGAATAAGTTTTTTCATTCTCATTGGTTCTTATATGGCCTGCCATGTCTCGTTTACGCTTAGCTTTGCAAGTAGATTTTCTGTCTTTATGAGTCTGCATGTGTTTAACTAAACGACTCTTGTGTTTAAACATTCTCGTACAAACATCACAAGTAAACATGTTTTTTTGATTCACGTTTATCTGTAAACTTCTTTTTGAGTTTTTAAATTTTCTATTAATATTTTTACTAGAACCAGTTTCAGAGTGTAAAGCTCTTGGTATGTTTTGGCCTGAAGTGGCAACTATATTCTCCGTGGCTGCTTTAACTTTGTTAGCAAGTCTATTAGCCAAAAGAGCAACTGAAACAAAATGTTTTAAATAAAATAATTTATCTCAAAAATGGAAAGACATACAATATAAATGATACAAACCCCCTAAAGCAATATAATCATAATTGCCATTAAGTACCTAACTGGTACTGTTATATAGTGAGATCACCAAAATCTCAATAAAGAGTGATGAAGAAGAAACCTGCTTACAGGAGCAGGAAGTCAGGAGAGAGTAAGTGAAAAAGTTGATAGGTAAGTAAAGTAAGGAAAGAAACTAAAAGGTAAGTAAATAAACAAGGATTGAGTAAGTTGAATCACTTGCAGGTCTAAGAGACCTGATTAAGATTAAGAGATAATGAGATAATTGTCTCTGAAAGGAGAACTGGCACTCCTGCCTAAATAGCAATAACAACATGCGATTATACCATTGGATAGGATTTTTTATGTACTTTAATTTAATTGAGATGCATGATGCATCTCAATTAAATTAAAGTACATAAAAAATTACTTGCTTCCTGAGGATGGATGACAAGTTAACAGGTTACTGAAACTTTTTCCCAGGACTCGAACCTACTTATTATCTGAAGCAGCCAAACTACCAATGAGGCAGTTAACTACTTATATTAGGTTAAACAAAAACACTGATAATAAAGTAAAGTCCAATGGACGCTTACATGATGTTGAAGGTAAGTTTGCAGACTGCTGATAGTGATGAACCAGCTGAACATGGCTGTAACATTAAAAAGAACTTATCAGCTAATGGCGCTATGTAATGTAGGTTGATAATAATTTTTTTTATAGACCAGGCGCTTTGAGGAGTTGAGTGTGCATAATACGAGAACCACATTCTTAATTCATAGAAAACAATTGGATATTCTTAGTAAAACATGCAATAAAATTGTTGCAAAGCATGTTTAGTCCTTTTACTTGAAGGAGGTGGGGTATAAATTGGACCAACAATCTTCCTGGCAACATCCAGAATCATAATCTGCATTCTTTTCTGTTTTCGAAAATGAACAGAATGTGGTCCACATATTCAACTCCTTATATAGCACCATATTACTATTTACCGACTTTTATACAACATAATATCCTCAATTATGAAATTAAATATATCATGACATTATTAGTAGACATCATTTGAATAGTAGAAATGATATTTAACATTAGTTTTGTAGATGAACTTGTATTGGCTGAGTAATATATAAATGATTGAATATGTAGTCAAGACCAGTCAATAATGTAGACTAAAATCCTTCTATCCAATATTGGCCCTAACTGTTTTCTATTTGCTTTCTACACTTCGGACAGAACTTGATTTTAAATTTTTATGTATTTTATAGCAGTCGACTTGGATGCACCTATGTAAGTATTTATACTTCTGGACATAATAAATGAAAAATTAATTCCATAACATGCAGAAATACAGTAGTTGCAATAATTTCTCCAGTTATTCACTGTTAAATTGAATATGGGAATAGAAAATAAATAAATAATAATTAATATTATCTTCAATCTGCTACACAAACCACAACCTTAATGTACTTCAACATGCTACATCATATATTTAAGCTATATAATAATAAAAATCTACACTGACTTGTGTTCAGAGTTGCAGCTCTCACTGACAGCTGTATGTGGCTTGCTTGTTGGAGTCAAAAACTGAGCATCACAATCTCCATTCTAGAAAGTTCATAATATAATTACTAGACTTGTCAAGGCTCATTTTGAAAATATTCGCAAGTGTAATATATTCAAGTAAGTATAACAAAAATTTTGTAAAAGCATAATGTTGCTTTACTACTGGATACTGTTTATTTTTTTTTTGTATGTATTGTAATGATTGATGAACAGAGCAAATGGCCCTTGCAAACTTGAAGTTAATTGGAAAACCATCATCTATAAATAGAGCAACACTTCTCAAGACATAGAAGGAAGGGGCACATCCTACAAACCCCATGTCCATCAACCTGAGGCTTAGATGCCTTGTGCCTTTTGTGCTTTTAATCATGCAGGCAATATGATGTAATACAAACTAACATCCTAACTCCAGCAGACCAAGCATGCAACCAACCAATGGTGTCAAAGTAGTCTCATCTCTTTCGTCTCCAAAGCAACAAAAGAGATCTCAATATTTCTACTATTGGTTGACATTTGTCTATATCCCTTCTTTATGGAGGAATCCAATATTTACATAGCCACAGCCCAGACTCATAACTTGACCCCAAGATTTCATGATGCAATGTAGTTAAAAAAAACTTTAAAACTCACAGTATGGCTACTCAACAGTAATATAATATTACCTGGAAATGCTTTCTCATATGTTCACTATACTTATGTTCGTAAGGAATTTGTTCAAAACAAATTGTACATCTGGTGTCATTATCATATTTTATTGGATACTGTAGTTTGTCAAACTCATTTTTTACACTGTCTGCCAAAAATGAACAACTGGGGGCACAATTCTCATCCTTTATTTTATATTGTGTTTTCTCAAACTCATCCTTAACTTTGTCTGTCAAGTCACCATCTTCATTAGGTGCAGACTCATAACACACTTCTACTTTTATTTCAGTTTCAATAACACTGCGCCCAGATGTATCTTGCTCAAGGCTTTCTATTTGTATGTAGCAATGGTTGGGTAGTGTATCACTCTGCTGTGACATTGTCAGCAAAGAAGTTTTCTACCTGCAAAAAATTTACCTTAATAAGTGCACCATTTTCCAACATCTAGTATAAAAAGTAATGGACCAGAATGCTGATGGACTCTGATCATCATCAGCATAATCTAACATCCACTAGCAGGGTTGGGCCTCTCTTTATATAATAAAGGATGTTGAGCTTACACTGCACAAATGTTGGTTTACTTGTTGTGATAATTTGACTTTGTAATGCTAATTGTTTGAAGACTATTGATTGCTTTCCCATTTCTAAATTCCAGGCCAAGAGTTTGTTGAAATTGATAAGCCTAATATTTCTTAGCCCTATCCAGAACTCAGACCTCATTCATGATCCAAAGCCACATAACACACTGGACCAAAGAGGCAATGTAATTTACAATACAACATACATAAAAATGGCAAGTGAACTTTTTTTAGGTAGGAAAGATCAAAGATCAACAAAAAACAACTTAATACATAAAAAACTTACAATTTATTTTAATTCTCTGTATGCTCTTGTCTTTCCTAAAAAAATATTCGATTTCGAATTCGATTGTATATTTTAATCACAAATCACAAACGTCAAATGAAGATCAGGCCCTCCCAACCGTAGAATAAAAAATGAGAATCCTCCATCCTTTACTAACAAAAGACAGAGATATCTCCATCCTTCTCCTTGTTATGGGCTGTAGTAGGTGGTGGCCATGCCTATCTCTTTCACCTGTACACTTAAATAAACTTGCACACTGTTACAATTTTAAGTATCGAAGAACTGATGTGATTGGTCAAATTTACACAAGGAAAAAGAATGGCTTTTATGAATGAAAGAGAATTTGTGTATACCACGTGCGTAAGACTGTTTTCTGTTTTGAATTTGTTGCCTCATGTCTGCGCCGCCATTGTAATTTTACTGCGAAAAATTGGTTTTCACTTTTCAATATTTGAAATCATCGAAATTCGCATGAGCGCCGCTGGAATTACCAATAATAAGGACATATCTTTCTTGTTACTTAATTATTTTCACTATTTAAAATACATTTTGATTAATAAAGAGATATAGTGCGATTTGTGCTTGGTTACTGATAAAAGTAATTTTGTTTTAAATTAAAAATGAGGCAATGTGTTATTCCTAAGTGTAAAACGCGATCAAATTTACGTGCTGTACCTTTTACTGATAACACTAGATGGGAGGCATGGTTGATCAATTGTCCAATATTACGGAAATATACTCGTAGGCAGTTAGAAAACGTTAAAATTTGTGAAAACCACTTTCTACCCAGGTATGTAATTAATCATAGATTGACAAAGGATGCTATTCCTACTTTAAATTTAGAAATAACACTATCTAGTCCTAATCAACCCCTTCAATCTGATCCAAATACTATTTCACGACCATCTGTAATTTCAAAATTTCTAGAAATCTCTTCCACTCAGTGTAATGAATTCCTGTATAAAATAGTTGACCATATTCCATCTACTTCATATACAGACAGACATCTTCAAATCCATTCAATTTCAGAGAGTCAGTCTGACAGTAGTAAAGAACAGTTTTCAATATTGTCTCCGGTAAATGTTATTGAAAATTCCAATTTACTAACTGATGTCGAGTCTACTTTACAGACTTCAACTGCGAGTCAAGTTGATCCCATGCCTACTAATTGTGAGTCTGCTTTAGAAAACATACCAGTGCACGTTAGGTCATATAACAGACTCAAGTCCTGTAGAAAGTTAGATTTTGTTCATATAGTTCCGGAAGAAAAGTTTGAAACTCCTCGTAAGAAAAATTTACGTCAAGCTAATAAATCATTAAAGAAACAACTAAAGAATAAAACTCAACAACTTAACAGATTAAAGGCTAAATATCAATCATTAACTAAATTAAAACTTTTTATATCAAAATATCCCCTGTTAAATCATTTTGGAAAGGTATTAGTAGACTCACAATTAAGATTATCTGGTGTTAAATTAAGAGGTGCTAGATATACGAATGATGAAAAAATTTTTGCACTTTCCTTATCTAAAATTAGTCCAAAATGTTATCGCCATTTAAAGAAATTCTTAAGATTACCAGGCACAAGTACCATAAGCTCTTTATTAAGAAATGTTCCTGTAAGACCAGGTATTAATGATTTTATTTTTCAACATTTAGCAGATGCTGCTAAGAAAACTGACACCATGGGGTTACAATGTGTATTGTTGTTTGATGAAATGGCCATCAATAAAAATTTGTTTTTTAACTTTCATACGGGTGTTATTGAAGGTTTTGAGGATATAGGAGGTGGTGTCAGAACAAATAATGTTGCTGATAAAGTTTTAGTTTTTATGCTGCGTGGAATATTTTCTTCTTGGAAACTACCTTTAGCTTTTTATTTTGTCCGAGATGGAATTAAAACTTTAAATTTAAAAAATATTCTTAAAGAACTTCTTGATGCCATATTTAAATCAGGATATGTAGTGAGATGTACTGTCTCAGATCAAGGGTCTGCTAATGTTGCAGCAATAAATTCATTAATATCTGACACACGAAGAGATTTACTTATTAACTGTAATAATAGTAATGATCCTGATAATGTCTTTTATTATATATATAAAAATAATAAGATATATCACATGTATGATGTACCACATTTATTAAAATGTTTTCGTAACAATTTTCAGAAAAAAGACCTGCTTATTGGTAATCGACGTGCACAGTGGTCCATCATTGAGGAGCTGTATGCTACAGACGGTGAAGCCGGACGTGCAAGAACCACAACCCTGACGGATAAACACATTAGACCAACTTCTTATGACAAGATGAAGGCAAGTTGTTTTAATCCCTTTTTAATACCTTTAAACAAGCATTTCTTGTGTATATACAAGCTGAATCTATGAAAAAGTTCCAACAATTTACATGAAATTTAATATGCAGGGATTTCGGAAGTTTACCCCTAGTAGGTGCACCAAACAAAAATTTGAACAAAGCTCACAGAGATATTCATATAATGCACAAGTATGAGATGAATATTTTAGCATTCTTTGTACCCTCTCGCACCTACTTCTATGGTGTACAGATACAGACTAACTACACAGCCATTTTTAGTCAATTCATTTGTTATACTACAGCCTTTCTTAATGAGTACTGTTCACCAACAAATAAATTAGAAATGAAGGTAGATACCTAACACATGTCTTTTAATAACTTATTTATTTTAAATTATGTATGGTTTGTTTATAAAATGTTATATAAAATATATTTAGCACATCTGATTGTTCTATGCTAATTAATCATTCATTTAAGAACAAGTTAATTATAATTATTACTAGCGGACGCCCGCGACTTCGTCCGCCGTCCGATTGTGTGTGTATCTAAGTGTCTAAGTATGTTTGTTGTATGATGATGAAGATTAAGGACAGTTAATGGAATTCCTCAACAGTTTTAAGTAGCTACTTTGTGATTGGGTTTGATTAATTTGTATTGATGAGGACTTTTTACCTAGATAGGTTGTGACTGTCATAAGGGGTCTGGTTATGAATACGAAAGACACTTAACAGAACTCTTCAACAATTTACAGTAGCTTTTGTTAGGAATTTAAGTTGTGTAATCATGTCATCTCTTTTTATTTTCATTTATTTGTGTGTATTACCAAGTGTCTCCTGCTACCAAAAAATTCTCTTAACAAGTTCAGTGCCACATCACGCGACGTCGCGTGAAACGGCCTTTTACGCTGTGGCCGGTAACGCGACGTCGCGTGGTGATGCCTAACAACCTTGTACGAGCTATAGAACATCAACCGTATCGTATTGGCTTTTTTATCGTATTTGACCAACACACCATCAGTTCATGCCGTTAGCTGAGTTTACTTGTGAAATTACTTGATCGTCAATGGCTGACTTAACTAATAAATCAAGGTTAACGTCAAACGTCAACCGTCAACACTCAACGTCTTAAATTATTTGAATGCGTTAATAATAATCATATGTGATCTTCTTGATTTTTTTATATTTTGTTGTTTTAATTCTTCCAGTCGAGTTGATCACAAGATTCTTCGCAGTTCTCATAAGTTTGCATCAAAACATTTCGCGCTTCGATCTTTTAAACTGTCCAACAGATTTTAATGCGGTTTTCATTAATGGATAGAGATATTCAGATAGGTATTTTATATAAATGTTTTGGTACTCAATACGTAAACCCCGCTTCTATGGTAAAAATTAATCATTAATTATTAATCTAGACAGGAAAACTAACTCTACGGTAAAAGTTTTATCGTGACGCATAAAATTTTTTCCTGGGGCAAATCATGGGGGGGTATGGGGGTATAGGAGTGGGGCATCTCCTTTAATAATTTAAGTTACCAATGTATTATGATACGATTTTTATAAATAACTAGCGGACCCCCGCGACTGTTTTCCGCGTGAAAATCAATGTGAAATCAATGTGAATCAAGTGAAAAACTTTCAAGCCAAGTTTCATTTGAATTCATTCAGTAGTTTTAGCGTGGTGCCCGGTAGACAGACAGACAGACAGACAAAAAATAACAAAAGTGTTTTGGGCCTCAGTATCGATAATGATCTCCAACAAAAACTTCCAAAATATATTCAATAGTGGACCCGGTCAAGCTTTGCTTTTACTTATGTGCCCTTCTTCCCTACCCCTACTCTACCCTACTCCAACCCTACCCCTACCCTACCCCTACCCTGAGTTGTTTTTAGATTTCTTTTTTAATTTGTCTCATTTCATTAGGAATATTCTAAAGAAAATAATTAGCGAAATCTGTCTGTCATCGAGACTTGCGCTTATCAACACATTCAGCGATTCATCTATATAGAATTACTAGCGGACGCCCGCGACTTCGTCCGCGTATAAATTGATGTAAACTTCTCTACCTCTACCTTACCCTGCTCGTAAACCTATACCCCTACCTTACCCCTACCCTACCGCTAACTCTAACCCTACCCTCCCCCCACCTTACCCCTACCCTAACCCTACCCGTACGCTATCCATACCCTATCCTACCCTACCCCTAATCTACCCCTACCCTACCCCTACCTTACTCCTACCCTACCGCTAACCCTAACCCTTCCCTACCCCTACCTTACCCCTACCCTACCCGTACCCTACCCCTACCCTACCTTACCCTACCCTACCCCTATCCTACTCCTCCCCAACCTTATACCTTCCATATCCTTCCCTACCCTACCCTACACTTTCCCTAAATTACCCCTACCCTACCCCTATCCTACCCCTTCCCTACCCCTATCCTATCCCTACCCTCAGCAAAATTGGTCCAGCCTTTTGAGCCTTTTGTGCAATGACCAAAAGACTATAATTTCCCAAGCGACTTCTATGCTAATACTATAAAGAGGTAAAGTTTGTGTGGTTGTCGGGGGTAATCTCTGGATCTACTGGACCGATTTGGAAAATTCTTTTATCAATAGAAAGCTACATTATTTGCGAGTGTCATAGGCTATGTTTGGTCATCATATTCACACGGGAACGGGAACCACGTAATTGAAACCGCGGGGCGTTATATAGCGGCATTTATGCGACTTTCAGAAATTTTGTATTATCTCCGAAAGTATATAATTAATTAACATACTGTAAAGGGCAAATCTGATCTCTATAATATCCTTGTGATTATTAAATAATTTATTTTGATAAGGATTTAAGTTTAGTTGTGTAAATAATGACGTAAACCTTAGTTATAATTTATTAAAGTACTAACGGTATTATATCTGCTAAAATATAAAAGATAGATATATGGTGTCGCGGACTTTTTTGTAGAACTTTTAACGGTTCAAATAGCCTCCATACATTTATATCAGTTATACGCAATGGTTGAGGCAGCGCATGCGAATAAGTAAGTTTTTCAGTCCGACCTGTAAGAGAAAACCCGCCATAACTCAGTAGTTATATATGATAGAAATATAAAATATAGCCTATAGCACTCCCCAATAACGTAGCATTCTTCTGGTGAAAGAATTTTTAAAATCGGACCAGTAGTTCCGAAGATTACCCCATTTCAAATAATTGTTACAAACTTACAAACTTACAAACTTTACCTCTTTATAATATTAGTATAGATAGAAGATTGTCAGAGTTAAAGTTTGTGTGGTTGTAGGGTAGGGGAATCTCTGGATCTACAGGACCGATTTTCAAAATTCGTTCAGCGATAGAAAGCTACGTTATTTGCGAGTGTCATAGGCAATTTTGAAGTGAAACTTCTTTAAGCGCATGAGGGTAAATTTTTTACAGATGTAACGTCACGCCGGTATGCAACGGAAGTGTCGAAAAAGAGAGAGAGCGATCGAGACCGATTGAGAGAGAGTAAGACAGGGCGAACGTAGCATGAAGCAACTAGCCGTGGAGTGAAAGTAGGGAGCAAGCAAGTGAGAAAGATTGAGAGAAAAAGTGACACAGAGCGAACGTCGTATCACGCGCAGTGCTATGGAGTGAAAGGTGGGAGAGAGCTATATTGAGAAAGATTGAATGAGAGAGAATATACGAGATATCGAGAAATAATACACGCCATTGTGTATTCGTTTACTAGTTAATTATTATATTTTAATGACAATTAAATTCCTAACCTATCATTCTTTTTCCCTTCCTCTTATCTAGTCTCGGAAATCTAAAGTTTTAGATTTGTATAAATAAAAAACAAGATTTATAAATTAGTTCTTCACTAGTTGTGTACTTTGTACGCACGCATTTTTTTTTTACTCCGTGTTCTTTCGGGAACAGGAACTAGGAGGGGGAAACTGCAGGCGTCTTTTAGCGGCATTTTCAGGCGTCTTTGCGGAAATGAGTTATGCTGCATTGGACGTAAAGGAAAATAATCTATTGCGCTATTCCTATTTTAGCCTTAATGTACTATCCCTCCTTGATACCTACCATAATTTGTTTTTAAATACAACCGACTTTAAAACTTTAACGTACCCATGCAACTAAAAAGGGAAAAATAACATTATAATAATTTCTACCTATTGATCACTTTGAAGTCGGTGTCAAGCCTGTGATCTATTAATTCAAGGCGTATCATAAATATTGTTGTCTCAGACATTCTTTTTGTCATTCAAGTGACTTTTTCAGTAACGACTAAAATCAACACCACATGGGCTTGGCACCGACTTCTAAGTGATCCATAGGTAGAAAATATTATAATGTTATTATTCCCTTTTCAGTTTCGTGGGTACGTTAAAGTTTTGAAGTCAAATCTACTCAGCGTTAGAATTAAAGTATTGGCTAGTCTATACTAATATTGTAAAGAGGTAAAATTTGTGAGGTTTTAGAGGGTAGACTCTGGATCTACTGAACTGAATTTAAATATTCTTTTAATAATAGATAACTATATTATTTATTAGTATTATAAGCTATATTTGGCGTTGAGCGTCTGCTAAAAAAATTTGAGGAATTGTATGGTTATGACCGTATTCAGTCATGTGGGCCTCTACTAAAATACTATAAAAAGGTAAAGTTTTGGGTATTGTAGGGGGTAATCTTTTGATCTACTACACCGATTTTGAAAGTTATTTTAATATACTAGAAAGCTCCATTATTTGTTAGTGTTATCGGCTATATATTTCATCTTCGTATTCCCACGGAAAGGGAATTACTGCGAGGCGTCGGCTAATGATGAATATATCACCCCTATTTTCCCACCCTTAGGGTAGTAACTTTTTTTTTAACTAACATGAGACTAATTTTGAGGTCATATCTAATAAAAGAAAAGTTATTAAAATCTGACTAATATAAAAAGTTATTCGTGGTTTTACTTTACAATTAATGGGTAGGTATACATTCAATGATACTGTTTTCCTACTCTTATTGTTATGTTTTTTTTCGTATTCGAAATATATTTTTTTATTATATTTCCTTTCTAATAAAACAAAATTATCAAAATCGGACTACTCAGGATTGTGATGTTTGGAAGTCCCTACAAAAGGCCTATGTCCTGCAGTGCAGGCTGATATAATGATGACGATGATGATAAATTTAAAAAAAAAATCCAACTCTTAAGGGTAGGAAAACAGGGGATGATTGAGTGTATACCCATTAATTTTAAAGTAAAACTACGCGGAACTTTCTTATAGTGAAGTAGATTTTGATTTTTGATTTGGCTGGGCACGCGCCTAATTATTTGTGGTTTGTGGTAAGGCCTCCGACCGTGGCTTGCCGAAGCCACGAAGCACATTAAACTCGCAAATTCCGGCCGCGCACCGATATATATAATAAATAACTCAAAGCAAAAGCGGAAGCGGAGCGGAAAAATAGCTCACAATGCGTTCTGGACACAGTAAAACATCAAATGTCGGTCTATCTGTCTGTCTATATGTTCGTTATAGAAACAAAAACTACTCAACGGATTTTAAAGAAACTTGGTACAAATATTCTTCATACTCCTGGGTATAGTATACTTTTCATCACACTACGATCAATAGGAGAGAAGAAAAATACGAAAAATGGGTGCCTCATGATTTGACTGATCTGCAGATAGAAACGCGTGTTGAAACTTGTGTTGCCTTGTTGACCCGGTACAGAAATGAAGGAATATTAGATTGAATTGTAACATGTGATGAAAAGTGGATTCTTTATGATAACCGGAAAAGAAAAATGCAATGGCTGACCCCAGGTCAAATGCCACAACAGTGTCCTAAAGCAAAACTTACCAATAAAAAGGTAATGGTAACTGTTTGGTGGTCTCAGCATGGTGTTATTCACTATAGTTTTCTCCGATCTGGTCAAGCAATAACGGCAGATGTCTATTGTGCCGAACTTCGAACCATGCTGACAAAACTAGCAGTTAAACCCCGACTCATGAATCGTACTTCACCATTATTGCTCCACGACAACGCGAGACCTCACACAGCACGAGAAACCATTTTAACCCTTCAGGAACTGCAGTTAGAAACTATTCGTCATCCTCCGTATTCACCAGACCTTGCTCCAACGGACTACCATTTTTTTCGTGATTTGGACAATTATCTACGTGACAAGAAGTTTTCTTCCCAGGAGGCAGTACAAAATGCTTTCACACAGTTTGTGCAGTCTAGATCGTCGGAGTTCTATCGCAAAGGCATTCATGACCTTCCCATTAGATGGCAGCAATGTATAGATAATAATGGCAACTATTTTGATTAAATAAATTTGTTAAAAATTAAAAAATAAACAATTTAGATTTTCAGTACAAATCGGCAATTTCATACTTTAACCCCTAATAGTAACGTGGCAATACGTTAAAAACACGAATCACGCGTCTTCGCGTGATGAATATATATTTAAAAATGTATAACCTTATGTTTTACAAATGCAAATTAACGGCTTTTTAAGCGACTTAAAAAAAAGGAGGAGGTTCTCAACTCGACACGTGTTTTTTTTCATATTTGTTACTTCATAACTTCATCATTTCTTATTCAATTTTGAAAATTCTTTTTTTGTTCGAAAGATTATAGTTTCAGATTGGTCTCATTTAATTTTTATGACAATCGGTCCAGTAATTTTGTGTTAAAATGAAAATAACGAATTTTCCCGTACTGTGGCGTTCACTATGCTAGGACACACTAAAGACTGAAAAATAAAATCTTTGTAACAAAAAACTTCAACGTCAAAATCACGAAAAAAAACTAAAAAAGGGAAAAATAACATCGTATGTGCTACCTTCAGAGGGCGTAGTGGCAGTTTGATCTGCCACTACGCCCTCTGTGACTGTGACGATCGCGTTATCGTAAACGCGAATTTATAAGTAATTAAAACAGCGCCATCTGTAGGCACTACTGCACAACTGTTTCAATTCCATATAAATTCGCATTTACGTTAACGCGATAATAACAGTACGAAAATATTGAAAACTCCCACTAGGCACACTAATCATTTTGAAGGCAGTGCCAACACAGTAATGCAGTAACTTAAGCCGATTAAAATTTAAAACATAAAGTTTTAGGATTTAAAGACCGTTCTTAACCGTGGTTCTTTCAGAAACGGCTTTAATTATTATGTCACTGACTTGCTTTGTATTTTTCGGTTTCAAGTTTTTTTTTGTTGTTTTGAAGTCGTTTTGTTAAAAAGATTTTATTTTTGTTGGCCATTTAGGTAATTCCAAGATTTTGGCTTGGCAATGAATGTGTTAAGAAAGAAAGAAAGCATGATATATACTTTTCCTAAGGCAGAAATTGAACCTAGTACCTCGTGATCCGCATGGGCTAAGCACTGGACCAACGAGACAATTACTATTATGTTATGCATGTTATGTACAGTGTTAAATGTTCAATTTTTAACCAAATTTCATTTTACATTACAGGTCAAACTTGCTGCAGAAGTATTTAGCAACACAGTCTACACCTCTCTATCGATGCATTTGAAGACACTCGAACGATTTAGAATGGATCATAATTATAGTGTCCCACCTATTAACATTGATAATGGCTTTTTCACTGCTGAAATAATATTATTCATGAACAATTTGTTTGATAGCCTTAATGGTGTTGGTCATAAAAGTACCAGTTTACGTAATGCTTTATCTTTAGAATCAGATCACTTTCAGTTTTGGAATGAAGCAGTGAAAAAACTACAATCAATGAAATTTGATGCTACAGGCTCAAGAGAAATGAGGCCAATTTCATTACGTAACTTTTGTCACGATATAAAAACTGTAAAGCATCTTTGGTCAGATTTGAAAAACATTTCAGGCGTTAACTTCTTGAGTCTCAAGCAATTAAACCAGGATCCCCTGGAAAATTTTTTTTCACAAATCAGAGGTCATGGTGGCTCTAATACACACCCAGATTGTCACAATTTTGTTTCGTCATTTAAGACATTGTTAATTAATGATATGACATCTGATAGTTCTATATATGCAAATTGTTCTCGCGATAAAGATAAAATGCTCGGTTCTCTCAGGAGTTTAATTAATAGACCAAAAATAGATATTCAATGTATTGATTACACATCTCAACATCAAAATTTAGATTTCATAGATACTTGTATTCCTTCCGAAAACGTTTTTCAAACTCAAGCTGTGTCATATATTGCAGGTGCAATTTGCAGATATTTATTTCCAAAACTAGATTGTGCAGATTGCCAAAGTTGTAAAAATGCACTATTGTCTGATGTAAATGAACCATTTCACTCTTTAATTGAATCCAGAGAATATAATGCAAGTACCAGAAATCTTTATTATCCGTCTCGTAATCTTTTGAGTCTTGTATGGCAATGTATTTATTTAATTGAACAAATATTGCCAAAAATTTGTAACGTTTACATTTACACAGATTTAATTAACGTATTTAAAAATCGGCTTGATACTTCTTTCTTATCTTGTGACAAGCATAAATTGGATTTTTTTAACGCTTTTTGGTTGTTTGTCATTAGAATGCAAGTCAGACAATGGTGTATTAATTTTAATAGGAAGATGCACAATGTAGATACTAGAAAGAAAGGAAAGGAAATGGAAGATATGCTTAAAAATAAAGTAAGTAAAGGTGCTAGCTATAGATCTACACGCCGCCGAAGTCAGTAATTTTTTCATACTGTATGTTTATATTCATATTTTCTTAACTTGGAATTTAAATTAAAGATTATTTTTCATGCTATTTATCAGTCTTTCAAATTTCCATTTTCAATTCTTTCATACTATTACTTTTGTAAGTGTAAGTTAATAGGTATTTGTATTCTATTATTATATTCATTTTTTGTTAAGACTATTTAACTCAAAAACTTACACAACTGATTTTAGAAATTCATTCTTTATTAGAAAGCTACATCTGTAACATGTACAGGGTGCTCGGGAGTATTCCCCATAAAGGAACCGAACTGCATAACTAATATTTTTTTTAATTAGTAAATAAAAACTTTTTATGTTTTCATACAAAATTCAAAAACTCCGACTATCCATGTAACACACGCCTTTATTCTATCCTTGCATTTTAAAATACGTAAAACTTGGCTACGTATAATTATAAATATGTATGTATTAATTTTCGTTAAAGAGTAACCCCAGAGTTATAGGAAATACTGCCAAACATCCTGTATAATCAAAACTAAGTTACTATTCCGGTAAAACCATGGAGTCTGCTAGTAATATACATATAATTAAGTATAAGTCCTAACATATCTGTGCCTCCTGTGATATCCTGTCCTTGTATTTTTAATTAGAAATTTTGCTCTTTGTATATTGTAATGTATATTTTTTTCTTTGTATATCACATTCTAATGTATATTGTAAAAAAAATTTACTAAATTTGTGAAAAAACGTTTAATACACTAAACTAAATTGAACATGCGGGATTTCACGGTATTTGGAACTATAATGCGTTTTTGTTGTTTTTGGAACTATAATTTTGCAAAACTTACAATCTTTGTTTTTCGTGTATTATAAATATTTACTAAATTTTCCTATAATACACATTACTAAATACTCAATTAGTGCTGGGTTAATTATACTTTTAATATTTATTTTTACAAGAGACACAGATATAAAATATAAGTATAATCAATAATTATTTAAATAAGTTTATAGTGTTACTCCAATTTTTCTTATAGGAACTTTTTATTTGATAGTGAAAATTATTAATTTTCACACAGACCCATTTAATTTAAATTTAACTTTCAAGACTTACCTAAATAATTGACATATTTTTTTTAGGTTTTTAGATAACCTTACCACTTAAACTTATTTTTGGTATAATGGTCTCTGATCCGGCATTAGAAATATATACCCTCATCTGTTTTTAGTGATGATAAATAATATTCACAGAGACACATAAAGAGGTTGCCAATACTTAATCTTACTGATAAGCCGTACTGTAGTATGTGGACTAATTACTAACAAACAAATTGAAAATGAGGGTATAAATCGCTAGCTTTTAAATTTAAAAAAAATATTCGCCTAATATGCTTGGACAATTCGTAATAATACCTAAACGAGGAGTAGGGTAGGGTAGGGATAAGAAATAAGTACGGTAAGACTGGAAGAGGTAGGATATGATTGATTTGCTGATGTGCACATAAGTCAAAGCGAAGCTTGACCAGGTCCAGTAGTTAATAATAATTATATTATTACTAATATTTTATGAAAACATTATTAATAACAATACATGATTTATAATAGAAATAATTATAAAATAACGTGTTTTGTACCCTAATTTGTAAAAATTTGTCTGTTGGTAAACAGTGCACATTGAGTATTGCTTTAGTATAGTTAAATTTCGGTTAAATGAAGCCCAAAATAAGCTTTCATTTTAAATATTAGACGACTAAATAATTGAAGAGGGTATTTAGCATTAACTCATCTGTTTATATCTGCCAACCCCTCTGTTGCAGCTGTGAAAGCAAGCAACCTTTCTGTTTTGAACTCTGTTGGGTATATTCTTCTAGAGTACGATTTTTTAATTAACTAATGAGGGAAGTAGATTAAATATTAAATTTAAAAAAAAAACATTTTATATCATACGGCCGCAATTTAATTAGGCAACTTATTTGCAATGTGTCAATTTGAATATTTTCTGTAATTTATTTTTTATCCATAATAAAACGGATGAAGGTAATAGGTATATATTTCATATGCCACATCTCCTACTAAAACAAAATGATTGTTTTATAATTAATAATTTACAAAGTCAATTACATTTTGTCAATCTATACTTCTATACTTATACTAATAATATAAAGAGGAAAACTTTGTTTGTATGTTTGTTTGTTTGTTTGTTTGTTTGTAATGAATATACTCAGAAACTACTGGACCGATTTTAAAAATTCTTTCACCATTAGAAAGCTACATTATCCACAAGTAACATAGGCTAAATTTTATTTTGGAAAAAAATAGTGTGCCGTAAGATATTTGGGTTTTTCGGACACAAGTGTAAAAAATCAACCAGAAAAGTTACTTATTTTGCGTACGCTGCCTAAACTATAAAAGATAGAACCATAAAATGTTCTAATTAGTTGTAGATCTTATTAATATCTACAAAAAAGGTAGTTGAAAATTTACACCGAGTTTCATTCGGACGAAGTCGCGGGCGTCCGCTAGTTTTATATAAAAGGAAAAATAGTAAAGAACTTCTAAGAATATTATTTTGATTCTGTTACTCGGTTCTGTCTCCAATTTATTTGTTTATTGATTCCTCATAATGTTATAGAAAAACAATATGTAAATGATTTTCCACCAGCCTAAAATTTGTAATTTTGGGGATTGTAAATGTTAATGACAATTGTAAATAATGATTTTTTTAAAAGAGCAACTACTGAGTTTCTTGCCGGCTCTTCTCGGTAGAATCTGCCTTCCGAACCGGTGGTAGAGTCGCTACACAATTAACAGACAACAAAATAAATATATTTCAATATACTATAAGACTTTTATTTCCTTTTATTGTAAATAAGTAAAAATAAATTTAGGTGCTCAAGTAGTGTAAGCGAAAACCGGAAATTTCTGAAATCGGTACAATGAAAAATCTTCAACAAGTGTGTGCGTTCAGCACTAATTTCTCTAATTACGATTTTTCACATCCCTAATTGTACTACGATTTCTATGCATGTGTTGAATCAGAAAGAGATAGGACTTTCCCCCCACATTTAATTTTTTCCCAAGAGTAAAAGAGAGGTCCGAGAAATTTATGAATGAAATTTTTATACACACATACAAAATTTCTAACCAGCACAAAGCTTTGTTCTGAGTCAGAGGTCTGCTTCATTTGTGGTCTGTGATGAAGATTTTATTGTTTTCAATATTTTTATCAAATCAAGTCACAGCACAAACGTTAACTTATTAAATAATCTGTGCGTTAATGAAGAGTCACAGACTCGCAGATATTACCAAAGCACAGATCAAGAATATATACTCCTTGGAGTCTCAGACCAATTATACAAGGACCAGTATTGTACCCATATTCACAAACGAAATTTTCTGTCATTTTCTAAGGAAAACGATCTTAGATCATTCAACTACACAAAAAGGTATTTTTACGGAGCTCTTTAACCGACGAACACGATTACAACTATGAAACATCGAAGCTATAGAGACAGTTTTGATAATCGCATTAGATCTTTGATCATATACTTTGACAGAAAATTTACGTATAGCGAGGCAGGTCCTATACAATAGTTGGTCTGAGCTTGGAGTAGAAGTGAATTAACAAGGAATTAACATACACGAAACCTTGGACTTTGGCTAGAAGCTTTGTGGTTATCTAGCAATAACCAATGAAGAAAGAGTAAGGAGGAACGGCCCTAAGTTGTCTTTATAATTTTTAGTTATACAAGTGCGATGAAAATATGAACCTTATGAGTAAAAATATATTTGTCTCATTCTCACCCACGTTGTTTTTAAAATGCTTTATAAGATAACATAATGTCAAACAGTTCTATGTATCTTTCAAAATCATTCAAATTATTACAAAGCTCCGCCTTCAAGCACGTAGGCGCCATTTAAAAGAATCATTTACATCCAGTGAAACTTCTATATGTCCATCTGATTGTTTTTGACGTATTCTTTTATTTGATATTGTTCTTGAAATCAGATCATTTCTATGATGTTTCTCGTGATTCTACATTTAGAAAGTGCAAACTGAATATATCTGCCGGTAGATAGGTATTAACGCAGAATAAAGATGATCCAGAATGAGTCTTTATTCTGTATCCTTGACAACCGCATGGATGTCATACAAACTGTTTTCATAATTTACATTTCAAAATTTAACACTAATAATATTTACGTAAATTAATCCTACTATCCTACTAATATTATAAACGCGAAAGTTTGTATGGATGTTTGGATGTATGTTACTCTTTCTCGCCGTTACCACTGAAGCAATTTAGCTGAAATTTGGAATGGAAATAAATTTTACTCTAGATTAACACATAGGCCATATTTTAATCCCGGAAAAATCCATGGTTTCTGAGAGCTTTGTGAAAAACTAAAATCCACGCGGACGAAGTCGCGAGCGTCCGCTAGTATAATAATAAATAACTACCTACCAATAAAAAAAACTCCATTTTATTTCTTTAGTTTATATGAACAGTTTTTAAATTTTTAAAAAAATAAGACGCCATTTTTCTTGAATAATATTGAAATTACTGATGCGACACTTCGTGTCGTACTGACTCGAGAAAGTATTCGTTTTTAGAATTTTGTATTTGACACGGCTACGACACCGTCGTGTTCTGTGCGCACTATCTGCCTATTATTCTTTAATCTGTGGGTATTAGGTATACAGGTACTTTATGTGGGCGGTTACAGCGCCATCTTTAAGAAATTTTTGCTTCTGACCTTTTTTCGTTTCCTCTTACTATTAGCTCTTTGGCAATAACAAACGACATTGACAGCTTACACTTGACAGCACAGATTAATTTCTACTACCTTGACAGCTTATATGTGACAGTGACATTGACATAAATATATTAGCCCCGAATCTGAAATGGAGTTTTTTTATTTAGAAAACTGAAATAAAGTTACTTGTATGCAAATAGCGTTATTTCTGTATGTAGAACCAATATACGCTACTAAATTTCTATATCATTAACATATGTGGTTCACAGAATTATTATGTAAATTCTCAATTTACTAAAACAAAAATAAGTTACAATCATGGTAAGTGCAAATCTTCTGTAAAATAATATTGATAGAAGATTGTTTATAAGTTAATCGTATAGGTTTAGAGTGTATTTTTATTTATTTGTAACTGAATTTACTCTAATTTATTTGCAGTCTGAGTTCGAAATTAATGAGGCGTTGGCCTCGTTAGAGATGCTAATGTCGGAGTTCTTCGCACCGACTACTAATAATTTTAGGAAAAGAGAAATAGAAAATATGCTAGAGAATTTTTCAAATAATCGCGACTCATGGAAGCACTGTTTGTTATTTCTACAAAAATCACAGAATCAGTATGTGTTAATGTTTATTCTCACTACACTTGAGGTAAGTCCAATGTGCAGTTCAATATTCTTTATGTCAGTCACATACACAGATTAAAGAATAATAGGCAGATGCAGTGCATGGAACACAGCAGTGATGCAGCCATCTAAATACAAATTGATAAACAAATACATTTTCAAGTCAGTACGTCAGACATAATAAGATGGACTATTTTTTATAAGTAATTATGGATTATTTGTTTATTAAAATATCAATTTATTTTGTTGTTAGTGTTAAATCTTGAAATACAAATTATGATAAAAGTTTGTATATGTGGATGTTAAGGACACACATGATTTTTAATTTTTTTATGCATTTCAGTGGCCTCACTGGGCTGCTTGTGAAGACTCATTCTGTATCTTTCTTTATTCTGTGGTCACATAACCAATAATAAACAAAACAAATATTAACTTATCTTGATTAACATTTCAGAAAATTATAAACAGACAGTGGATTAGTATATCAGATAATGAGAAAACAGAAATAAGATTAAATCTGATGAATGAACTGATGACAAAACATGAAACAATGCCATATTTTATTAGAAACAAATTGGCAGCACTTCTAGTCTCTATAGCTCGCTACGACTGGCCACATTTGTATCCTGATTTTTTTACTAATATTGTTGAGGTAGGTATTAAACATATTTCAAACATCAAAAAATTTTGGATTATGTATGTGAAATAGGATTTTGGTAATGAAATAGTAAATTGATAGAAAGTGACTCAAGGGCGTAAATTTGACATTTGAAAGTGTATTTTTCATATGGTCATTGTACTGAATACTTGAGATAAATAAGATATTCATCTAAAATTTCAAACAAACAACAAAATTTTTTGTGAAAGATCCAGTCACAGCCAATAGCAGTGGAATTGAAAATATTACTCTCTTACGTTGTGCCCATCACCACGTAAGAGAGTAATATTTTTTTTTAATTTTGATAAGATGAAAGAGACAGATATTTTTGATTCCACTGCTATTTGTCAACAAAATATCTCTATCTTGCCATGAGTTATATCATTGACACATGCAAGACGACATATGTGTGTGTGAGAAAGTAGAATAAAGGTTGTGTATCTTATTATACCTTCCAATAAAACAAACACAATTTCTAGCAATACATGTAAGTAATTTTTACTTTAATTCAGCAGACATTTTATATTCATATTTTTATGGTTTCCAAAGTTGCTAAAATGTGAGGGCCACCAGTGTATAGTTGGCTTGGTTTTGGCACAAGCAGCCAGTGAAGAGCTGGGAGCAGCCCGAGATACTGGAGTGTTACTACTCTCCACCAGAAAAAGTCAACTTGAAAGGCTTATGCTGAAAGGCATGCCTCAAATGCTATCGGCACTTAGTGGTAAGTAGGCTGAAGTTTTATTTTCTTTTTAAATATATTAGCCATGTTTTTTTAAACATGAGCAGTATTCTCTATTTCCACTAAATTAAGCCATTCTATTAGGATTGGATACAAATATAGTCAAATGGTTAAAGATCAAATCCTAGGCTTCTCTGATTTGTTAATGCCACCTAGCTGGAGCTACTTACGCAGGCTACAAACTAGTCAGTTGAAAATAACGGTCTGTAGCCCACATATAAAAAATAATTACAAATGTATTGACAATAAGAAATAAACTTACTAATTCCATAAGAAATAAACCAGAATTCATTTTGAATTTTATAATGGTAAATAAGTGTGATTTAAAATTGCAGCCATATTAGAGAGGAATGCTCAAAAGGAAGGTCAGTCCAATCCTCCTCCATCTCCTACCAGTGGAATGCCACAAACATCAGCCTTGCCCGATTTACTCGCCAATGCACATGATGTTCACTCGGCAGATAAGTAAGTATATATAGATCTGTAACTACAAAATAACATATAAAACAAAATTGCTTCCCATTATCATTCTGTAACTATGCTTAGATCTTTCAAGTTACAAAACAGATTTTAATGCAGTTCTCATGAATAAAAAAAGTTAGAGGAGAGAAAGCTTTTGACTTATACATATAGTTTAATATTGTTTTCCACTTGGAAGCAGTGGTAGACATCTAGTATTTATAATCTGTCTGTCTATTTGTCATTCGGGATAAACTCGAAAATACTAAACGCGGGTGAAATCGCGGGCATCTGCTAGTATAGAACAAGACACAGACTAAAACAAACATTATAGAATTATTAGACATAATTATATGGGTAATTATAAAGTGTAAAAGTTCTAAACTATTGTGTGAATGTTTTCAAGTGGACTAAAACAAAGCAAAAAATTTTTTGTGAATAAACTGTGCTTCAATTCAGTAGTAGTTTCTGATGTGCTTTATTTTCAGAGCACTAAATATGGAAATTGTAGTGAAGTGCCTCACCACACTGCAGCACTTGTTTCTGTGGTTGCCGCTCTCGTCGCACGTACCGCCATCGCTCGTCACTACCGTATTCTACTGGGGCAGTGTCGCTACACAATCACAGGTCAGCATAAAAGACATATGGATATCTGATATCCGCGGATACGAATATCCGGCGGAGAAGAAAGATCGGAATCTGTAACAGATCTTATAGCTTATAAATTACTTAAAACTAGTTCCAATATCAAAAACTGTGTTCGAAAGTCTTTATTATGGACTATGTCCACTTCAACGGCTGTTGATGTTAATGTTGATGATTGCTGATATATGGTTTTGGTAGCAGAGCGTGGAGGCGGCGCTGGCGGGGCTGGGCGGCGTGTGCGAGCTGCTGTACCGACGGTACGCGCCGCCGTCGTCGGCCGCCACGGCGCTGCGCCTGCACCACTGCGCACTGCGCCTGCTGCGCCACCTCACGCAGCACACGCACCACATGCATCGCGCGCACGTAGAGTGAGTACCGGCGGTGCGAGCCGCTGTAGCCTGTACCGCTGACATGACAAGCATATGAGGCTTTACAACCAATAGCGTGCACTTCATAAGGGCATATAAGTGCTGTATACCTTCTAGGATTACTGTCTGATAGTACTTAAAGACAATAAATAATATTATGAAATGAATATTGAAACATATGAAAATTAGTTATACCACTGTCAAGTAATGAATGCCATTGCAAGACAAAACCAAGTCAAAGTCAACATTGAAACTACCTATATGAATGAAGTTAAAAAGTAGCCTTACATGTCCTTAATATCACACAAAATCCATTTTAACTTATACACAAATCTACTTAACAGCATTAGTGAATGTTGATATTTCTTGTTATTGAAATTGTCATTAAAAATTATAATGGTTACTTGTTAAGTTCTCTAAAATTTTTTTTTTTTTCAGTTACTTAAACAAATTGGCAGAGTTTCTCAAATTGTTTGTATCTCTGCATTTCAAGAGGTTAGAAGCTGAGCCAGAGTTTGATGCTATAGACTTCTTGACATACTTATTCCAGTATACATTCCAGGTGACTATTCTGAAGATTTTACTTTTAGGGACTTTTATAACTGATTGTGTCAAGTTAGTGTCAAAACCTTTAACTTGTATAATTTGTGTCAAGTCAAAATCTTATTAAAATAGTTATTTTCAGTTCTGTACCATTCATATAATTTGAGTCCGAGTTTGTATGGAGATTGGGTTTCTCCTTACTTATAGACCCTTGGTTAGTCTACCCCATAAGATAGTTATCATGACTAAAATAGCTAACTTTTAGATCATCAAGTCACAAGTAAGATGATTAATGAAAGTTACCCTAGTTTGTCCTTTGTTTTAGTTTAAAGATGAAAAATTACAATGATTTAATAAAAACAATTTCAGGTGCCTACTTGTACTACATTTGTAAGTTGCTTAGATGTATGGATACAATTTATCGACGTGTTAAAGCCTGAAGATACTCCTAAGTAAGTGATTTTATACATCTATCATCATTATTAACACATATAAACATTATCGGCAGATGGACATCCAATGCTGGAATAGGTCCCTGGTTGTAAGAACCCCGTAACCTGTTTGATGTCATTGGTCCAATTATTGGGAGGTTGAATACAGCGCGTATCGGTGCGGGGCTCAGACTAATTACATAAGGACCTGCCTCGATAGACGTTACTTTTATATTGTCAAAGTATATGATCAACGATCTAATGCTATTATAAAAAATGTCTCTATAGAATCGTGTTCGTTGGTTCTCTGTAAAAATACTTTTTGTGTAGTTGAATGGTGTAAAAACTGTCAACAACTTCAACCTCGTTTTCCACATAAAATGACAGACAATTATTTTGTTTGTGAATTTGGGTGCTAAACTAGTCTATGTCTGTCTAAAGTGCGGGGTCGTCATTCGATCACCTTGAACTATATGCCCCGTCCATCACCACTTCAGCTTTCTGACTGATTGAAATTTGCTGTCAATAAAATGAAAATACTAAGTTTACTTTCGAGAATACAGTCCACTATAAATAGAATAAACTGATATTTTGGTAATTATTATTAGTTAGTACCCATAGTATTTTTTGCTCCTTTCAGATATTGGGAAGCTCTGCAAGCTCTAGTGAATGGTATTTTAAACAAAATACAGTTCCAACACAACAAGGCGCAATTACAACATCTTGACAATGACTCCTGTGATGATGACGTAAGTCTTCTACTATCAATAGCATGCCTTTATGATAGGGATACCAAGATATAGATATTCTATTTTGGGAAGACTTGCTATGGTTGTAATACGTAGTTGTAATTTGTACAGACAGGCACGTTTGTGTGTGAAACTGAAGTGTCTAAGCAGAATCACACTATAATATTATAAAGGCGAAATTTTGTTTATAAGTGTGTGTGTGTGATGTTGGTTCCTCCCTTGCGCTGCGGCTACTGAAGCGATTTGACTGAAATTTGGAATGGAAATTGATTTTTTCTGGATTAACACATAGACTACTTTTCATTCCGGAAAATCCATGGTTCCCGCGGGATTTGTGATAAACTGAATTCCACGCGGATGAAGTCGCGAGCGTCAGCTAGTATATAAATTATCATCTGCCTGTAATTGGTTGCTAAGCATTGGTGTCACACGCTGCTCTCTGTATCACTCTACATATTTTAACAATGCGTCTCTGATATGCTAACATTCCTTTAGTTTACACACTCAAACGCGTTTGTGCAACATCTAGTGCGAAAGCGTCTTCCAAAAAATAGAATATCTACACCAGATAGGTACTATATGTCTAGTACATCATTAACAACCCATACTTATTCGGCTCACTATTAAGCATGAATCTCCTCTCAGAAGGAGAAGGGTTAGGCCAATAAACCACCGTGCTGGACCCAATGTGGATTGGCAGACTTCACACATGTAGAGAATTAAGAATATTCTCAGGTATGAAGTTTTCCTTACTATGTTTTTCTTTTACCGCTTGAGACACCGCGATATTTAATTTCTTAAAATGCACATAACTGACGAGTTGGAGTACGCCCTTTGAATCGAAGTGAGAGGCCATATCGACTGATATCACGGATCAGTCTAGTACATAGTGTGTTACCTGCTATATTCCATTAGATAGACTTAAGATAGTGCTTCACAGTAAGTCGAAAATGGGTTGTTAATGATGAATAATGATGACTTGAACCTAACACAACAACAACAGTTAAGGAAGAACAACAACTTAACAATAAATATATGTTATGGAAGTACATAAAAATATTCAATTTGGCAATATTTATTGTTTGTTACTAAAATTGTTTTATTTATTTCTTTGCAGGGAGAAACCGAGTGGCAAAAGTTCCTAAAGCACTGTATAGAATGTATCGCGAGAGTGGCGGACTTGGCGCCGCTAGACGTTTTCACTGCTGTGGTGAGTTAGCAATAACTTGTATATTGTTATACTAACCGACGCCCGTCCGCATGGAAAACTTAAATCATGACATTATTTATTATAATATGTGCTATAAAAATGTAATCTTATGTTATATCATATTAACCTCTTATCTTCCAGTTTCAGTGATTAGTTAATAACTTAAAGCAAATTGAGAAAACAGCTATATTACGTCAATTAAGAAACACTTTATTTATATGATATTTTGCTAGCTATCTATACCTTTGCTCAGGTGTAAAAGCTTTTTCTATACTCGGGAATAATACTTTTTGACTGAGGAAGATATCAAAATTACTGTTTTTGTGTAAGATAGCATGAGACGAGACAAAGACGAATGTCGATAGATAGCAGCCGGATCAACAATATCACCATCTCTTTCGATTCGTTGGGAAAAAGAGAGATCGATTTCATCTCTGCCGCTTAACAAACGACAGTATAGTCTTTCCTCTTCACGAGATTGACACATGCAAGGCCTACAGATAATTTTTACATATTTTATTTTGTAGATTTCTGAAAATCTTAACAGCAACATGTAATTTCCCAAGAGCATCAATAGCTCAACGTTAAATCAGCCGGACTCGTCACTGAGAGGTTGTTGTTCAGTCCCCGCCCGCTGGACCATTCGTAACCCCTCCTAACACAGTTTAATTCAACTAGATGGAGAGCAATGGGAAAACATAATTTTTTTTATCCAAAAAAGGAAATATTTTTTTTTTTATAATCGGACTGTAAACATGTATGGAATACGCATATCGTGCAGATGGAGCGCTGGCAGTGCCTGGCGGGCGTGCACGCGCGCGCGGCGGGGCGCGGAGCGGGCGCGGGCGCGGACGCGGAGGCGGAACGCCTGCTGGCCGCGCTCCTCGACCTGGCCACGCTGACGCGCGTGCTGGGCCGCCTGGCGCCCTCCCTGCTCGCTGGTGAGACGAATCCCCGAGAGGGAGATATACAACAGTAGATCATAAAACAGTAAACATAACAAGGATTATTAATAAGCGATTTAATTTTATAAAATGAACAAAAGATTACTGTTACAATTATCAGACTTGTGTGATTTTTGAGCAAAAAAATGTCGCTTAATTCTTAACTTATTTATTTATTTTCTTAAGTTAAAAACTAGCCTCACAGGATAATCCAATTCGCTGACTTACTCGTAGCACTCTATTATAACTCTACTTAATTAAATATATACATTTAAAAATTAATACTGCTTGGTACCTCTCGGTACCTTCAGAGTGCGAAGTGCAAATGTCAACGTAATTCGAGGACGAACAACGCCACAAAAAGCCTTTATATCTCAAATAAACTATCGATTTAATATTTTTTATAAGTTTTTATTTTCTTATTCATTGTGTAAGTGCCGTAGACTCCTTAATGGGATCTCGGCAGCGTCACTGAGCGCAGAAGCATCGCCTGATGGGGCAGAAGCAGAGTAGATGGGCTGAACGACTTTCTAAGGGCATCTCTTCTGAGACTCGGACCTCGGTTTAGATGGCCATTCGAGAAGGGTGTTTTGGCCTGAGTGTATCAGTCGCTAACTATGGGCCTTATAAGAAAGCTCAAAGTCACTCAGCGGGCGATGGAGCGAGCTATGCTTAGTGTTTCTCTGCGTTATCGAATCAGAAATGAGGAGATCCGCAGACGTACTAAAGTCACTGATATAGCTCAGTGAGTCGCGAAGCTGAAGTGGCAATGGGCAGGCCACATAGTTCGAAGAGCCGAGGGCGTTGGGGTCCCAAGGTGCTGGAGTGGCGACCCCGCACCGGAAACCGCAGTGTTGGTCGACCCCCCACTACTGTCGGGTCGACTGAAGACAGGACAGAAGGGTTGCAGGAAGCCGCTTGATGTTCGCGGCTAGAGACCGTTTTGTTTGGAAGTCCATGCACAAGGCCTATGTCCAGCAGTGGACGTCCATCGGCTGACAATGATGATGATGATGATGTATCAGTCCGGGCGTCTCCGAAATCGTCAGTTTTTATAAGTACAAAATATAAAAGGAACGATCTTAAGAGTGTGCAATATGTAATTTGGTGGTTACGAATGGTTCTGGATCTCAGATTCTAGAAAAGTTTGGAGCTTGATATTTGGGTAAATGATATTTCAAAGTGTTAGCTTCGTTATGACTATACAAAATACACAATTTGTAAAACTTTTCTCGATAGTTTATTTTTTTGAAAAATACATGTTTTGCTCACATTTTGCTTTCAATTTCAGGGAAAGCAATATTATTTTCTTAAATTTTTGTTTTGTATAGAAAATTAGGTATATATCTTGAACATGGCCATTTTGTTTTTCGTTATGTTGTTTAATTCACTTGCAATTAGACAAAAATGGTTTTGGCGCTCACGTCATAAAATTTGCGACGCGCGCCAATCGCTACGTGCTTTTCACTCACGTGAAAGTCATAATTCGGCGTCTCGTTTGCGCTTCGAATTTTATCCATATCGTACCGACACGCTGCGCGCTCTTAAATACAAACATGTTCACCGGCAGAGCCTGAAAGCAGTGCATCAAGCGGGTCGACGGCAGTGGGCGCTGCTCGCGGCTGCGCGGCCGGCGCGGCGCTGGTGGAGCGCTGCGCGAGCGCGCTGGCGGGCGCGGCGCTCACCCGCCCGCACCGCACGCATCCGGTGCCCGCGCTGGCCCGAGCGCACGTCATGCTGTGAGTACAACATTCTGAAATATTTTCCACTATCGCACAAGTTAAAGAATAATAATAATAATAATAGTTTATTTAAAGGTAAAAACCCAGTGTAAAACAAACATAATAATAATAACAATACACCTGCCATCCGTCTGGAGTGACATATTTTTTTCAAACAAATAAATAAAATTAAAATAATTTAAATATATACGCTACAAATAAGCCAAATCAAATAGAAACAGTAAAATGAATTTGAAGAACATTATAAACCATAGAAAATATGCGACGAGTTGGCGGCCAGAGCACCAGCGCACGAAATAACATCTTCATATCGTCGTCGACGTCGCCGTCGTCGTCTGAGGAATTTAAGACCCCGCCAACATCTGCTGGGGATGAGACACCCGTGCGGACGACTCATCGGGGTGTCACCACACGACGACGGCAACACCAACAACAACAGCAACAACACCAGCAGGACGTCGACGAGATACCACTACCGGAGAGCTTGGATCAAGAGGGGCTGCGGGCTCCTGTGAGTGCTCCCGCTACCGGTGGTGTAGTGCGTCGCATGAGATGGTCTCGTCCACTCAATGAGAGCGTCATGCGAGCGTACTATGGGGCGACAGAGGGGGGAACTAACCTTACTGCGTACCGGTCAAGGATGTTGTCTATGTTTCAGACTCTTGAGCCAACAGTGACCGTGACTGCGCAGCGACTATCGGATCAGGTGCGAGCAATCCAGCGACGTCATCTGCTAGATGAAGCTCACCTTGAACGACTGCGCTCTACTTCAGTACAAATCGATACCATCCGTAGCTTACCTCAGCAAACATTGCAAACCAACATCCCAGAGGTGCTACAGGATGGTATCGATATGCAAGTAAGTAGCCAGAATTATGAGCAATTGAGGAGAACTTTGGAGGATTCTATTGTGACATACAGGTACATGCCTCTTAATTTAAGACCAAAATTGCCTCGTTTGCCTGTACATAGACGAAATATGGCGTTAGTGGGGGTTCTAGATCAGATTTTAGGTGAATATCTCGTAACATCTGAGGACCTAAGTGATACGCATTCGATTCTATTCTGTGGAGCCGTTGCGGCGTGTCGTATTGCGGGTGTCAAATTCCCTGAACCACGCACGGTTCCGCAGAGGACGGGTCAAGCACCAGCTTGGCGGACCAGAATCGAAAGGCGTATCACACTGACTAGAACTCTCATAGCTAAGCTAATCTGCTTCAAGGAGGGCAACAATCGCCCTAGAGTTATGCGATTTGTGAATCAGGCTTTTGCTGGGACTGACACACGTCCGTTCCAGTACTTGGCTTGTGTCACCGAACGCATTGACTTCTTGAAGCAGAAAGTCTATGCATGGGCACAACGCATTAGGCGTTATAAAGAGCGCATAGACCGGTATAATCAGAATAGAATCTTTCAAAGTGACCAACGGAAAGTGTACAGGAACTGGGAACGATCCAGTGCCTGTGTGACAGATGGGGAACCTCCGACTTCTGATGCTATGTCAGATTTCTGGCGTAGCATCTGGTCGGCCCCCGTAGGCCACACTGAAGGTGATTGGATGAGTACTGTCAAGGAAGAGTGTGCAATGGTGGAACAAATGATTCCGATATCCATTACTACAGAAAATGTAAGTTGTGCAATTCGTCCGGCGTCAAACTGGAAATACCCAGGACCGGACGGATTGCACAACTTCTGGTTAAAATGGTTTCGTAGCGCCCATTCTATCTTGGCAGTGCAATTTCAAAATGCCATTGACACTGGATCGCTACCGGCATTTTTAACAACTGGTGTCACGTTCCTGCTACACAAATCCGGAAGTACCACAGACCCCAAAAACTACCGACCGATAACATGCTTACCCACCATCTATAAGCTCCTTACATCCATTCTGTCATCAAAATTAACGATGCATATAAATGCAAATAATATTTTGGCCCCAACACAGAATGGATGTAAGGCCCGGTCTCGTGGTACAAAGGAACTTCTCCTCATAGACACTGCTATTTGCCAACAGGTTCGGCGAAACAGAAAAAATCTCACAGCTGCTTGGATAGACTACAAGAAGGCCTATGATTCGGTGCCTCATTCATGGCTCATGGAGGTCATGCGGTTGTACAAGGTCGATACAACACTATGCTCTTTTCTTGAGTCATGTATGAGACAGTGGATGACAGTTCTTCGTCACCCAGGCGCTTCTGAGTGTTCTGAATCGAATGAACTGATAGGGATTAGGCGAGGTATTTTCCAGGGCGATAGTTTGAGCCCTTTATGGTTTTGTCTAGCCCTTAATCCTCTCAGTACTTTACTGCGGGATTCAGGGCTAGGCTTTCGCCTTCGCAGGGGTGGTGAGCTCATATCTCACTTGCTTTACATGGATGACCTCAAGCTGTATGCATCAAAGCGTACAGACCTAGTGTCATTGCTGAAGATTACTCAAACCTTTAGCAATGACATAAGGATGGAATTTGGTGTAGACAAGTGTGCGGTCATCAATGTAGAGCGAGGAAGGATAGTGAGCTCCGAGAATATAGTTATTTCAGAAACTATCATTCTCAGATCACTCCTTGAAGGCGAGACCTATAAATACCTTGGAATGACAGAAGCACTTGGTATTGAGACAGGGAATATGAAACAGGTAGTGAAGGAACGCTTCTTTGGCCGCCTGAAAAAAGTCCTAAAAAGTCTTTTATCAGGCGGTAACAAGGTGCGTGCCTTCAATAGCTGGGTCATGCCCTTACTCATATACACTTTTGGCATTCTAAAGTGGACTCAAACCGAACTGGATTCCCTGGACTGTAAAGTCCGCAAACTGCTGACGTCATACCGGATGCATCACCCCCGTTCATCTGTAATGAGATTGTACATCCCACGCAAGTGTGGAGGACGTGGCTTCTTAAACGCCAAGAACCTCCATAATCGTGAGGTGTGCAATCTCAGAGATCATTTTCTCAAGATGAATGTGAGTATGTTTCAGGATGTCGTTGCAGTGGATAAGGGACTTACCCCGCTATCCCTAGGCAAAGAGAACTGGCGCAAGCCTATAGTAATTAGTAACTCAGATCGTGTGGCAATATGGAAGAGCAAGGAGTTGCATGGACGATTCTACAAGGCCCTTACTGGGCCGGATGTAGATCAAATAACATCTGTATCTTGGTTGCAATTCGGTGACCTCTTTGGGGAAACCGAGGGTTTTGTCTGTGCAATTATGGACGAAGTTATAAAGACGAGAAACTACCGGAAACACATTATGAAAGATGGCACTCTAGACATCTGTCGAGCGTGTCATCGTCCTGGGGAGTCCCTCAGGCATATTGTGTCCGGGTGTTCTCACCTTGCTAACGGCGAATACTTGCACAGACATAATCAAGTAGCCAAGATAATCCACCAACAGCTTGCTCTTCAATATGACCTTATCGATTTTGAGATGCCTTACTATAGGTACGACCAAGCGTCAGTTCTTGAAAATAGCAGTGCATTGCTCTACTGGGACCGAACGATTATCACTGACAGGTATATTGTAGCCAATAGACCTGATATAGTGCTAGTCGATCGGTCAATGCGTCGTGCAATAATTGTTGATATTACGGTTCCACATGACGATAATCTGGTTAAAGCCGAAAAGGAAAAAGTATCAAAATACTTGGACCTTGCTCACGAGATTACCGCCATGTGGAATGTTGAGTCAACTATTATTGTTCCGATAGTTGTTTCAGTCAATGGTCTTATAGCGAAAAGTTTCGACCAACACCTTAAGAAGCTTTCGCTTAACTGTTGGATCAAGAGTCGGATACAAAAGGCAGTGATTCTTGAGACGGCGCGTATTGTGAGGAGGTTCCTCACTCTGGAGCCCTGACCACCGGTTGCTTGGGCACTCAAATGTCCCGCAGCGGGAGGGTGAATTTTTTTTATAAATTTTTAATAATGTTTTGAATTTTACACTTATATTGTTAAAAATTTAAAAAAAAAGAAGTAATAAATAAATGAGAGTAATAACAATACAAAAATAGTAAAAATAGTAATTAAAATTGACATTACACTAATTTAATTGTTTAACTAGTATAGGTATCCGTATTATGTATACATATTCGTATGTTCTGAATAGGCAGTTAGATCGCACGGAACACAGTGATGCAGCCATTCCATATACACATTCAAAAACTAATACATTCTCAGTACGACCTCCGTGGCGCAGTGGTATGCGCGGTGAATTTACAAGACGGAGGTCCTGGGTTCGATCCCCGGCTGAGCCGATTGAGATTTTCTTAATTGGTCCAGGTCTGGCTGGTGGGTGGCTTCGACAGTGGCTAGTTACCACCCTACCGGCAAAGACGTACAAGTGATTTAGCGTTCCGGTACTATGTCATGTAGAAACCGAAAAGGGGTGTGGATTTCCTTCCTCTTGTCTTTTGTGTATTATGTTGTATTATGTGTGTGTGTGTGTCCAAATAAAATAATTTTCTTTCTTTCTTTCTTTCTTTCTTTCTTTCTAAAAAGGCGTCATATGTTTTTAAATATTTTAAAAACTGTTCACAAAAAAAAAGATGGAGAATTTTTTAAAGGTCAATCGAAAATCGCCAGCACGAAAAAGTGTCAAGTTCCGCCTGAACAGATGAAATGAAAAATACCAAGAAGAAGACCTAATTATATAAATGTAATATACAGAAATCTAGAAAAGGTACTCAATTCGCAATAACCGTAACTACCAATTCGCTATCCGGGGTCAAAAATCCAATTTATCAATAATCTACTCAAGATGACAAGAAAATCAATCCAAAGGTAAAAGTTTCATTGTGACTCTTACATTTTTTTTGAAGTGATAACGTCTTGTAAATCTATAAACGCGTTCTGCTCGTGACGCATCTATCTCTCTTCTTCTCTATCTAATCATTCCAATGTTTTCATTTGACATTATGATGTAGTTATCATGTTATATATTAAAAATAAATTGCATTGTCGTTTTTCATTACATACTAGTATCACATTATATCTGTAGTTTAATTAGTAATTATTTATTATTAAAATGTAACACATATTTGCTGCTTATATTAATTTAGTTAATGTGAATTTATTTGTACATTTATATTAGCTGTGACGTCACACAGGTCTCAGCTGAAAATCAGCGCCGTGTATTATACTTGTACGTAGTGCACGGCATATGCTGAGCTGGACACCCTTTCTTTTTAAGAGTTACAGACAGACATGCCGTCATAAGGTTAAGGTACTGACTGTCTGTAACTTTTAGATTTGAATAAATTTATTTTCTTTCTTTCTTTCAATCAATCAATCAATCAATCAATCATTTTTTTAACTCCACAGGCACGCGGAGATGTTCGCGTGCATGGGCGCGTGGTGCTGCTACGCGGCCGAGTGCGGCGTGCCGCTGCACACCATGGACGGGCTGCTCGGCGCCGCGCTGCCCTTCCTCGTGCCGCACGACGTGCCGGTCAGTACATACATATCAGTAGGTGTAGGGGATCCGGCTCGAAGGACCAGAAAAACGATTGTAGGGGATAAAAATAACACAAGAACGATTTAACAGGCAAAGCAGTGTGCGCGCGCTTATGGTGTCACCGCAGTTCGTACGTGAAGGCTACTGGTTGGTTGATGCCGAGTGCATCTATTTTCTAACAGTGGCGCGAGCGCCGTTCCATTTTACTTTATTATATTATTAATCCTATCGTTTATGAAGCCACTGGAATGTCACTCAAAAAGTTCAAAGTGTTTATTAAACGCAAGCTTTTAGTAAATTCATATTATAGTGTTTATGAGTATTTAAATGATAAAAAAGCTTAGTGTTAAACTGTTTTATACAACTGTGTGCTTAGTTTTAAATAAGTTTGTGAAATGGTGGTAAATAAAAAAAAAATAAACATTGGCTGAGTTTGTTGTGGACTCTTCTCGGACCAAGGCGCGTTTGAAACCGTCGTAACTTTAATTTTAAGTTTTCGAATGATTATTATCACCGTTATCTTAAGTTTAATATTATTGCCTGACGTTTCGAAAGAGCTTGTAAACTGAGCCTATTTGAAATAAATGAATTTTGACTTTGACTTTTATTGCGGACGTCGTCTTCGCCGGCGAAGACGCTGTGTAGCTGTGAAGTGTAGCCCGGGAAGATAAGAATGAACTTCATGACGTTTCCAGGAGCCACCTCTCCTGTGCCACGCGGCCGCGCACCTTCTGCTCAGCTTGTCCAAGAACGTCAAGTTCACAACCGATCTCATGGCGATGTTGGGAGACTTGTTCAATCACGCCCAACGCTCGCTGCACTATCTGGAACCGAAGGTATTGTATTTTTGTTAATGAATTATGTAAATTTGCATGTACATAATGGCCAAAACATCTACTTTATAACTCATTCTTAATATTCTTTGTCATTTACAGCTGAAGGATTTATACATAATACGCCATTATCTTTTATTAAAAATATTTATTACTTTTACATTAACTAGTCTACATATTTGAGCCGTGACCACAGAGAAGAGAGAGTAAGATGACAGATGACAATTATAGATAATTTTTATATGAAGTTCTCAACGAAATCCTTATTACGTGTACTACATGAAATTAATATTGTTTATATTAAATTTGATACGAGTCGACTACCGTATTGCGTGCGCAGACGGCGGGCGTGGTGCGCGAGGCGCTGGTGGCGCTGGCGCTGGCGCGCGGCGCGGGCGGGCACGAGGCGGCGCGCGCGCTGCTGGCCGCCTGGTCGGCCGCGCTGCCCGCCGCCGGCCCGGCCGCCGCGCTGCCGCCGCTCACCGCGCTGCTGCACGCCTTCGCTGATGCACCCACTGCCGCCAAAAAGGTAACAGCGCATTCAAATATACAGTGGCCCACAATGGAGTCGGGCCTTCCTTCATATATCATCTCCTTAACCCTAAGTCATAAATTTTGACGGACTTAGGGTGACGATGTTTCTTAACGACCACTATCATATTTTAATGATAATAATCCGGAGCTCCTGACCGACGGCTTAACGTGCTCTTCGTAGCACATGGGTTTGTGTAACACCACCAACTTTCTGAGTCCGACTGAAAATTTCTTAGAAAAATCCAACCACCAATCGAAACAGGAATCGAACCCTAAATCTTGTGATTCAAAACCACGTTCGAGAGCAGGATATAATAGGCGTAATGTGTTCAGATAATAGCCGAGGGCGTGTGCGCCGCGGCGGAGAGCGCGCTGCGGCTGCTGTGCGCGCCGGCGTGCGCGGCCGACGCGGAGATCACCGACTTCTTCCTGGCGCTGTTCACGGCGCTGCTGCCGCAGCTCGGCGCCTTCGCCTACACCGCCATCGACGTCTTCCTCGACGTCGCGCAGCGGTGAGCTGGCTCATATGTATTTATAGTAATCGTTTAAAAGGAACAGGTTTACGCGCTTCGAACCTGCTCTTTTCCTTTGACGTTATATTATGACACTAAAAACAAATAGGTCGTCTGATGATAAACGGATGACCATCGCCTATAATAAAGAAACATTTTTCACGGCCAGTAGCGGGTTCTTTGATGCAAAAATCTCATAACGAGCCTGTGTTGGAGAAGGAATATTCCCGTTCAACACCTTGTGCACAGTATAATATTGAACTCATTCTTTAGTGTGTTATCAAAGAACTAACCATTGCTACGTGTACAACGGGTTATACATATATTTTAGCCCGTCACGCAATATGTGCTCACACGTATCCACAAAAGTAAGAATGGTCGATGATGTTTCGCGCGCACCTAAACTGACGGCGCAACACGTATGTGTGTGCAGAGGTGACGGCGACGGCGCGGGCAGCCTGGAGCGGCTGGTGGAGTGCGTGCGGCTGGGCGTGGAGGCGGGCGGCGGCGGAGTGCGCGTGCACGCCGTGCTGCAGCTGCTGCAGGCGCACGTGCTGCCGCGCGCGCACGCCGCCGCGCCCGCACTCGCGCGCGCCGCGCACCGCCTGCTCGCGAGGTACACAGTGTAGACAGCCTGGAGCGGCTGGTGAAGTGCGTGCGGCTGGGCGTGGAGGTGGGCGGCGGCGGAGTGCGCGTGCACGCCGTGCTGCAGCTGCTGCAGGCGCACGTGCTGCCGCGCGCGCACGCCGCCGCGCCCGCTCTCGCGCGCGCCGCGCACCGCCTGCTCGCGAGGTACACAGTGTAGACAGCCTGGAGCGGCTGGGCGTGGAAGCACTCAGGTGGTAACGCTGAATTCATTGTAATATATGAAATGTACGTTCAATGTGTTCTGTGTGCAGTGTGCTGGTGCACCGCTGGCGCTACTTCTTCCCGCACAAGTGCGAGGGCGAGGAGGCGGCGCGGCGCACGGCGGAGCTGCGCGGCGCGCTGACGGCGCTCGGGCGCGCGCTGCTGCAGCCCGACATCGAGCTGCTGCGCATCAACCTGAGCACCCTCGACACGCTCAACACTAAGTGGAAACTGTATCATAAGGTGCGCCGCTCCCACTGTCTCGTTCAGCGCACGGCGGTAGCCCGACGTCTGCTGTGATAGTATGTCTTCTTACATCTTGTCTTCGTAAGTGAGAAGAAAATTATCACAATATTTGCGAAAAAACGAGTGTCCTTTAGACCATACGACTGCAGTGAAACAAACAGTCTTTCAAAAACAAAAAACAAAGCGCCATCTATAAACTTCAGGCATAACTGCATCGCAACAGGTTCTTAATGTGTACAAATAGGTATTGTTTAAAAGTTCTCTAAAAACGCCATCTACTGGTAGTTTAAAATAACAAACACTGTTTCACTTTGCCTGTAGATCGCGTAATTTAAAAGCCTCGCACAATTACACTTTTCGTAACGCTTTCACCAGTTTAATCCCGAAGTCGAGCGTGCCTAAAGAAGTTTACTTCAAAATTGTAATTGAGGTGCGAGAAACTAAATACTCATTTAAAGCAACAATTCTAAATTAGTTTTAATTTGGTTGTCAGGCGATCTTCCGGCAGGAGTTCATGTGCTCGGTGCTGTCGGTGCTGCTGTCGGGGCTGTCGGAGGGCGGCGCGCGCGCGCTGCTGCGCGACGAGGCGCTGGCGGCCGTGCACGCCATGGCGGCCGTGGACTTCGCGGCCTTCCGGCGCGCCTTCCTGCCGCACTTCGTGCAGTCGCTGCCCGGCCTGCAGCCGCAGCACGCGCGCCTGCTCGAGGACTTCCCTCCCGACACGGTACACATACACCTTAGACCATTTAAATAACAGGACCTGCCTCGCTGACCGTTACCCCTCTGGCAGAGATCAAAAATCTATGATCTAACGCGGTTATAAAAAAACTTGCTATAGAATCGATGTTTCATTGTTGTAATCGTTTTCGTCGTGTAAAGAGCTCCATAAAAATGCCAAAAAAATAAAATAAAATAGAAAATTCTTTATTTCGTTCAAAACGAGCCCAGCAAAGAATTTTGAGAATGAATTTTTTTTTATTAAATAACTGAATTAAATCAGTCATTTAATAAAAGATAGAAGTAATAAATGGGAAATTAGTAATTCTTAACTTCTTTCAAAAATGAAGTAATACCTGAAAGAGAAACTTAAAAGTTAGTAGCGATTAGTAGCGCCATCTCTCGTGTCAGACTTGCTTTACTTCGCTAGCTCCATCAGTTATAATAAAAGATAGAAGTAATGAATAAGAAAATAGTAATATAGTAATAGGGTGGTAACGAGCCACGGTCGAAAACCTCTTACCAGCCAAAAAGTCAGCCAGTTTTACTTAAAGTGATAATAATAATGATCATGATTTTATTATCCCTCAGGATCTACCAACGTTCACACAGAACATCCAGCGGCTGATGAACGACGTGAACTGTTACCGCACGTATCAGTCGCTCGCCTGCAACACCATGGGCTCCTAGTACTTACAGTGAGTTGCCCACGCGTGGGACGACGGTGCTGTGATTTCATGTCACCACCTGGGCTATTCGCTAACTCAGTGCCTTTCTTGAGGCTGATGTTCACGGAGCCTATTTGATACACATACATTTTACATTACAAAAAGTCATATTTCGTAGCATATCTTCTGTAGAAAACTGTTTTTATAAAACAAATTGGGTGAATTCCTGAAACTACCGAGTCAGCGAATAGCCCAGAAATATAAGATAATATAATATGTATAATCATACTGATCAACCGTTTATTGACGGTTGATGATAATTGTTGATGAAATGTTTTAAATAATAAATAAATAAACAGCTCAATTACCCATTAAAGCTTTTAACAACATTTCTGGAGTATTTAGTATCCCTATTTCACAAAAGTGAGTGAGGTCTTGAAGAGCAGAGATGATGTTGTCAATGTAAACTATTTTTTAGGTTTCCACACAATCAATTTTCTGTTTTCCACACAATATTTTTTTAGTTTTCCACACAATAAATTTTTAGTTTTCCACACAATAAATTTTTAGTTTTCCACACTATCAATTTTTAGTTTTTTCACACAATCAGTTTTTGGTTTTCCACACTATCAATTTTTAGTTTTTTCACACAATAAATTTTTAGTTTTCTACACAATCAATTTAGTTATCCACACAATATTTTTTTAGTTTTTTCACACAATCAATTTTTGGTTTTCCACACAATCAATTTTTAGTTTCTTCACACAATCAATTTTTGGTTTTCCACACTATCAATTTTTAGTTTTTTCACACAATAAATTTTTAGTTTTCTACACAATCAATTTAGTTATCCACACAATATTTTTTTAGTTTTTTTCACACAATAAATTTTTGGTTATCCACACAATATTTTTTTAGTTTTTTCACACAATCAATTTTTGGTTTTCCACACAATCAATTTTTAGTTTTTTCACACAATCAATTTTTGGTTTTCCACACTATCAATTTTTAGTTTTTTCACACAATCAATTTTTGGTTTTCCACACAATCAATTTGTAGCTATCTTGATCATTGGACTCGGTTCTTATTTCTTCTTTTCTCATTTGTCATGTATTTTGTTGCAAGAGTAAAAATAACAAAAGACTAATAATTATTAAGAATCCTGAAATAGTTCTAAACTATTTGGAATATATTTCAACCAAATTAGCTGGGTTGAGCCGTTTGTTTATTTCATTATGACGTCCCCTCTACACCATCAACCATATAGACGAATACGTCTCCTTTTTTTGGTATTTAGTTTTGTATTTTTCGTGCTTCCTTAATTTATGACCTTTTTAATTAATGGACAATCCCTAAACAATAATGGTTGGCAATAATGGTGATTCTGTCTCTGTCATCACCGATGGTGTATAGGAGGTATTATGGAAATTAATTATGATAGTTCAAATTATGTATCTTTTCAGCCAGAGTTGATAATCGTGAATTTTGTATGAAGTATAATCGAACCATGAGAGTTGATCAACGTTGATCATGGTTGATTTCATGTACCTCAACTACATACTTACATGTTTTAGTGTACATAATGTATATCTAGTATTTTTTTACAATGTAATTATAAAAAGATTCTTTCTTTGTGATTTATTATTATTATTATTATATAGAAAGAGTCTTTCTATATATTTTATAATATCAAAATGAATATAAGGTGCATTTTAAATTAACACGATGAAAATGTTCATGTCATACAACTAGTTTTAGTTTTAGCTAGTCAAATAGAAAATATATGCTTTTCCTAATGTAAACCATTATTAGTTATATATGTAAACCTCGCGGCAATAGTATATGTTATGCAATTTATAACTGGATTTCATTGTAAAAAGATTAGGGTTTTCTAAGCAAATGGGTATAATATAAAGTCGATTAATGATTTTTTATATGTAAATTTTGTTGTTCTATGTGCATCTATGAATGAGAGCAAGATGACATTGTGGACGCTTCGGCTACTGCTAAACCAACGACCAGGCTAATTCACTATCTTTGACATATACGAAATAGGTCTACTATAAATATCTATGTAACAAATGTCATCCGGTGCTTACTGTACTGGTGTATATCACACAGTAGGTAAATGACATTTTGTCAATTGATTTGATGTTTATTTTAATAGGTTGATAACAAAGACCAAAATAGTGAATAAGCCAGCTGTTGGAGACGACGAGAGAGGGAGACGTTCTTGTCTAGCCTTGTTAGCCTTTTCAAAAAAATATATACGTTTAATATTATTTATTAAGTACTTAATAGACTATTTCTTGAATATATGAATTATTAAATTACAGGTAATACCGAATAGGAGAAAGTTTGAATCTCGCTTGTCAATTGTAATAAATTTTCACTATAGTTACGATGTTCCATTATTGTGAGTTAAAGTCATTATGAGATGTTATTAGATGAATGTTAGTCACGTCTAAAAACATTCCTAATCCTAATATTGATTGTGCATAAAGTATGTAGAGTCGTAAAAGTCGTAAAAGGTGGACATTTGCTTTGTCAATGGTATTCAAAAAAAGGACGATGTTCTCAATTCTACGGAATCTTTGTTTTTTTTTTATATGGCGGCGTTAAAATTTATTATTAGATTAATCTAAATGATAGATATTAATTTCGAAACACATATATATTTGTATTGAAATGCAAATTGTTCTAAAGGGTTACCTATTCCTGTTTCGTTTCTTGCCGGCTTTTCTCGACAAAATCTGCCTTCCGAAGTGGTGGCAGTCTCAAAAAATAGTCACGTTTCAAAATTGTAAACTAAGTCTACTTTTAATCAGTGGTGGATTTACCAGGAGGCTAAGGTGGCTGGAGCCTAGGGCGGCAGATTTTAGGGGGTGATAAAGACCCAAAAAACTTTTCGTCGTTATCAACCCATATACGTCTCACTGCTGAGCTCGAGTCACCTAAGTAAACGCGTGCCACCTCCTGTAATCGACCGTAACTTATGAAGTCTACCTTTAAACGATCATTTTACATTTAAATAATAATTATCAAGTCGGTTAAATGTTACAAGCATGGGACCAAGTTTTATGCTTATGAATCTGTTTTATTCAACAAATAAAGACAAGGAAAAAGATAATACTGACGCTAAAAAAAAGTTTGTACGTTTAAGTACTCATAATTATTGTCTCAAATATGCTGTCAAACTTTTAGAAGTATTTCTATAAAAGTTTGATTATTTATATACAAGGTGCTGGGGAGTAATTTAACTTCTAAGGTGTTGACGAGACCAGTTATAGGAACCGAACTGCTTAATTAATATTTTATTTAAAAAAAAGTTTTTATGTTTTTACACAAAGTAATTCCGACAATCCATGTAATACACGCCTTTATCAACTGTGCATTTTAAAATACGTAAAACAACACAACAGATTCCCGGGCGGGAAAATTTTTCGACAGTGAAGCAAGGGTTGTCACAAAAAAATGTTTATTGGGAAAGATAAAAAAAATTGCTTGTGAGAATTTATCGACGTAAAATTTTTAATACTCGAACATGCAAGATAACGAAATAAGTTTGGATAGCAGCAAATAAAATTAAATTTTACCTCCCTGCGAAAAAGGGGCGACGACGTATGTAGTTTAATTAATGACATTGAAGTCTGAACTCTGAAGATCTACCTCTTTGCATACAAACGTATCTTCTTACTATCATAAATGGTCGGCAGTTTTTATCTTTTTCCTGCTTCTCAATCAATTTTAGAATGGTCATTCGGACATTCTTAATTAACATTAGTGGTTCATTAGTATCTATCTGTACATTTAGTTAAGAACTCGCTTACGCCATATTAAAGTTATTATGTTATATTGTACGTAAGGTTTATGAATTTTTCACTAAAAGTTAAAGGCTTATAATAAATAAATAAGTTTTAAATAAATTAATACTTTTATTTATTTTATGTTCCTTACTTATTTATTTTAGTGATCGCCACAATATTCTTTGAAATTACTATATTTGTTTCTTCATTACAATCCATTTCAAAATACAGGTAGGTGCTGCCGTTTCCTTTATTTCATAAGGCTTCAGTGTCTGTCGCCGATAGCTTATTGGTTGTTTGCGTAACTGTACTAGCCAATACAGAAACTATTAGCGTCACTGTCAGGTAAGCAAACATGTCTAGGTGTAAATGATTATCTGTATCAACTGGTTATCATGCAACCGTTTTTAATAATCGGGTTTTTCACGCGTCCTCCTGTATCACTAAACAATGCGTTTTTAGGCCGACCCTCCTTCAGATTATACACACACACCCATACATTATGCTGTTACGTACATGATACGGTCTGCAACATCCTGAGCCCAACGTTTTTTCGAAAGTAGAAAAACTACTCTTATATCTGAGAATTGTCGCTATGTAGATTTATAAATAAAATTGAAGTGTCTCTATGTGATTTTAAAATAACTGTTTTTTCAAGTGATTGTATACGATAATAAAGCACAATCAAGTTTTTTTTTCTAAACTTGCTCATCTGTTAGTTTGTCTGGGCTAGTCTTTGGAACGGATGGACCGATTTTGATGAAGCTGTTTAATTAATTTCGTGAAATAATTAATTGCTTGTGAACTCATCAAAAAGGGATTAAATAAAACAATTTAAAAAGCGCTGCGAGAGTTTACTTATCAGTATGTCTTTTTAGTACTGCACTAACTATATCTTTGTGGCTTGCATATAAGTTTAAATCATTAGTGATGTCCACCCAACGCACACCGACTGCATCGTCACCAGCCTTCAGTTCCAAAGCAGCTACTATAGTGCCAGATTCATCGTGGAAGTTGTATGCAACTGTTTCCATCCAAGCATTGTCAGTGTTGCGCGGGTCGTCTACATATCCACTGTAAATCTCAACGCCAGCACTGAAAAACCGATGAAACTTTGCCTTCCATTCAGCTTTTTCATCTGCAATAGCCAAAACAACGATTACTTGTCATTGTTGGGATTTAATTTTATGGTTCTCAAGAATCAGAAGATTATTGTGTTGCCTTAAACTGCCTGAGATGAGCATTTTAAAGTTGATATAACAACTTTAAAATGCTTATCTGATGCATGATCATGATCATGATGATGTAAGATGATTAAGTAGATTTAATGAGCTGTGAGTTAAAAATTTACTTAATTTAACTTAAATTATTTAAAACAACTTAATGAACCTTCAGTTGCCTCAATTGAATTCATGGCTTCCTCCTGGAACTCTCTGATGGCTGTAGCCGCAACCTTCTCACCAGGATCCACCATTCCACCAGGAAGTGCCCACTCTCCTGTATCTCTTCTTTTTATTGCTATAAATTGTAGAACAGGCCTAAAATAAACAAAATCACATCACTCATTCCAAATCATGTTCTTTAAAATTTGTAAAGTAGCCTTAGGATTTAACAAAACTATTATGTAAGTAACAGAACTTCTTGGCTGTTTGGGCCAACTAATACTATAAGAATCCATCTTCTAATTTCATAGGCAATTTCATTGTTTTGAATAAAAGGAATATTGTTTCTTCCATCATGACTGCCTTTTATCAAATTCCATGTAGGTACAGCTTTTGGATCTTGAGGTCCTAGGTTCAGGTCCTTGATATTATCACCCACCAACATAAATTGTAGCAGTGTAGTAATACTTTCTTAAAGCATAAGAACTATTATACCTACTCCTTGTTATTTAATTGCTTCCAGCGAGTGACAACAGGGTCAGCAGCATGGTTTGGTCCCCACCGGCCGAGTACCCCTCTTCCCACTATACCTGTCCGCCCAACTGGATTGAGCGGGTAACCATCTTTGATTTCATATAAACCTACATAGCTTTTTCTATTAACATTTCCATCTACATCATTCCATTTGGGTTTAAAGGCAGGATTCCCTGCAATTTTAATGGATATTTGTGGTAAAACTTAATTTAAATAGAATCTGAAATAAAATCTGTTACAAAGTTATTTTATTGCCAAAATGTTGTTTACACAATACACAAGCAAATTATAATATTCTATAGTCTATAAAAAAATTTAATTGAATAAATAAAAATCTTCATAATTTTACATTTTAAATTTATAAAACATGTTTTTTTTATTGTTTATTTAATTTTATACTCATGGAACTCGGCAATTGTGCATTATCACAACAATTTTTTTTGTTTTTATGTAAGGCCATACTGTATGCACTAATTTCTATGTACATTATTTTTTATTCTCTGGTCTTGGTGTCAGCTGTGTGGTAATTTGCTTACAGCAGATAGGTACTTCATAAGTGTGAGAATACTGAACATACATATTTAGTAGGAAAGTGTAAGTTTATTGTGGGTATAGGTTTATATAGGAAATTTATGGTTCCTTGTTTGTGTATGCCTACCAATCTCATTATCTGCCCAGGGTTTGCCTTCAATGGATGGCGAATTATAGGTGGACGGTTTGTAATCTTTATATTCTACAAACCATGGTACTTTTTCATCGGGTACGGGAAATCTTTCAACGTTTGACCGCGGATAAAGGCGGGAACGGCATTTAAAGTGAATAGACATAGTTGAGAAAGCCGGTCGGATCATAAGTGGAATATAATACAAATATAATATGGTCCTGAAAAATTTATAGTCGTTGTAAAGCATTACATTAATTCGATATTTAATTAATTATTTATTTAAATTTATTAATTTATTTAGACTAATAGTATATTGTTTTCACGAATGACTAATTAATTATTTAATATTCTTATACATTTACAATGTTTATTTTGAATTGAATTGAATGATGAATCCCTTTCCCTTGAGATTTGACATTGACAATGACATTGGCACTTTTGGACACACAACAGCAAGGAACATATTCACAACAGCCACACAGCCACTTAGAGCACTTAGAGGCCGTACAGACTACTTTAGTATTTTAGTCGAGTACGAACAATTTTTGGGCGGTAAAGCTAAAAATTGGGATTTACCTTTGACTATTTAGACTATGGACCTGCTTCGCACCCAAATTCACCAGCAAAGTCTGTCGTTTTTTGAGGGGGACTACGTAAACTCACACATCGAAAACATTTAACACCATTATATATATTCAGTGTCCATACAATACACACAACTATAAATTTGATCCGTAATACACACACGCGTAATTTTTACACAGATTAACAAACATATCGCTTAGACTATCCACAGATTAAATACATAGAATATTCGATTAGTGATCAATATTTTGCTGTTCCGTCAAAAGAATCGATTCTTTTTAAAAATTGTTTTTATTACAAAAAAGATAAAATTAAGGTATAAATACTTATAAATGAAACGTTACTCCATCTTTTACTGACCTACAAGTTTTTGGCCGTTTTTTATGCCATTCAACTACACAAACCGGCATTTTTAGGGAGCTCTTTACTCGATGAAAACGATTACAACAATGAAACATCGACTCTATAGCAACAGTTTTTATAAACGTGTCGATCATTGATTTTTTGATCTTTGCCAGAAGGGTAACGGTTAGCGAGGCAGGTCCCATTATTAATAGTCGAAGGGATTTACCGCCCAATAATCGTTCCTACTCGACTAAAAGTCTAATCTGTGTAATAAATATTATTTATTTTAACTCTTTAAAATCTCAGACCAATTATAGAAGGACCTGTATCGCACTCATAGTCAAGAACAAAATTGTCTGTCATTTTCTGAACAAAACGAGCTTAGATTTGGTATATATCATAGACTAAACTAGAAGTTTATGCCCGTTTTTTACACCATTCAATTACACAAAAAGGTACTTTTACGGCTTTTTAACCGACGAACACGATTACAGCTATGAGACATCGATTACATAGATACAGTTTTTATAATCGCATTAGATCGTTGATCATATACTTTGACAGAAAAGTAACGTCTAACGAGGCAGGTCCAATACAATATTTGGTCTGAGTTTAAAATAGCTCATTTGACGTTTGTGTCAAGGCCAAAGATTTTACTAATCTATAGTCTTCTGTTGCCAAAAAATAATATCACAGAAAAAAAATTGACGTTAGTGATCTTGGTGTGATGGTAATATTTTGTTTACATTTACAATCTTCATTTGTGGCAAAGAGTAAATTAATATAATGGGAAAAGAGAACCCTCTTGAGGATGATTTATGCAAACCAGAAAGATAGCGCCATCTGGTTTTTGGCCCAGTAAACTTACATGTATACATACATACCTATACTTCTATACTTCGGATAAAACGTTACAGTAGTATTTAAAATACGAGATATATAGTTAAAATAACAAGTAAGTAGGTACTCACTTTAACTATACATCTCCTATTTTAAATAGTAAGGTGACGCTATATTTAGACTCTAAAATTGTAAAAGCGAAAATTGTCCACAATAAAGGCTAAAACAAACTAGCATGAAAATAAATAAAACAAATATCCAGGCTTTATTTTTTATTCTTGTAATGTTTTCGTTTGTTGTAATATTCTTGAGCTGCCTTTTTAGTTTCATCATCGCCTAAATATTTAATTTTTCCACTTATTATTCGATTGATTGATCTACACCAGCTGTTTATTAAAATATTTACACATTGACTAATAAAATATTTTCGTAATTCTTCTTTATGTATATAACATTTAAATGGAAATTCTACCATTATATTTAGTACTGTACTAATGTTTGTCTTTATTCCACTTTTTAAAACATCTTTTTCAATTAAGAAAGATTGTGTTATATTCTGAATATCATGGAAGCAATTTTCTAATTCTTTACTAGGATAGCAAAGCCATCTTTTATTTATATATTCTTTTCTTTTAATGAAAATATTATTTGTGTTGCTATCCTTATAGTCTAATAATGTTTTTTTACACTTTCGACAGCCTTTTACAATATTTTTAAGACATTTAGTCAGGATCCATCCACACACATAATTGCGTTGGCCAGCATCAACGTGCGTTAAATTTTGCGTGAGAATATCGTTATTTAACATTATATTTGATTCAATTTCATTAGGACTATTAGGATATGTTTCTTTTAAGAAAAAATCTAAAGTTTCTAAACATTTATTGCCATCACTTTCGCAATTAGCAAATTTGGAGTGGGGCATGTTATAATTATTAAGCAATAATGCCTTAAATGCCCCTTCAAATGCCATAGTATTCGGAGCATTATTTCTTGCCCCGTAACTCCTAATATTCCCAAAAAAGTTTTCTAAAGGATCCTGATTTAGATTTCTTGTTAATAAAGCATCGAAACCATACTTTCTGATTAAAATTCTCCAAATTGCTTCCATGCCTTCAATTGTTTTTATTAAATTAGCAACAGATGGCACTGTAGTTTCAACTAATCGAATATTACTACCAACTCCTGTCGTTTTAATAAATTTCACTGTTTTTAGTACCGTTTTGGATTTTTGCCACAACTCATGGTGGGGAGAATCATTTTTAACTGGCCCTTTATAAATATTTCCATTAGGTATATGTAATGAGTTGCCATTGAGGCTATCAAATAAATTATCTAATAAAATTGTTATGTCGACGAGTTGTCGACATTCTTGCGGCAGATCTCCCCTGGCTGTAAGATGCTCTGTTACAACAGCGACGCTGTGGCTTAAGAGTTGTGTTGCGGTTTTTACCTTCATTTTATTTATTTTATCAGGGTTCACATGTTCCTCTGTTAATTTATTGAGTAGTCGCAGTTCGCCATATGCTTTATCTACCCCATAAACCATTTGATAATAATCCCATTTAACCACTTTTTTTTCATTATTATATGTATATGTCATATTTTTATTTAAAAGATTATTGCGAATGCCCTTGATCAAGTGAGGGACATCAAACAATGGTATTATATTATGACCATTAACACTGAATGAATCATAGCGCCACTCCTTGTTACGACGCATATATGTAGATTGGGTTTCATTCACTAACTCAGTTATAGCACCTACATTCACAGTGCTTTGGTCGCACACAGTATTCAATATAATTAGACCACACTCAAGCACATGTTTGGCTACAATTTTAATTGTATTTTTCAATTCGATTTTTTTTAAACAGTTCGTAAAGTAGTATGCAACAGGCTGCTTAAAATTGTGCTTTACGCCTTTGACCATGAATACTAGTACATGGTCTGCAAATTGTTGGCCTGTATTTGATGTGAATCCCTCCAAAGTGTCTTTGTTGACATTAAAAAAGACTTGAGGTGTCAAGGACATTTCGTCGAACATAAGACTACAGATGCGTTCAGACCTATCCATCTCTTTCACGGTTTTTCCAATTTTTTTAAATATAATAGGATTCACACCTGGGGTTAATTTTATCTGACTAAGTAGCCGTTTCATCGCTTTTGAGGACGGCAGTGTAAAATATTTATGCATCAATGAGTAACATTTTGGGCTTTTTTTGTATAATGATAATGCTAGTATTTTTTCTTCAATAGAAAAGCGTCGCCCTTTTGGTTTCTTACTCGTTTGAATTTGCATTTGAACAAAAAGCTGTGCTGGTTTGGTCATGTTGTCAATGAGTTTGGTAAAAGCAACATCTTCAGAGATTTTTTCGGCACTGGCCAGTCTAGTCTTAAAAGACTGACTACGTTTACGCAAGCGAGATATTTCAGATCGCATTCGTCTGATGGTCGAGTCAACGGGTTTCATTGGCACTTGCTTGTGGATGACTTTCTTCCCTGAAAAAGAAATAAAATTCAAATACTAAGAGAAACTTAAAGCAGTTCTGAATACAAAGTGTAACATTTACAAATATTATTGTAAGTCCTAACTAATATTGTAAATGCAACTACAATTATGTATGTTACATTCTTCCACGTTTATGCCATTACATAGATTTTTCTCAGAATCTTTGTAACTATAAGATGGTGTAAATAACAAGTTTTATACCAATTTATAAACTTTGATGATAAGTGTATAACTTTTTCAGATCCACTAGAATCATACATTATTCAGGTTAGTGGTCGACCGTCAATATCAACCACCATAGAAAACATTAAAATATTTGTGACATGATTTTGTCTGATAGTAGATTGACTTTTAAGAAGATAACTAACTGACAATAACAGAAAGAAAACATCACAAAATAACCATTAAATGACACTTTTCCAAGGTGCCTGAGCGATGAGAGCCTTGAGTTACAAAGAAACAACTAAATATGCAATTTCGAAAAGGGAACATGTATTAAGTTATAAATAAATTTTATATATATTAAGTTATAAATAGATTTTATTATCTATTTAACAATCAGCTCAAAACAAACAATTGTTTCGTTCTACCTACACAAATGTACGAAATCATTACAAAAGTGTAAGTGTTATTGGTACTGGTAATATCACTTTAAATATATTCTTACTTTCGTTTGAATGTGTTTAACGATTTGGCAATCTTCACATTCGCAGGTAACCGAGACAAGTCCTTTGATGCGGTAAAATAATGTGGTCTTGTGAAATATTACTTTCATTATTACTTTCGTGTGTGAATTGTTTTGTAAAAATTTTCCTTATTAATATACAAGTATAGTAGGCATGTAATGGTTAAAATATATTAAGTGTGGTTTTACTAACGCGTTGTAAATTATTTTGCGGACTTGGAGAGGAAGACAGTGAGTAATTTTCATAGTGATCCCATCAATCTCAAATCTCGAAATCAAATTTTGAGACAAAGCAATGACAACGATTACTGAGATAACTTACCTTTGGCAACTCTGTCTTGTCTACTAATTACACTGTAATTATGTTCCATTCTTATCCAACATGTATCAGCTAGTTGCGGATGATGCAAACGATCTTGACGAGTTCCTGAAAATATTACCATATATTTTATTATTAAAGTGCTTTTTGTTACAAAGTAAGTAGTCAATTCAGTCACCAATTTTTTTTTAGTCAATACACATTACTATACAATATTTTTCATGATAATAAAGCGACAAAAGTGCATACCCAGCTGCGTAGTTTTGACTAATCTTGGCAACTTAAAAGGTACTTTTTATTTTATCATCGTTTATTGAGTCATAAGACAGTTAAGTAATAAACAGTTAAGTAGTAATAAAAAAGGGTGTAATGAGTTAAAGTGTATCTATTATTGTATGGAAGTGTATGTATCATTGATTGTATGGAACAATCAAATCTTTCCTCTTTATAATAATATTTTAATAATAATAATATTAGTATAGATAATTAGATACATTAACAGCTAATACCTGAAATGTGGCTACATAATATATTTATACCAGAACTAAATGGCTACACCTAGTTTGAACCGAAAACTTTTATTATGTTGTATGTAAGTGTTGTCCATGTCCATGTCCATGAACCAATTTAGATGAAGCTTGCGCAGTTTACTAAGGTGAAGTAAATATTAACAAAACGAAGTGACTAAAAAGAATGGAAATTAATTGAAATTTATTGTTATAATAAGTCTCTTTGTAATAGTACTGAGGACCCTCGATTAAGTTTAAAATACCTGTATCATGTCATCATCATCCATAGCATGCCATTGCAATGTAAGTGATTCATTTGTTTAATAAAGGTTTACCTACAAATATCACAAGATTGTGACACTCTAGGGTACCATACTACTTTATATTTTTTATTTGTACAAGTAACCTTGATCCATATACATATATCCATCAGTACCCAAAAACGTAATAATGTGTACTATATTGAATACTTATTAATTAAAAATAATGATTAGTGTACATATAATGGCAGCACCCACCCATACAATTATACGTGTTTTCTGTTTGGGGGCAGTAGTCTCCGAGTGTTAGACTTCAAACATTTTCGAGAACATAGTACAAATTAATAAATAACATGTTCTGATTACCTGGATCTGATGATGGACCAATATCATTAATAACAGTAACTGTGGAGACAGTATTGCTTGGGCCTGGTTCAACACTGACTGGTCTGATATCTCTTCCTGGAATTTTAATGAGTACTATTATTAGTCATCAGTAATTTAGGCCATCTTTTAAGTATATCAATAACAAACAATTGAATTGAAATTGTCTAAACTGAATAACACTTTGACATGGAATGAGAAAAATAATGCAATTTTTTTTTAGATATTTTTTAATTGCATATATTTTATATTAATAATTATTTATTATTCTACAAATCACACATTGAAATTTAACCTAACCATAGTGCAACATAAACAACAGTTGGTTTTATCGTGCACTGGTTTTTATAATCAATTACACAACAGTATTAAAAACTAGAAACAAACAAAAAGAGAAAACAAAATCAAAATCATTACCTGTATCTAATGACAGACTAAAGTCCATATTAACAGCAACTGTCTCTACATTGCTTGAATTATGTGGTACACTGCTGGATCCAATATCTCTGCCTGAAATATGAATTAATAAACATTTTAGTATGTTCACTTCATGTAGCTACACAAATATTATGCTGGTTTCCTTATAAGTATAGATAATTACTAGCGGACGCACGCGAATTCATCCGCGTGAAATTTAGTTTTTCACAAATCCCAACCATGATTGATGATGAGGAACCATGATTATGATGAGGAATCATGGATTTTTCCGGCATGAAAAGTAGCCTATGTGTTAATCTAGAGTAAAATCTATTTCTATTCCAAATTTCAGCTAAATCGGTTTAAAATCAACAAAGTGTCATACAAACTTTCATCTCCTATTTTATCCCCTTAGTGGTAGAATTGATCAAAATCCTTTCTTAGCGGATGCCTACGTCATAAAATCTACATGCATGCCAAATTTCAGCTCGATCCGTCCAGTGGTTTGGGCTGTGCGTTGATAGATCACTATGTCAGTCGGTCACCTTTGAGTTTTATATATTTAGATTGTAAGTGGTAAAGTTTGTGTGGTTGTAGGGGTAATCTCCGGACTTACTGAACCGATTTTGGAAATTCTTTCACCGATAGAAAGCTACGTTATTTACGAGTGTCATGTGCATTTTTTACTCTGTGTTCTTTCTGGAACAGGAACCATGTTGGTGAAACCGCAGAGCGTCAATTAACGGCATTTTTGCGTCTTTTAGAAGTTTTGTATTATCTCCGAAACTTTATGACTAATTAACATACTGTAAAAGCCAAATCGTATCTCTATAATATCTTATTAATTGTTAAGTAATTCATTTTGATAAGGATTTAAGTCTAGTTGTGTAAATAATGACATAAACCTTAGTGTATGATTTAAATAATTTATTAAAGTACAAAAGGTACTATATCTGCTAAAATATAGAAGATATATGCTGTCGCGACACTTTTTGTAGAAAATGATGTGTTCTGCAGTTGTAGTACATTAGTTTATTCTAACATGAATTTGAATAGTTATTGCAGCGCACGCCATGTAAACAAAACTTATGTACCCCTTGGGTTACATTATTGGAGTTTCAGGAAGGATCCCTAATTTTTTTGAAAATATAATATAGCCTATAGCCTTCCACGATAAATGGGCTATCTACCACTGAAAGTATTTTTCAAATCGGACCAGTAATTCCTGAGATTAGCGCGTTCAATCAAACAAACGTATCGCCAAGCGATTTAGCGTTCCGGTACGATGTCGTGTAAAAACCGAAAGGGGTGTGGATTTTCATCCTCCTCCTAACAAGTTAGCCCGCTTTTATCTTAGACTGCATCATCACTTACCATCAAGTGAGATTGTAGTCAAGGGTACTGGTAAAAGTAAAGTAAAGGTACTTGTAAAAAATTAAAAAAAAAAAAACTAAAACAAACTCTTCCGCTTTATAATATTAGTATAGATTTGCAGTGAAGGCATATGACATTTAAAGACATATAATATAATTATTTAACTACAAAAGTAATTGGTGTTAGCTCTGCTGGAACCACCGTCGTCTAGAGTTTGTGAGTAAAACTGGCTGAAGTGATTTTATCATTATATAAATAAATTTATCATATCAATAAAAATAATATCTCACCAGATAGGTAAAGGGTAGGTATAGCCAATGCATTCAATCTACTGTTACGATTTTTGTCTCTATCTGTGAAATGAATATCACAAACTCTTTTCTTCATATAAAATTCAAAGTCAGCCTCTGTTTCCAGTTTACCACCGACAAGGGTGACCCAAGTTTTAAAACGATCAGGAAACTTAGCCCGCTGTGGGAAGCGATGCATTGTTACATCTGAAAATGAAAAATTAAAGAATTATAACATTTAAAATGTTACTTCAATCTTATCTTGTAAAATTTATAGCACATCAATTATTAATCTGTGATAGAGTCAGATATTAAAATAAATTTGATCAGTGTAAAAGAATTTCTGCATGTTGTTTATTGTCACATGTGAGACATGTGAAATCTAATTTCTTAAAATGCACATAACTGAATAGTTGGAGGTGCATGCCCAGACTTGATTAGAACCTATGCTGTCCTTACCAAAGGCAGAGGTAATATCTACTAGGCTATAACAGCTTGTACAGTACATACTAGTTAAAATATTTTACAACCCCCCTGGTAATGTCTCACTCTGGGCCCTGAAGAACACATTATGTTGTTTATCCAGCAGGCTTATTTACTATATTTGACATATCCTTGTTGACCTAAACGAAATTGAGATTCTATGTAACAAATGTCATCTGATGCCAACTGGTGGATAAGTTATAGTAGGTAGATGACAATTGATCTGTTGTTTATTTTAATATGTTGATAATAAAGATAATTATGTATTTCAGTAAGCCCTAATGATAATACAATATGCGTACGCCACCTTTAGGCTGACTGGATATTTGCTACTCCACTGGTCACTGTAATTCAACATCTTATTTAAAACAAGTATAGCTCTCATTGAGTGGCACTGTTACATCAGCATATTGTCTTATATACCAAATATTAGGATCCACCGATGCCAAATTACCAAACATAACAAAAATAGACATTTAGTATAGTTAGCTATTGAAATACCAAATAAAATTTTAATAACTGTCTGGTATTTTAATAACTAACAAAATGAAATTTTAATAAGTAATGAACAATTTATATTTCATATGCTGTATGTTGTATGCTTTGATGTCATGCTACATAACTTTTGAAAAATAACTGAAAAGTTGAATTGCATGACAATGCATGAACTTATGTGCAATATAAAATCGTCATTGGCTATTATGTAGTCTGTGCGTACATTTCTTAAAAAATATGGTAGTATGGTATATGCATATTGTGACAACTCATAATCCAACACAGTAGTAGTAAATATATAAGAGATATTCTAAATAGTGACACAATGGTATCTATTTAGTTGACCATGGAGAAATTTGAGGTAAGCCAGTTTTTTAAGTTTGCCCCGCAAATCTCAGGCTTTCCTAACTATAAAAAACTTGAAAATGCAAAGCTTATGAAATGAAGCCGCCGTGGCTTGGCTAGTTAACAGGTAGGAAAGAGGTGTGGTTTTATAATTTAAATAACCTTGATTTTGTTTATATTAAGCACTTACCGTTTGGTAAACATCCAAAGGCACAAAGGCGAGGCATTTTGGACAGTAATTGACGAAGAAACACAGTAGAAAAAAGGAAAATGGTAAAAGCGTCTATATCGCACAAAATAACGTCCTATCGTAAATCACACACAAGTATGAACCCCGGGAATGTCTCAACAGCAACACGAAGGAACTTAAAGCTCAACTTAACGCACTAACTGGAGATTTTCACAGGGGAAGGCACAAATTATAGCAAATAACAAACACGTCCACACGTATTCACAACTGCCAGAATTTGAAAAGATTTTGATTTTTCAACTTCTGACATTTTATTGTTAAAATTGCTATAGTAAAAAAATTCGCAATATGGCCATCTTGACCATCTTCAGATGCAAAAACATTATTTATTCTTTTTTTTAATTTTTTACAATGATAATGATACAAAATATAATACAAAACACTTTAATTAAATTTATAAAAACATAATTATTATTTTTCGGGCTCAGACGAATTATATTATGGCTTGTTAGTTCGGGGCCGGCTACCAGTTGGCGCTTTGAATTTACTTTGAACTATAAACGTCATCGTATATCTGACTGTCCCCCCCCTGATTTGTGGTCTGTGTTTACAATTTTAAAACGCATTTGGAGGTGTTGATATAATATTTGGATATTAATACATAAGGCGAAGAGTAAATTAATAATACGGTTTGCTAAAGTTCTAATATTATTTTATGGTTATTTTCAAAAAGTACTTTTAAAATACTTATAGTTATTTTTCTCCTAATTACAATCTTTTGAGTTATTATGGTTGATGTAAGGATGATGATTACGGATTGTAACCTCTACCGAACATTGACGTTACATTTTACAAATGAATTAAATAAATAAATGAGAATTAAAGGGCAGAAGTATTTGGAGCTGACTCAATCCGTAATTCCTACGGTGATGATTGCATTGGTCTAAAGCCCAGCTTTTAGACTCTAGACTTAAGAGTCTAGAAGTTCGTTGACTTGCTGTAGTTTGGTCTCCCACGCACACCAACTGGTAGAAGGCATATAGTGTCTGACGAGCTGGGCTTAGCTAGCGACGGGCAAAATCCTCCGCTCGAGGAGTTCGTGTTCGTGTGCGCGTGTTCCCGTGCCTGCATTCGCGACGCGATCTAAGTCACTGTTTAGAGTCCATGCAAGATGTCATCACAAAGTACTGCCAGCAAGAGAAAAAGGAAACGCAGACAAGTAGTCGGCAGTGAGGTATATACATGGTCATAATATTATCACACCTCATTCCTGAAAGGTTGGGCAGAGAACTTCCACTTCCTTCTCCTTGCATAGTCTCTTCCATTGTCATCAACAATGGCAAAACAAAGTTTGACAGGTCAAGGTTTGCCAAAAAATCACATTTCTTGTATAGGCGCCCCTTTAAATATTCATATTATTCTATTTTTAGTATTTGTTCTATTTCTACTGTCTATTTTTAGTAGCAGCAACATACATCATCTGTGGAATTCCAACTATCATGCCTCATGACAGACAGACGGATGGACAGTGAAATCTTAGTAATAGGGTCCTGTTTTATCCTTTGACTTTATGGAACCCTAAAATCATCACTTTCATTTATTTACTTACATTAATTTTCATTACAATATTAATAATATTTACCGCTCCTAAGTCACTCTCAGCAGGCAAAGCAAGTATTACTCAGTCATCAGCATAGAGTAAACCTATGATGAAAAATTCATTAATTTTTCAAGTCAATCCATAAAACAGAATAACTAGACTAAAAAGTGAAAAACTTCATTGTGACTTCTGCCTACTGATAAATTTGAAGGTGTTGCCAAGCCAGTGGCATCTCAATTTACACAATTTTCATAAGAACCACAGGAAATAATTGAAGTGCATTATAAAATTATTAAAATTAGAAGAGCCTTGATAACCCAGTGGACCTCTGCCTCTGATTATGGAGGGTGTGGGTTTGAATCTGGTCTGGGGCATGCACCTTTAACTTTTCAGTTGTGTGCATTTTAAGAATTTAAATATCACATGTCTCAAACGGTGAAGGAAAAACATTCTGAGGGGACCTGCTTAGCAGAGAATTTTCTTGATTCTCTGCGTGTGTGTAGTCTGCCAATTCGCATTAGGCCGGTGTGGTGTACTCGAGCTCAGCAGTGAGGTGAATATGAGTTGTGAATTATGATAAAATTATAAATGTCAATTTATTATCAATTATAAATGTTATCAATTCTTCACTGGCTTGGCACCATCTTCAGATAGAACAAATACCTACAGTGGTATTTTACTTGATAGTGTTTTGGATTTTTTTTGAAAAATTTCAATTTGGTAGACCACAATTATTGTTTTTTTTAGGGTCGAAGTATAATAATCAGTGTCCGTAAGTTCTTTAAGGAAGAATATGACTTTTCGAAATTATTTCCTGAGCCTAACTCTCATTTACGAAATGTTACACAACGGACATCTGAGGCAACAGGCGTTGCTCTTAAAACTGTCCGACACATTATAAGAGAAGGGAATAATGTGCCAAGCACTTCCTCAAAGTATACTTCTCCTTTGAAGAAAAGAACAAAACAAGGTAGCAAGTTGGAAATAGATAACTTCACAGCTGATATTGTCCGGAGTACTATACAATATTTACATGTGCAGAAAGAAATTCCATCATTGACGAAGTTAAAAACAATATTAAAGGATCAGATTGAATTTGATGGCTGTCTCAAAACACTTCGTCGGTTCTTACAAAAATTAGGATACAAATGGTGTAAGACAACAAGTTATCGTAGAGTTTTGATGGAACGTCATGATGTACAAATGGGGCGACTTAAATATTTAAAAAAGATTTCTGAATATCGCTCTCTAGGACGGCCAGTTGTCTATAGCGATAAAAGTTATTTTCTTAGCACAGGCACTTGTTTTATATTTGTGTATGCAGGAACAAAGGATGGATTTATTGAAAATGCCTCTGAGATTTATAAAGCCAATTCAACAGCTGATGATTATCACTCTAATATGAGCTATGATAACTATATTAAATGGCTAAATGAAAAACTCTTACCAAATTTACCTGAACGCTCTGTCATTGTCTTGGACAATGAGTTATATGATCAAAAACAACTTACATTAGCAACACCGAAAGAAGATATGAAACAATGGCTTAGAGACAGGGGCATACCTTTTGAAGAATCTATGTTGAAATTAGAATTATATGACATAATAATAAAACATATAAATGAAAACACTAAATATGAAATTGATGAGCTTCTAGAGAGCAAAGGTTTTGATGTCATACGTGTCCCCCCACTTCACCCTGAATTAAATGCAGTTGAAAATATTTGGAGTACTGTAAAAAAATACATAGCATTAAAGAGTTCAGAGCAAAATGTGGTTAACATGGAAAATTTAATCAATGAAAGTTTAAAGAAAATTACAACTGAGACATGGCATGAAACATGCAGTCATATTGAACAAATAGAAAAAACATACTTAGAATATTTTGACCTAGATTTATATTTCCCAATTAATGTGCAAACTGAGGACAGTGAATCAGAGTTTGAAAGTGATGTATTGGACAGTAATTAAATCTGTGATATTTTGTGTAAATTTTTTTTTACTTAATAAAACAGACAAATATCCCAGCATTTCATAGTTTGACAGTGAGAGTGCCAGCTCCATTGTGTGGCTGAGAAAAACTCCTAGCCTCTTATAATTTATAAATAAATTTTTCAGTTTATCCTATAAGAAACTTGACCTTGAAGAAGGGCTTGACACTGTAGTCATGATGTCCCTATAGCAGACATTGAAATAGATATTAATGGCGCCTTAAGAGCGCACGTTTTTTGCATTTACATTTTGTAGGCTTTAAGAGTACATAGAACCTTTCATAACGATGTGAGTAGGGGAGCTCATATATATGCTAGTTGATATGGTGATAGGAAGAATACTTAGTTGTCTATAATGGTTCCATTTTCAGCACTGTCGTTTTGTTTTATTTAAATAAATAAAACAGCCTATAACACTCAAGGTACCCAAGTGGAAGAATTTTTTAAATCAGTTCAGCAATTTCAGAACCTATTCAATGCAAACAATCAAATCTTTTCTCTTTAAAATATTAGTATAGACTATAGACACTTACACAATACACACATTACTTAGCCTGTATTATGGGTTCTAAGACAGCGATTTCATCATAAATTACAAATAAATACTTATGTATTGATATAGAATACCTAGACACTGGAAAATACCTTTCTCATCACACAGATATTTGTGGGAATCGAAAGCAAGTTCACTGCCCACTGCGCCACGCGGCCGTCAACGTGGCGTGTACAATATAGATGCAAAAAATGCATTTAGTCGATTGAAATGTTACATTTTTTAGGCCTTACCTTGCGTTTCTTAGAGGACGCAATTTTATTTTTTGCTGTGTAAGGGGGGTCAGTGTAAAGCTAAAACCAAGTTTGTGGGGTCGCCACCCTTGTCCCGCGGCCGCCATCTTGAAAATAAGGGTTGTAATGGTTTTTACGATATATCTCGTAAACCATTTATCTTATAAAAAAAAATTGTCAATATTATTTTAGCAAATTAAAATCTCTACAACTTTGGTTCAGTAATTTTTTGTCGTAGGACAATAAATAAAAAAGTTATAAGCAAAAATGTGCAGAGAGTTCAGCAAAAAAATAAAATTGCGTCCTCTATAAAACGCAACCCCAAATGTAACTTTTCAATATAGAAATATTATTTCTCTAGTATATCTATGTCGACTCTGAACTTGAATTGCAGTTTTCCATTTTGTATAATTTGTATTTCTAAGTCCTACCCTAGTTAAACACCTAGTGCATGCCATGTTAGGGAAGCATCTTGATTTTCAAGATAATAAGTTTTATTACTTTGAAATCAAACAGTCTTTATTTGTGATTCTGTTCACTAGTGATATTATTTTTTTATATTTTTAGGAAATCTTGTATTTTTGTTAGCTGCAGAATATAGCTGATTTCGTTTTGCAACTTTGTAACCCTCTTTCTTAGGTTACTCTAAATCATTAGATTTCTTATATGTACCACTTACAGTTAGTGCGCTGTACTATGGTGTGGGCGACAGTACGTCGTTCATACTACGTACTATTATCGTGATTTGGCGAACTGTCACCCGCACTATGCTACAGCGCACTAACTAATAGCTATTAACCAACCTTAACCTAATCTGACATGCTGATTTCTAGTTGTTTTTTTTCCCATTTGAGTAAATCCCAAATCTCTATTAGAATAATTATACTGCATGTTGGTTATTTATAAATATTTAATTAAAAAAAAAAACATTAATTATGTTTACGCGTAACTTTTCTGGTCGTCGGTTTTTTGAATACATCGTCCTCCTTGTTTTGACCATCTTCATCAGCTGAAAATAAAGCAAAACATTCATTCAAATTATATTTCAAAAATATACGAGTTCTTGCGGATGCCCGCAACTGCGTGAAATTCTGGTTTTTAAATATCCCATGGAAACCATTGATTTTCAGGTATAAAAAGTAGCCCATGTTCTGCTTCAAGGCCCAATTATCTCTTTACCTACTAAATTTGATTCAGTGGTTTAACCATACAAATTCAAACAGACAATATTATATATGGATATGAATATTACCTGAGTCATCTGAATTATAATTATAAGTGACTTTTTTTCTCTGTGCCCCTTTCCTGACGGACTTTCTGACAGATTGTGGAGTAGCGGGTTCTGTGTTCTCTGGTGGCTCATTCTGAAAGTACATAAAATTGTATGCTTATTTTTTTTTTATTATACTTTAGTAAAGGAAATGGTGTCCTTGTAATTATGACAAAACATCTTTGGCAGTTTTCTAAATGGACACTTCAGCAATGTCTTTCACCTCTTACCAAGCAAGAAGTTTGTGCTAAGAAGGCATGGGATCTAGGCTTTTAGTCAGGCACATTGACCGTGTAGCTATTGAGTGTTCTAACTATAATATTAATATTAAGCTTTTAACTCTTTATTTTGAAAGAGGAATGCTCACCAACTAATACAATGTTGGCCCTGGAAACTCAGGTATACCCCAAATAAAGTATCACTCTTCTAACTTCTTGTGACGATGTGACTGTTTTTCGATGTGCCTCATGATGAGATGAGAGCGAGATATCTATTTTTGATAGTGATTCTAACAAGAGTCAATGATTATCAACACAAGCCTGTCAGCTCCCATTGCAGCAGCGCGGTGGTTTTGACTCTATATGACTCTACGTGACTCTATATGACTATGGTGATGATGAGGCGAGGTTAGAGATTTAGCAGAGTTCTTTGACTATTTAGACTATGGACCTGTTTTGCACCCAAATTCACCAACAAAATAGTCTGTCGTTTTTTGAGGGGAACGAGGTAAACTCACACATCGAAAATATTTAACACTATTAAATATATTCTGTGTCCATACTCTACACTCAACTATAAATTTGACTCGCAATACTCACACGCGTAGCTTTTACACAGACTAACCAACACATCGCTTAGACTATCCACAGAATATATACATAGAATATTCGATTACTTGGTTGATTTTCTGATGTTTCGTCAAAAGAATTCTTTTTAGAAATTGTTTATATTACAAATTTCATAAAATTAAGGTAGAAATACTTACAAATGAAACGTTACTCCATCTTTTACTAAACTACAAGTTTTTGGCCGTTTTTTATGCTATTCAACTACACTAACCGGCATTTTAAGGGAGCTCTTTACACTACGAAAACGATTACAACAATGAAACATCGATTCTACAGCAACAGTTTTTATAAACGCATTAGATCATTGATCTTTGCCAGAGGGGTAACGGTTAGCGAGACAGGTCCTGTTATTAATGGTCGAAGGCAGAGTTCAATGTTATACCTCATCAGGGCTGGAGCTAGATCGCCGTCGGTTGCGGCGCTGCGGCTTGCGGCGCGGCGTGGCTCGCGGCTCAACTCTGTTTTTCTCTCCCAACGCTTCGCTATCGCCTTCCGCCTCATCTCTGTCTCTCACAGCGAAACATTCCTCTATCTTGTCGCCCAGCTCTGTGACTAAGTTCTGGAAAAGTTGCATTTTCAGAGATCGAACGTCATTACTCTCTCAATATGTATTATCCAAATAAAAGATCTTAGACATTAAAAGCTACATTACCAGCGAGTATCTGAGAGTTGTATTATATCCGAAGCGAACGGGACCTGCAGATGAAACTGTGGTGATAGCTAGTATTTACATATATATGGTAAGATGTGTATGCTTCAAAGCCACAAAGTCCTGCATCAATTGAGCCCAAATTCTGACACAGTATACCTAAGTCCATTCGCTTAAAAGTGCATTTTTTTATACATACATACATATAAATAAAATGAAAGTATCTGTCTGTGATTTCAAAATATCTGTGTTTTCTCAATACTCGTATTTGAAAGATAAAAAACACACAAGCTTTTTTAAAATTTTTTAATGGGCCAATCTTTGGAACAATTGAACCGATTTTAATGGGAAATAGAGGAGGTTATTGAGCAACATAAAGGCTTGTTTTTATCCCGGAAAAAAATCTATGATTCCCGCGGGATTTGTGAAAAACTCATTTTATGTGGACGAAGTAAACCTAACTAAAAATGAAGCGTGTGTCTGTGATTTCGAAATACTTGTATGTTTTCAATGTATGTGCATAAGTGACTTTACCTTTACTTCAGTGCGTGCCATTTTAGAAGTGTTATTCATGATCGTTGTGAAGGACTCCATGACGCCGGCGCAGTGCAGTTTGTCCTTGTAGCAGTCGAGGTTCTCGATCAGTTTCCGCAGCGAGCGCTCGTTGTACGTGAAGAGGGACAAACAGTACGCCAGGTCCCGCCACTGGCGCTCCTCAGTCGACAACTTGAAGCGGTGGCACAGCTTCTCCACCAGGGCTTCCATTTGCCTGTCTTTTTGTATGAGGGATGTTATGTATCTGGAATTTTAAAACATAAAACCATAATTTAATTAAATTTTCGGTTGGTGGGAGGTTTCGTTTCTAGTTACTGGTAAAGACGTACCGCCAAGCGATTTAGTGTTCCGGTACGATGTCGTGTAGAAACCGATAGGAATGATTTCATCCTACTCCTAACAAGTTAGTCCGCTTCCATCTTAGATTGCATCATCACTTGCCATCAGGTGAGATTGTAGTCAAGGGCTTACTTGTAAAGAATAAAAAAATATATATATTATTTTACGAGCGTAAGTCCGCGTCTTCGACCGCCCTTAGACCTCATTAATCCAGCCCAATCGGAAAATCCGTTTTTAGTGGATACTTACTAAGTATAAATTACCTCCCTGCCAAATTTTAGCGTTGTACATCAAAACCGCTTGTTTTGCAAATTTCGTGGTTTATGACCTTTCGCATTTATATGTTAAGATTGTTATTGAATAAATCATGATAAAAATACGAAATATAATTTGATTTAAGAAATTTTAAAATTCAACCTCAAAACCCGGTTTGGGTTTTCTATTCTATCATCTACTATTATCGCTATCGCTATCACTATTATATTCGACTTTCCAAACAAAATTACAACACTTATTTTACCCCCTTCTCTTTTTATTTTAAGGATAAAAAGTAGCCTATGTTCTGCTCCAAGGTTCCATTTATCATAATACCAAAAATCGGTTCAGCCATTTAGCCGTCAAAAGGTAATAGACGGACTTACTTTCGCATTTATAAGTATACATTAAAAAAATGTTTATTTATAACAACCCTAAACTACTCCTCCGGTACATTACGCTTTGGATCATTCAACCTTGAGATGTTGTCCGGCATGATATACAGACCGTTCCTTTTCTGGAACAGCTGTTTGAAGAACAGCCTTCCGTCAAATATCACTATTAGTATGAAAAATATTTGCTTCCTTTTTTTCCCTTATTTTGCTTATACCTACTGCTGCTCCGGTACATTAAGTTCCGGATCGCTCAACCCTGAAATAATGTCCGACATGACGTTGTACCTACAGGGTATTCCGTTTCTGGGACAGCTGTTTGAAGGTCACCCTCGCGTCAATCAAAACTGTTAGTATAAATATTACTTACATCGTAATAACTGATCCTCCGGTACATTAGGCTCAGGATCGCTCAACCTCGAGATGATGTTATACAAGACGTCCCCTTTATGGAACAGCTGATTGATTAATCCTTTCGCGTCAACCGTAATTATTAGTAAAAAAAATACTTACTTCATAATAACTCTATACTGCTCCTCCGGTACGTTAAGTTCTGGATCGCTCAACCTTGAGATGATGTCCGGCATGACGTTGTACAGCGCGTTCCCTTTTTGGGACAGCTGTTTGAAGAACACCCTGGTCATGGCGGCCACGCGCGGGTCTCTGTCGGCACAGCACAGCGCCATGTCCGCTATCTGTCCCTTCACGCGCACCATTTCGTGCAGAACGAGGAAAGACAGCATCTTCACTGCGCACTGACGTATTTCTAGTTCCTCATCGCTTAGACTGTAGAAACAAAGAAATTAATTTTTCACTACTCTTGCTCACACTGTCAAATTACCACTCCACAACGGGGCTAATCAAGCATTTCAGCCTCTAGGGTCTAAAGTAATTTTGTTTTTTTTTAATTTTAGTCTGTTACGAGCACTAGCCTACTATAAAACGAAAAAGGTTTAATTCGTAAATAATTTAATCATACTAAAATAATGATCTCTATAAAACGAAGGAGGTTTTATTCGTAAATAGTATCATCATAGGTTGGTACGAGTACATAATATGTAAGGCCCTGATTGTTTGATAAAATATTGAAATTGGAACGAAATGCAGCGTTCTTGTCTGTGGAATGCGTATTTTTTTTATTGAGTTGCGAGCTGCGTCTGCAAAAAGAATTTTGAATACTGCACTGAATTATTTTATTTTCTCGCAATCGTATATAATGGGTCTTTTTAGCCCCTTGTATAACAATCTACTATTTAATTGACTGTTACTTTGTACTGACTTGAGGTATAGTATGGCTGACTTGAAAAAAAAACCGACCAGGTGTATGGCGCGCTATGCAAAGTGTAGGGTTCCGTGGTTGTATGTCACCAATGCTGACTTACAATTATGGTTTTTAGTTGATCAACTACAAGTTAAAATTCTTTCAATTTTATTTCCTATTAACCTGTTTCATTATACTTCCGCGAAATTCTTCACGGATCTATAAACAATGGTTAGCTAGTCAAGGGGGTTACAGACTCATGACAAAAATCTTTTCTTCGATTCGTTCGAATCAGAACCCAGCAATGCTGTTTGGAAGTTCAATTATGCATGACAGTAGTACTTCCACGCACGTTCGTTAACAAAGATCAGTTTTGCTTACATCTGGTAAATATGATGGGTCCAAGGTTGTGTTAGGTTTGGGAACCGTAGAGTCAAATCAGCAAAAGCAATGGTGAGATTCGTCCTCAGCGACACGGCTTTGGACTTCTTGAGCACGGTCACCATCAGTGTCAGGCCCTCTTCGCACACCACGCTCGACACCAACATGTACCTGTCCAAATAAATCTATATTTAAGAAAGCGCACTTCATCACAAAATATCGAAACCAGATTGACGTGCTAAGTTGAAATTTAGTAGGGAGGTAGTTTTTAGTTAGTGTACGTCAGCTACATACGCGGGGGGGATAAATTCAACCCCTAAAGGGTTGTTTTAGAGGTTGAATTTTCTATCCCTATTGCATTTCACATTATATCGATACTCAATGTAATTTATTACCGTGAACAAAATTTGAGAAATGACGGACTTTCATAAAAAAAGTTCAACCCTTTTTAAACCTTTAGGGGTGAAATTTTATGATGATGGATGATGATGATGATGATGGATGATGATGATGATGATGACGATGATGATGATGGATGATGGTGATGATGATGATGATGATGATGATGATGATGATGATGATGATGATGATGATGATGACGATGACGATGACGATGATGATGATGATGATGACGATGACGATGACGATGATGATGATGATGATGATGATGATGATGATGATGATGATGATGATGATGATGATGATGATGATGATGATGATGATGATGGTGATGATGATGATGATGATGATGATGATGATGATGATGACGATGACGATGACGATGATGATGATGATGATGACGATGACGATGACGATGATGATGATGATGATGATGATGATGATGATGATGATGATGATGATGATGATGATGATGATGATGATGATGATGATGATGATGATGATGATGATGATGATGACGATGACGATGACGATGATGATGATGATGATGACGATGACGATGACGATGATGATGATGATGATGATGATGATGATGATGATGATGATGATGATGATGATGATGATGATGATGATGATGATGGTACGAAGTAAAGTTTACCGAGTATAAGTGAGCGCGGCGGCCGCCTGCAGCGCCGGCGAGCAGCGCGCGGGGTGCGACAGACACCACTTCAGCAGCGGCAGGTACCTGAGCCACAGAGACAACAGTACCTACAGCTAACGACAACGTATGTATGGGATTTAGTTAACACGTTCGCTGCGGCACTGATTTTTCAGTACTTTAACCAATACAATACGAGGTTTTTTGACCTCGTACTAAAACTTTTTGTGGTGTGGTACCGTGCAATACGAGGTTTTTTGACCTCGCACTAAAACTTTGTGGTGGTTAATAACGAGGTTAATTGACCTCGTACTGCAGCGAACGTGTTAAAAAGTGTTCACCTACAGGCATTTTTTATTTTATTTTTAAGTTAGCCCTTGACTATAGCTTGGCAAATTCGTCCGTAGCACTCCCGATGGTCCGCGTGGGCCGGGAGGGGGGTAGCGATTCCCCGCGCGCACAACGTCATACCAGTCCTTCCCTCTGTCCCGTGAGCACAACTGCAGTCCAACGATCCGACCCGTGCAGTCCAGCAGGGCTAAACAAACATTTCAGCCTCTAGGGGTAATAGGGGGGGGGGTTAAAGTAATTTTGTTTTTAATTTTTGTCTGTTACGAGTACTAGCCAAGTACTAGCTTACTTTCTAACGAAGGAGGTGTTATTCGTAAATAAAATGTTTAATTTCTCGTGATATTTAATTTCTCATAATGCACAAAAGTTGGAGGTGCAAGCCCTGGACCGGATTCAAACCTACGTCCTCCGAATCGAAGGCAGTCATAACCACTGGCACGTCTCGACCTGTATATTTACCAAACAAAAAAAAAATAATGATTTCATTTTACGACTTATTGGAAACTTTAAAATAACAATTATACTTAAGCTAAATAAATTAGAACTTTCTAGTAGTAATAATGTGTGAGCTACCGCGGACAGACGGACGAACGTGGAGAAACTATAAATAATAATAATAAATGATTTATTTAGCTTAGTACACAAACAATATAAATATAAAAAAGAAAAAAAAAACACAAAAACATAAGACTAGATTAAAATTAAACAAAAATTTAAAAAATAATTTTTTTTAGAAAGAGACCACACACCTTTACAAATGGTGACTTTGCAAAGCTTGGCTCCCTGGTGTGCGGTCTCTTCTAATTGTTATTAATCTAACTTATATACTACTAGAATACAATATTACATCAGCTAAAAAGGTTGCTGCCCCAGCATAATGCTACAGTGTTTGCTGCAGCGCTGGTATTCTGGCGCAACCTTAGGTAATGGATCCATAAAGGGTCCTTGTTGAGTACGGAACCCTAAAAAATGTACCTGGCGAGCGCGGTGCCGGGCCCCACGATGTTCAGCTCGCACACGCTGCGTATGTACTCAGCGTCCGCGTCGTCCGCCACGGCGCCCTCCAGCCCGGCCTCCTCCTCCGTCATTGTTGTGTTTGTCTGAACAAATATTATTTAATATACTCGATCCCCAACCCCCAAATTTGCTATCATCTGTTGTACTTCTCATTACGTGAGCAGCTAGACTATTTATTTATAAGTTTGAATTGTTCTCCTTTAAAAGTTGCACAACAATCGGCGACAGCATAGGTATGTCACACCCCCAATACAGTACCTACACGCGAATGATTTTAAACTTATTTCGTGGTTGTTCATTATGAATGTTATTTAAACGGGTACATGCCACGATAAAACGACGAGATTTTTATTGTCGATATTTCGGCCCAGTTGCATGGATCGTGGTCACGACGGGACTGAAGTTGCGAGATGAGAAGTGAAGTCAGCTGTTAGGGGCAGAATCGATCTTCCCTCTTTCTTGTTCTTTTTCTTTTTTCAACCACCTCGCGTTTTTGGCTGTTTAGGCAAACCACACTCACGACATCGCTTTTGTTATTATGCGTATCGCGGCGCCCTCTTGGTTTGCACAATTCTACCACCGGGTTCCACTCGCTGGCTAGTTTGAAACCATCTTCCCGATTGAAATTATTTTATTTTCGAATTTCAATGGCTTCTCGAACTACTCGGGGTATATAGTAATATCGACAATAAAAATCTCGTCGTTTTATCGTGGTATGTACCCGTTTAAATAACATTCATAGTACACGCGAAGTTGATCAAAGTTAATCGAATGCGTTAATAAAGACTCAAACTTCGCTTCACTTCATGCAACCTCGCCTCGATTCGCATCGTTGCCAAATTTGACGGGTCCAAGGAGTGGAGAGAGACCAAGGAGTCGAAGCGAGTTGTGTAAAACTAATTGATCAAATTATCAAACTCGATTATACCCACCATTCTGACGCTTTCTTCCCACACAAAGTGTGTTCCGCTAACCCTGCACCCTACATACAATACAATCTTTGACTGTTTAAACTATGGACCTGTTTCGCACCCAAATTCACCAACAAAAAAGTCTGTCGTTTTTTGAGGGGGACGAGGTAAACTCACACATCGATACGTGTATGGACACCTTTAACTAAATTCTGTGTCCATACACTACACACATCTATAAATTTGACTCGCAAAAGTCACACGCGTAATTTTTACACAGACCAACACATCGCTTAGACTATCCACAGAATATATACGTAGAATATTCGATTACATGATCGATTTTTTGCTGTTCCGTCAAAAGAATCTATTCTTTTTAGAAATTGTTTTTATTAAAAATTTGATAAAATTTAGCTAGAATACTTACCAATGAAACGTTACTGCATCTTTTACTAAACTACAAGTTTTTGGTCGTTTTTTATGTCTTTCTACTACACAACCGGCATTTTTAGGGAGCTCTTTACACGGCGAAAACGATTACAACAATGAAACATCGATTCTACAGCAACAGTTTTTATAAACGCGTTAGATCATTGATTTTTGATCTTTGCCAGAGGGGTAACGGTTAGCGAGGCAGGTCCTGTAATGGTGGAAGAATACAATAGCCAACTTACGGACGGCGTCTTGTTGGAGACGACGCTGGCGGAGCGCTTGTTGCGCGAGGCGGCGCTGGCGCTGGACGCGTTCATGAGCGTCTGGCGCCGCAAGTCATCCGCGCGGCCGCGGCGCGCCGGCGTGGCGAGCGCGCCCGCCTTTTTTTTCCGCTTCTCCTCCGCCTTGCGCACTTCGCGGACCTGAGTAGGTACATCGTTATTTCAACACATACACAAGTTCAACAACTTCCTGTAGTATTCATACATTTTATATGGACTCGCCGCACACGGTTGACGCCGGTAGCCGCCACATGCTACAATTGTCGATGCTCGCTTCTTGTGGCCCGCATCGGCCATTAACGCCGATACAAAACGCCGCAACGCGCCACTCGCAAGATTCCGCACCCCTCTCTGTTAAAATTGGATGTATCCAATAACTATAACCGACAAAGACGTACCGCCAAGCGATTTAGCGTTCCGGTACGATGTCGTGTAGAAACCGAAAGGGGTGTGGATTTCATCCTCCTCCTAACAAGTCAGCCAGCTTTCATCTTAGATTGCATCATCACTTACCATCTGGTCTGGGCTTAGCCCTTGACTGCAATCTCAATAATAAAAAAAAACTAAGGATTCGTCTTTTCGCACAAAATTATGCATGTGTGTGCTCAGTGCTGTAGCTAAATTCGGATCACCTTTTACGGTGATTTTGTAGGGACGCAACCTATCTATAGTATAAAATTATCATTGCGCTTACCTCATTTCTTCTTCTCAGCTCGTTATAAACACATATGTCCAAGTAAATAAGTTGTTGCAACGCGACGTGTCCCAGCACAAATATGAAGCGAGTCAGCATTTCAGTTGGCACGCTAGCTTCGTCCTCACCTTCCTTTATTACAGTTTCCTCTACACGTTTATACATTTCCGCTAAAATCTTCGTGCAAATAACATCAGGAGTATCGCACACAGCGTAAATAAAATCGATGGAGTTGCTGGCGAAAGATGCAAATTTGTCGCATTTTGAAAATGTTTCCAATAAGCTTTCATATAAAGATGTGAATATAGCGTGGTCAGCGGGGTATTTTTGTGATTTATTTCCCAGAGACGTGAGTAACTCTGCACTCAGTCGTCTGCTGTTGTAGTCTCCAGTTAGGCCGTGAGTCTGGATGACTTCGATGTTGGCTAGTGCGACGGACGGCTTCGCTTTGGATATCATGACGAGCAGCGTGAGCGCTGCGTAGCTGTCCGAATCTGTGGTGCCGTCGATTTTCTTTAGAAATATTTCCCAGAACACCTAAAAAAAATAGAAATCATCAATACATCTTATTAAAACTCAGACCAATTATAGAAGGACCTGTATCGCACTCATAGTCACAAACAAAATTGTCTGTCATTTTCTGAGGCAAACAAGCTTAAATTTGGTATATATATTATACTAAACTAAAAATTAAATTATTCATCGTTCATAATTATTTATTCTTCATGTTTATATTGTTTTTAAGATGTATTCTGCTATTCTTGGCGGAGAAAAATCCAACGAATCAAAACCATGAAAATCGGTCCAGCAGGTCTCGAGTTTATAAGTGTTGTAACAAACACGATTTTCTTTTATATATATAGATTAGGTGTGAAATGACTATTGAATTATACCCTCATTTTTAATTTGTTTGTTGGTAAACAGTACTCATCAAGATAGGCTGTAGTATAGTTGTACCTCAGACCAATTATAGAAGGACCTGTATCGCACTCATAGTCACGAACAAAATTGTCTGTCATTTTCTGAAGAAAACGAACTTAGATTTAGTATATATCTTATACTAAACTAGAAGATTTTGCCCGTTTTTTAAACAATTCAATTATACAAAAAGGTATTTTTACGGAGCTCTTTAACCGACGAACACGATTACAACTATTTAACATCGAAACTATTGAGACAGTTTCTATAATCGGATTAGGTCGTTGATCATATACTTTGACAGAAAAGTAACGTCTGGCGAGGCAGGTCCTATGCAATAATTGGTCTGAGAGTTGTACACACCTGTATGATGGCCGGCGTGATGTCCCCCTTGGTCAGCCAGTTGTCGACGAGGTGCTCCAGCGCGAGCGCGCTGCCGCGGTCCACGGCGCCCACCAGCGTCACCAGTTTGCTGGCGATGGCGAAGGCCCGCGCGCGCTCCGCCTTGCTGTCACTCTCCAGGTACATCTCGCGGTACGCGCGCTCTACTGCCTCGCGCTTGTCCTAAACCATGTTACTTAATAAGCTAGTTGACACTCTTTAAAAGGGTCTTAAATTGTTCATTGTTGTTCTGGTAGATTTAAATTAAATTAAAATATTTTTTTGAGACAATTTCGTGATCTATACTACAGCCTTTCTTGATGAGTACTGTTTACCAACAAATTTAGTCATTTCACAACTAATAATAATTATAATTAACTTGTTCTTAAATTAATGAAAATAAATTTTATTAATAAGCTTAGAACAATTGGATATGGTTAATATATTTTGAATATGTATTGAATTTGTAAACAAAAAATACATAATTTAAAATAAATAAGTTATGAAATGACATGCGGTTTCTACCCTCATTTTTTATTTATTTGTTGGTAAACAGTATTCATCAAGAAAGGCTGTAGTATAGACCAGACATTTTCCTTTTGTCCAAACAAACTAAGCGAATAGTACTTGTTGAGCTTACTGTGCCGTGGCAGACTAACATTCCGAAGGATCACCGTAAAAAAGTAAATAAATATTATGACCTAACAAATGAACTAACTAAAAATGGTTATGTTAGTCTGTACGCCGTAAAAGCAGGTGCGAGAGGATTACCAGCAAAATCTCTCTATAACTAAAATCTCTTGCTTGATCTCTCTAGAACTGCAGCAAGTTCTATTAGAACGGGTGTCAAAAGCTGTTCTAAAGGGATCTTACCAAATTTGACTAGGCAGGGAGAACAACACGAGCTTCCATTTTAGATAGCATCATCACTTATAAGTTGAGATTGTAGTCAAGTAAAGAATAAAAAAAAAACAAAAGACTCACCTGATCTGGAGACCAAACGAGATGTAGCATATTAACTTTAGCCGCGTCGATGTTAAAGTGGTGCGCTGCAGTGAAGAAGTCTATCGCCTCGCTGACGTCACCCGCCTGCTTTGACATCAACAGCGAGTTGATCAGCGGAATAGCTTCGGAGATCACGCGGCTGAAGTTGACAGACTCCTGGAGGAAGGCCACGACGCTCTCCTTCTCTTCCACTCTCTTGTGCAAGGCGAGCTCGTTCTCACACTGCTGCGTAAGAGATTGCCTTCTCTCTGGTATCACGAAGATGTTGCGGAGGAGTGCCACGAAGTAGTCCAGCTGGCGACAAATATCAACATCAGCTAAAAATCAGCGCTGGGTGTTCATGATTGGTACATGCAGCACAATGCTGAGCTATATCCTTTTTCAAGGTTGTGCCAAATATATAAAATTAAGTTAGTAAGTAAATATGATGGTCGTAATGTTTGGCACAATTTTTGGAATAAATGTTTTTTCTTTCTTTCAACATCACATCGTCAAGAATATTTTTTACACTAGGTCGGAAAGGTTTTTTTGTAGCAGATTGGCAAGCCTAATTCCCATTTAACCACCAGTGTGTCAATGTAATTTTGTAAACGTATTTTATATCCTTGTTATACTGAGATGAAAAGATCGTATGTGTTGCACAAGGTTGCTTAGTTATAAAAATCTTGTGCAGTTGAATATCTTGCTACTCTTCTATTTCTACACTCATGGCAAACAATAATATCTTAAGTCTAGCATGATAAATAACTATGAAATAACTATGAACCAAAAGATTTATTACACTCAAATGACATCATATCACAGATCTTTCGAACTCTGAAAATATTGGCAAAAACAAAAATACCTGATCAGACTTTTCCATTTCACATCTCAACAGTTTCGCATCTGGATATAACCGTTCTGTGTGCTTCACAACAAGATACGCCTTAAAGTAATTCTTTTCCCGTATACTCCTGCGTATTCCTTCGTACAAATTGTCCAGCGTGGCTTGAGACAAATCTGGTTCATCTTGTGTAAGTGTGTCCATTTTCTCTTTAATCGTCTTCACAACGTCCTTTTCGATTTCCCCCCATTTCTTTACAAGCGCTGGGTCAGGGTCAGGGTTAAGTTTCTTTTGAAGATCCTCCAAAATTTGTTGTTCCTTCGCCAAATCAGCCTCTAATATTTCCAGTTTCAATTGGGCAGAGAATGGGTTACACTCTAAAAATACCTGAAGTTAATAACATTTTTATTTGTTATTTAAAACATTTTTAATTAGGTACAAATTTTGAGACCAATTAAATTATGTAATTTTAAGTTTTTAAATGTGTAATTAAACAGTTTAAAAGCATTGAATTTTTAAATTTTTTGAATCTACATATTTTAGCTTGATCTATACATTTTGTGAAACTAGGTCCTCCGCCGCGTCTACCTGTCCGTTCAACTCCTCAAAAAACTAGAACTTTTGAAAGGACATATATGAGGTTTTCACCTCACATATATGATTTGCCAAGGTTTTGTGTAAATCGGTTAGAAGTGCCCGTCTGGGAAATTTCATCGAAATCGCTATCTTGTCCATTTTATAAAGAAAACACATAATGGGATATTCCTTTTTTTATTCGATTGCATCGTAAAGCCCCGTGATGGTGGACCCCCCACTAGGTGACATCAAGCGAGTTACAAGGTCGTTGGATGTATGCGGCTCTAGACTGCCGTCCCTGTAAGAAGTCCAGCAAAGCACGACTATTCGCTGATGATGATTATGGTGATCATGGTGATGATGATGATGATGATGATGATGACGACGCTTACCTTGAGCAGTTGTATGGCAGCTTTGCGGACGAGCGCGGCTTTGTCGCGCAGGCGGCCGGCGGCGCGCTGTAGCACGCTGTGCTGCCGCGTCACAGGTATGCACGACTCGCGCATCAGCCGGTGCCAGAACTGAAGCACCTAATAATAATAATAAGCCTGTTTATTTCCAATCCAAATAAAAAAATAACATAACGTACAAGCAATTTTTAAACTTAAAAACTAACATAATATTATAAACTAAAAAAAAATGCATTAATATATTAATTGCTGTCGCTTTCTTCGTTACCATTGATCGGAACCCCTTCTCGGGTAAAGGCCTCCTTTCCTGCTATTGTTCGTACATCATCTATCCACCTTTTTTTGGGGCGCCCTCTTCTCCTTTTTCCAGTTGGTCCTTCCCATACAGTTGTCTTTAAAGTCCATCTTTTATCCGTGTATCTTGCTATATGACCTGCCCACCTCCACTTCTGCTTTAGAGCATATTGTAAGGCATCTATAACTTTTGTTTTACGTCTTATGTGTACGCTCCTGACTTTTTGTATTCATCTTACTTTCATTACACTCCTTTCCATTGCTTTCTGGCATACTGCTATTTTAGTTTTCATTTTAGCGTTGTAAGTCCACGTTTGGCACCCATATGTGAGAGTAGGTAGGACACAGGTATCTAGGACGGTTTTCTTAATATGGAGGGGGAGATCTCCTTTTAGGATTTCCTTCAAGGACCAGAACTTTTTCCAGCTCATATTAATACGCCGTTCGACCTCTTGTTCTTCGTTATTATCTTCGAATGATTTTTGTTTCCCTAGGTATATATAGTTTTTCACATATTCAAGTGGCTTTCCGTTCAGGTTTATAGCATTTCTGTGGGTGTTCGTCATTACCTTTGTTTTATTCTCGTTAATTTTTAGTCCAACCTTTACGCTTTCTTTATTTAAGATATTTATCATTATTTCTAGTTCATTACTTGTTTCAGCAAATAGGACAATATCGTCCGCGAATCTGAGAACTGAAGCACCTGATTGGGCCAAATTCATCTAATATGATATAATATCTATATAAATCACTAGTTATGTTGTTTGCCCTCGATGGACTCCTAAACTACTCAATCGATTTTAATTAAATATACACACTGTGCGAGACCAAGTTCCGAGACTTGGTCGCTAACTATGGGCCTCATAAGAAGGCTCAAGTCACACAGCGGGCGATGGAACGAGCTATATTAGGAGTATCTCTGCGTGATCGAATCAGAAATGAGGAGATCCGCAGAAGAACCGAAGTCACCGACATAGCTCAACGAGTTGCGAAGCTGAAGTGGCAATGGGCGGGGCACACAGTTCGAAGAGCCGATGAACGTAGGGGTCCCAAAGTGATGGAATGGCGACCCCGCACTAGTAAGCACAGTGTTGGCCGACCCCACCAGGTGGACTGACGACATCAAGCTAGTCGCAGGGATTCGCTGGATGCAGGTGGCTCAATATCGTGATGTTTGGAAGTCAAATATTAATTTCTGTTAGCTCAAAACCACAATCCGTGATATCATGAGAATCCGTGAGTAGATTGCGCTGTTTCCAAGACAATGTCATAATCATTTATTATAGCAAATTATTTGTTATAGGTTAGGGGTAGGGGTAGAGTAGTGGTAGGGTAGGTTTTATGGTAAGGATAGGAAAGAAGTAAGCGCACATAAGTCAAAGCGAAGCTTGACCAGGTCCGCTAGTAGTTTTATAGTTTGCAGAATAAAAAAGAAACGAAAGTAAACCACATGTCTGAAGCAATACTTCTTTTAAATATAAAAAGCAAAGCGTCATCTATGAGCCTCAGGCATAACTGCATCGCAACAGATTCTTGAAGTGTACAAAAAGGGATTGTTCCAAGTTCTCTTCAAACAGAACCATCTATTGTTAGTTTAAATTAACTAAGGCTGTTTCGCTATCCCTGTATATGGCAGCACACATTTTAAGTCGCCAGATTACACTTTTCGTACACCAAGTCAAGCGTGCATAAAGAAGTTTTACTTCAAAAATGGGGCGTGGCTATCATAGACACGGCCGCATTGTTTGACGTCATCATTAACCACCCAAATACAGAGGTTACATATGATAGGGGTTCGGCTAATAGTCCACCACGCTGGCCAAAAGCGGATTGCCAGACTTCACACACGTAGAAAATTAAGAAAATTCTCAGGTATGCCGACTTCCTCACGATGTTTTTCCTTCATCATTTGAAGTGAAACACGTGATATTTAACTCGCAGCTCCACGCTCATCACCTCGCACATCATGCCCAGGACACTGATTTGGATCGTGTGTGACTTGCCTTGTGGCGCACGTACGCGGACAGGTCGTGCATGTGCTCGTACAGGTCGTCGAGGAAGTCGTCGCGCTGTATGCGCTGCTCGTCGGACAGCCCCTCGCCGCGCAGCTCCACGCTCAGCACCTCGCACATCATGCCCAGGACACTGATTCGGTTCGTGTGTGACTTGCCTTGTGGCGCACGTACGCGGACAGGTCGTGCATGTGCTCGTACAGGTCGTCGAGGAAGACGTCGCGCTGTATGCGCTGCTCGTCGGACAGCCCCTCGCCTCGCAGCTCCACGCTCAGCACCTCGCACATCATGCCCAGGACACTGATTCGGATCGTGTGTGACTTGCCTTGTGGCGCACGTACGCGGACAGGTCGTGCATGTGCTCGTACAGGTCGTCGAGGAAGTCGTCGCGCTGTATGCGCTGCTCGTCGGACAGCCCCTCGCCGCGCAGCTCCACGCTCAGCACCTCGCACATCATGCCCAGGACACTGATTCGGATCGTGTATGACTGAAAATACATATAATATTGACTAATTGTTTTATATTGTTATTATCGCCGCGATATATTTCACACAGATCAGACAGGAAATTTTATATCTCTTCTTGCACCTCGATACCTAAGAAGACTTTACATCAAAATGTTGTAAACTCAATATCACCTAAGGATACTTCAGTAACAAGCACATACTATGACTTGCACTTTAAGATGTTGGTCCTGGTTGGTGTCATTATAATCCTCAGACCAATTATAGAAGGACCTGTATCGCACTTATAGTCACGAACAAAATTGTCTGTAATTTTCTGAGGAAAACAAGCTTAGATTTTGTATATATCTTATACTAAACCAGAAGTTTTTGCCCGTTTTTACACAATTCAATTACACAAAAATGTATTTTTACGGAGCTCTTTAACCGACGAACACGATTAAAACTATTTAACATCGATTCTATAGAGACAGTTTTTATTATCGCATTAGATCGTTGATCATATACTTTGACAGAAAAGTAACGTCTAGCGAGGCAGGTCCAATACAATAATTGGTCTGAGTTATAATCTGATCTTTACAGGTTTATGTACGTTAAACCCACCAATCAGCGGCCAAACTTTTGCAAGAACAGAGGCCTGGCCATTCATTAGATCACCAACCGCAACCGGTGGTCAGGGCTCCAGAATGAGGAACCTCCTCAAAATACGCGCTGTCTCAAGAATCACTGCCTTCTGTATCCGACCCTTGATCCAGCCAGTTAAGCGAAAGATTCTTAAGGTGTTAGTAGAAGCTTTTCGCTATACCTTTGACTGAAATGACAATAATACTTGACTCAACATTCCGCATGGCGGTATTTTTTTTTAATGTTTGAACTTCTTCATTTATCAACCAATTTTAAAAATTCTTTTTTGTTTGAAAGAGTATACTTTCAGATTGGTCCTATTTAATTTTCATGAAAATCCGTTTAGTAATTTTTTTGTTGAAGAAGTTTTTAATGTATTTGTTAATTATCACAACAATAACATATACTATGTTTTCTTATCAGAAAGGGGGGTTTTAGATTTTATTTAAACATATTTATGAAATTTAAAATCAATAAATAAACCTTGAAATGTATATTGTACCTCATCACTTTCCAAATAAGATTGTATCATGGCAATGGCGCTGGTCATTTCCTTAGGCAGTTCCTTGGTGAGTTCCAGTAAGAAGGCTCCACAGTTCTTTGCAGCACCTTGTTCTGTGCTGACGCCCCCACTGTCCTCCTCGCTTGATGCCAGTGCTTCGGCTATTTCACGAACCTAATATACGAAAATATAGACCCTATCAAGTAAGTTGAACCAAAATAACAAAGAAGAAAATTGTTGGATATGCGTGGTTGTTTTGTATGTTAAAAATATCAAATAATTAAAATTTTGTAATGGCGGTAAATTGTAAACGTTTTTGAAACCACATCAAGTGAAGATTGGATAGTGCGTTTGTTTTTTATGATTATTGTGGAATATGTAAAAAAACGTTCGTCTTGTTATGTCAACGTTATGTTTTGACGGCCTCCGTGGCGCAGTGGTATGCGCAGTGGATTTACATGGATCCTGGGTTCGATCCCCGGCTGGGCCTATTGAGGTTTTCTTAATAGGCTACTCGCCTGCTGTACAAACCTAAGAAGATTTTTTGCATATATGCAGTTTAGATGCCTAGAAACTCTAAACATATTTTTATTTATGATAATAATCTCGTAATTGTAATATTTTTATAAAACAAAATTGTATTTTCATAACGTCACCACAAACGCCAATCATAAACTGTGACGTCATTCGCTACAAGGCATCGGTTTGTGATTGGCGCTTGCGGTGCCGTGATATATCACATCACTGTAAACGCCAATCACGCTGTTATCTCTATAAATGACGTCACTTGCAAATTTTACGCAGATATTTTTTCATTTATATTATATTTTTGACTGGTTATTATTGACGGGACAAAATAAAATATAACTTATAATACTTCCATAATTCAGTTTAAACACTGTTTACAATAGAGGCAAGTAGCCTATTTCCATGTCTAGCTGGTGGAAGGCTTCGGCCGTGGCTAGTTAAAACCCTACCGACAAAGACGTACCGCCAAGCGATTTAGAGTTCCGGTACGATGTCGTGTAGAAAGCGAAAGGGGTGTGGATTTTCATCGTCCTCGTAACAAGTCAGCCCGCTTCCATCTTAAATTGCATCATCAGGTGAGATTATAGTCAAGGGCTAACTTGTAAAAAAAACGTGAAATGAAAAAAAAATTATAAGTACTTATTCATGTTTTTTTTTGCAAAAATATATAATATTTTGTGATTGATACCATTTGTGGTCCAAATGTTCCAAGTCCAAAGTCTTTTGTCAACTGCACCACTCCAGCACATATCGGAGACACAGAGTGTTCTGCTATTTGTAAAATCTGTAACAATCGATCAAACTTTTGTAAAATTATGTAGGGATGTAACATATCTATTAGTAGAAAATCTTTGGTCAAGGGTAAATAAAACTAAAAAGGGTAAATAATATTGTGGTAAATAAAACATAAATCTTACAAGTTATCGTGATACCGTATAAAACTGAATTTTCACTTCAACAGGTGAGAATTTAATCAAACAATAACTTGTACTTATGCAGGGTGTCCCAGAACTCGACATCAAGCCGAAACAGGGTGACAGGATTGATTATAACCAACATGAGAAAAAAAATCTATCCCATCCAGTTTGTCCAGCCAAATCTATAAACATTTAAGAAAAACCTAGAAATTTGGTCAAACTGTAACCATTTTTCGGTTATTGTGGTTATTATTTATTATTTTTGTTCAATTAAACTTTGGAAACTTAAACCTAAATAACATTTCTAGACTCTAAAATCAAAAATAATGACACAATTACCAAAGTTTTCTAGAATTAAGACTATTTGTAAAACTATAAATTAAAATTTTTTATAATGTGTCCTTTCTGTATTCGGGTATGTTGATAAAAAAACATGTCAAACAGATTGATTGAGAATGTATTGTCCTACCAGACTAGAAGAGTTAAGGTTTTTTTTCTTACCTGAACCAATTTAATGAGGCAAGATGTCCCGTGGTTATATTTCTTTATGAGTACACCTAGTATTTGAAAAACTATTTCTCTGACAGTTTTGCTCTTCACTATTTGGTCCTCCAGAGCATTGTAACAAGGTTGTGATACCATTCTAAAACAACATAAAATATGTGTATTTGTTATTTTCTATTGCCATCATATTATAACACTAGCTGACGCCGCGCGGTTTCACCCGCGTGGTTCCCGTTCACGTAGGAATACGGGGGTAATATATATATATATATATAGCCTATAGCCTTCATCAATAAATAAGCTATCTAACACTGAAAGGAATTTTTAAATCGGACCAGTAGTTCCTGAGAATAGCGTGTTCAAACAAACAAACTCTTCAGCTTTATAATATAGAGTAGAGAGTAGATAGAATATAGTACAGATTCATTTACAAATGACAATAGATGAAATACAATATATGTTGATAAAAAGAAATAATGTTATTGTCACAAGTATTTCGCCCCATTGCACAAAAATCACTCATGCTACAATTTCCCTCAAAACAGTGGCATAAATAACTATTTTTTTTGTTGTTTGTTATGATGTGACACTTTAACTACAAAACTTATCAACCTGAAATTTTTCTACACACTGTCAGGGGTAATATAAATAAAATGCTCATGAAGCTGGCTAACTTGTCAAGAGAAGGATGAAATCCACACCCCTTTCGGTTTCTACACAACATCGTACTGGAACGCTAAATCGCTTAGCGGTACGCCCTGGACCAAGTTAAGAAAACCTCAATCGGCCCAGTCGGGAATCAAACCCAGGACTTCCGTTTTGTAAATTGCCACAGAGGCCGTCAAACGTGGCACTTTGTGTCCAGAAAAAAGTACTGGTTCAGAGGTATTGCAAAAATGAACTTCTAAACACAAGAAAACAAAGTTGTGGGAAATGACTTTTAATAATTTAGATAATTTAATATCAACTGTAATTATTTAGATAATTTAATAATTTACTGTACTTACGACACAAAGTTGTGTTCAGCCAAAGGCGGGTCCCACAGGTTGGAGAGTGGTTGTTGTAAGACTAGGTGTAAAGTGATCAATGCTGTCTGCCTGTCAGCCTCGGTCCAGCCACAGAGCTCATCTTCTTCTGTTACCGCTTTCTTGCCTTTCTTACCTAATGTCAGCTTTTTTAATTTCTGAAAGTATTAACAATCATTATCAAATTTTGTTAATGTGAGTGTTGTGGATGTTGTCAATGGGTTTCTTAAATATCATCATCATCATTATCAACCCATATTCAGCTCACTGCTGAGCCCGAGTCTCCTCTCAGAATGAGGGGTTAGGCCAATAGTCCACCACGCTGGCCCAATGCGGATTGGCAGACTTCACACACACAGAGAATTGAGAAAATTCACTTATTCATTAATTTCTTAAAATGCACACAACTGAAAAGTTGGAGGTACATGCCCCAGACCAGATTCGAACCCACACCCTCAGGAATCGGAGGCAGAGGTCATATCCACTGGGCTATCACGGCTCTTATTCTTAAATATACACTGCAATAATAGATATGAATACTTTTCGCTCAGTGAATCCATGTAATGCAAAGAATGGGGTTTTTTTATTTATATATTTTTTAATTTTTAACAATCAAAACAAACAAAAAGAACATGTGCATCTAATTGAGAACTTCCTTTGTTTTAAGTCAGTTAAATATATAAAAAGCTATTAAAAATAAATACAAAAATTGTTTCCTCCTCATGCTCAAACAACTGGCAGTCAGGGCTCCAGAGAGGGAAAAATGTTTACAATATATGGTGTCTCAAGAAATTTTGCTTTCTGTACCTATCCCTTGATCTGACTTCAAAACTTTCTTAAGGTGTTGGTTGAATCCGTTGAACTGTCCGTCCGTCCATTTGTTGTAGTGTGTTTGACATTATTTTCCCTAATTTGGTTTTGAAACCTCCTACATTCCAAACCACAGGTGGATTAAATGTAATATTTGACTTTGAGGGCAAGACATGACATAATCCCTAATTATGTTTCCTTTTGTTAAATTAATAATTATGGCAATGGCTATCTAAATAAATAAAAGCGAAAGGTCACGAAATATGGAAGACAGCTAGACATACTAAGATGAAATTTGGCAGGGAGATAGATAGTAGTTAGTTGACATCTGCTAAGAACAGATTTTATGACAAGCCCAGATTAAAGGCAGACAAAGTCATAGGCATCCGCTAGTCTATATATATACTCACATCAGCAGCTAATTTCACATCTTTAATTTTCATTATTTCTGTGAACAAATATATGACCATCTTCACAATGTTCGAATTCTTCACTCGAACGTCTTCATCAATTGTCTGCTCTTGAAGTATAGGCTCCAAATGTGCACAAAGACTTTTTACAGTTCTTAGTATGTGCTCAAATCCTAAGGAAAATTCCATATTTAGTAAGTAGTAGCATGTTCTTTTTTGAAGTTAAACTTTTAAAGAGTAACCTGGTGAAGGTACTCCCTAAGGACCTTATAAGTATATATTTTATAAGCCATAGAAGTTTTGAAGAATAAAGGAAGATGTTTGTATTTTCATAATTTAAAAGTACCTACCTTTATTTATCTCGTTCCATTCAAGTTTACCTCCATGCACAATAATTGAAAAGTATGTATCGAAGTGTTCCAGTATATATTCAACACCCTCAGAGTTGTAGCTTCGGGCTGCATCTACAAAATACATTTGTTATTGTTATATCAGTGGGACTTATGTAATTTAAGATGATGGGCTGTAATTTTTTTAATAGGATAGCTTAAATTACAGCGAAGATTAAACCTATATTAAACAAAGTAAACATTACAGAAAAATTAGTACAAACTTTGTAGTTTCGATAGTAACAATCTTGGTTGGACAATATCTTCTACATGGTATTTGCCAGCGTGAGCTTCGAGTAGCTCGTCCTTTTTTAAGGGAATACAAAACTCAAAGTGACTCATTTTACTATAGTTTCTTAAACTTAAACTTAGCTTTATATTATTTAATTCACATTAAAAGTAAAAACTAAAATTACTAAAATAACAACAATGTGGCGGCAGTTGGTGTTTTGAAAATTTAAATTTGACTTGACATTTAACAATGACATATTTTGACTTTTCTAGCTTTTTTTTTGAACTAGCTTGATGGCTCTGAGTTCTACTCATTTGTGCCCCTGTTTCCTTTTTTCTTAAACTGGCTTTATGGCTCTGAGTTCTAACTCTAGTCTATGATATGTGTTGTGAAAGAATGTTTGTCTGAGATTTGACACGTAAGTTAAAACGTCAAGTGACATGTAAGCCAAGTGTCATCGACGTCTTAAAAATTTGATTTTTCTTTGCCCAGTTTGCCGTAATTTGTACACGTTTCACATTCACATGCCAGTTTGAAATATTATTTACTTTCTCTAGTGGTGTTATGCACAATATTTGATTTAAACATTAAAGATAAAATAAAATAGCATAATGTCCGGGAAGGGAAACAAAGCTTTCACTAAAGAAGAGGAGTTGCTTCTTCAAGACTTCAGCAGAAATGTATCAACAAAATCATCAGCGTTATTTTACGGGAATGCATTTATTGTGTCCGCGATCCCTATCTGTAAGTTTCTATCGCTATTTTTAATATAAATACTATATTTGGTTTTGTATTTTTCATACTTTATTTACTTATTGGAATACTCATTACATACTGCGTTTTCTAGGGTTGTTCTGGAGGGTTCACGCTCTAGAAGTAAGCACGTCACTGGCATGGTTTGCCTTGGTCACCACAGCCAGTACTTGGCTCCTGGCTTTGGCGTATCGGAATACGAAATTCCACTTGAAGCACCGCGTCGCCGTCCGTCGGGAAGATGCTGTCGCTCGTGAAATGGCCAGGAAACTTGCCGATGAAAAGAAAATGAGCAGAAAAGAGAAGGATGAAAGGTATATAACAAGCTCATTAAGATTTTATGAATGCAACAAACTATTTATCACAATATTACAATATTTTTACTGTATCAGTATAATAAAATTATACAGATACACTTTCACTTGTTAATAATGAAAATATTTCTAATAAATAATAATATTTCTAAGGTATTCTAGTTAGTTTAAAAAAGACTTGATTAATCTATACTAATATTATAAAGAGGAAAGATTTGATTGTATGTTTGTTTGTCTAGATTCTAAAACTACTGAACCAATTAGAAAAATTTTTTCACTGTCAGGAAGCTACATAATCTGCAAGTTTTGCCTGTAGTACTTGTGGATAGTGTAACCTCCCTACAGGAATAATAATAGGTAACAAGAATTATAATAGGTAACAAAAAGGTAAGAATAATATTAATAGGTAGGTGTAGCTAATAGGGGATAAAATATAGACTGCTATATTTTATCCCCGTATCCTACGGAAGCCGGAACAACACAGGTGAATCTGCAGTGCATCTGCTAGCATTTAAATAAATTTTCAAGTTAATAGACCTAATTTTATTCATGATAATTCATAATGATAAGTAATTGAATAGATTTAGAGTCATTACAGATTGTTATTTTTTGTTAATTAGAGCTTAATAGTTTCTACTAAAACATTATATTTGTTTATATAATTTCAGAATCCTGTGGAAGAAAAATGAAGTAGCTGACTATGAAGCAACTACATTCTCAATATTCTACAACAATGCTCTCTTCCTGACAATTGTGATCCTCAGCAGCTTCTACTTGCTGCGTTCGTTCACACCTACTGTGTATCCTTTTTATAATACCTGATCTAGAATACAGTTTATGCAATTTATTGTCGTATATGCAGTCTAGTGATGATGCAAGTGAAGTCTCATTTGAGTAGCATAGTCTTGAGCTATGTCATTTTTAAGGATGATCAATTCTCAAGATTTTTATTATTCTTTACAAGTTAGCCCTTGATTACAATCTCACCTGCTGGTAAGCAAAAGATGGAAGTGGGACAAACTTGTTAAGAGGAGGATGAAAATCCACACACCTTTAGTTTTTTACACAACATACTACTAGAATGCTAAATGGCTTGGCAGTACATCTTTGCTGGTAGTGGTAACTAGCCACAGCATTCCACCAGCCAATAATAGGTCTGTGCATAACTGCTTAACAAAACATGCATAACTGGTTAAATCTTTCGCCTTTTGAACTAGCTTCATTGATCCAGTGTGAGTGTGGTTAGCTTGTGCACATTTGGATCATGTGGTCTTGGGTTCGGCTATGAAATATTGAGTTTTTCTTTTTTTCGTGAATTACTTAGTGGTAAGAATGTATGTGACATTACACTGCCATGCTTTGCTCATCAAAGCAAAGGTTTACATGAACATAGGGATTTTTAACTATAGTTCAAACATATTATATCTTCCTAAATGGAGAAAGGGGAATATTGGTCATGTTAATAACTTTGTCATTTATAACACTTGCTTCTTTTTTTTAAATCTGTATTGATTAACTTCTATCTTATGGATTTTTTTATTATTAATTGCGGACGGCCGCGACGTCGTCCGCCCTTAGACCCCGCGTATTTCCCATAAGGTGTTGACGAGTCCACTTATAGGAGCCGAACTGCATATCTAATTTTTTAACAAAAAAATTAAAGCTTTTTATGTTTTCATACAAAGTAATACAAATCATTCTGACTATCAATGTAACACACACCTTTATGTATCCATATACATTTTAAAACACGTAATCGTAGTGGTAAGACTGATGATATCGACGAGATATTGCAAGTGGCAATCCGCACTTCACTAGTAAGCACTAGTGAAGTGCAGAGTGCCATTTGCAATATCTCGTTTTGGCTTTTTTGTTTTATTTAAAAAAAATATTAATGCAGTTCAGCTCCTATTAGTGGACTTGTCAACATATTAAAGTTATGGGGAATACTATATGTATTTATATATTTAGAACTGTTATTTTCCTGAATGTATATGTACAGTAACTACATAGTATCACTCTCTGCTGCATCTGGTGTACTGGCTCTCCTGTCCACGGGTACCAAGTGAAAACGCTCAGTGTGTGTGTGGTTGTGAAGTGAATGTGAAAGTATTGTACTAGACTCATTGACGTAAATTATATACAAACAATTTGAAAAAGGAATATATAAAATAACCAACAAAAGTTAATAGTTTTATTAGTATCTTCATAACTGTAACATTCTCAGCATAATAGTGAAATAAGTTGTGTTTTCTATTAAATAAAGTCCATTTGTTAACATAAAATTCTGCATTTTACATCAATGATTGGAGTGTGTGTTTACTCAGATTTTAAATTATTGTGTTTGCTATTTCTGTTATATTTTTTAAATGAATTTATAGTGGGTAAGAAATAAAAAGAATAAGCTTAGACAGTCTTCATTTTTATTTACAATCTTTCAGAAATATAAACTTAAGTTACCTTAAATCTAAATCCTTAATATTATATTTTTTAAAAATTAAAAAGTGTTCTCGTCATTTTATTTAGGGTGGGTCACATATACCTAATTAAATCACATAATTTAGTTTCAAAATATTTTTTAAGAATGAAAATAAAGTTATTGAATTATATTGCTGCAAAAAAAGTTGTAATTTCAGATGTTAATAATAATAATATTATTAGTAATAATAATTGATAAAATAATAACATTGTGATAATTAAGAAAATATAAATTAAGTTTAAAAAATAACATTTATACATTATTTTCAATTAATATAAAAAAGTGTACATGGTCTGACTATGGCTCTCATGAATTTCATATTTAGTGTTGTTATAAAAGATTGTTGAAAAACAAGCATACAACGGAACTTAGAACCTTGGGAGTCTATTAAAAATTGTGTGTTCTGTAAATGTACTTTTTGACATACATTTACAGAACACACTGTACTCAGCGTGTGTGAAGTCTACCAACCCGTATTGGGCCAGCGTGGTGGACTATTTGACCTAACTCCTCTCATTCGGAGAGGAGACTCGTGCTTAGCAGTGATCCGAATTTGGGTTGATAAAAAAGAAAGGAAATGTGATTGAGATGGTTCTTGGATACACAATTTGTTGGGTTACAAAATATTATTGGGTGTAAAATAACTTGCGATTTGTAATAATTTTTAATTTGTTTGTATTAACAAAATTCGATCAAAAGTTGGCTTTAATAGAGACAGATTCAATTCAAGCATACAAGTAATTTCTATTGCCTTGATATTAAGATTATTACTCTGGCAGTAGTCCCTACCACCTAAATAAGTTCACACGTATCTAGGTACAAGTAGTGTATAATTGGGGATACTGGATCAAAATCAATCAATTCATTTATTGTTCAAGCAATGGTATATTTTACTCGTACATTACATAATATTTACCCGCGTGGTTCCCGTTCCCGTAGAAATAGGGGGATAAAATATAGCCCATAGCACTCGGGGACAGTGTAGCTGCCTAACAGTAAAAGAATTTTTCAAATCGGTTCTGTAGTTTTGAAGGCTATTCAATGCAAACAAATAAATAAACAATCGAACAGTGAGTGGTTCGATCTCGCTCGATCATCTCGTCCGATATGGATCGATCTCGCTTTGCTCTATTATCTAGAATCCCTTGTGATTTCTTGATCCAAAATCCCCAACTATAATTATACACTACTGGTACAAGTCATATCTATTGCCTTGCAATAGGCTACTCTGCTGTACAAAACTAAGAAGATTTTTTGCTTAGAGGCAGTTTAGATGGTGAAAATAATCATGTAATTGTAATATTAAAAAAAAAAAAATAATCACGGCACCGCAAACGCCAATCATAAACTGTACCGTCATTCGCTACAAGGCATCGGTTTGTGATTGGCGCTTGCGGTGACGTGATATAATCACATCACTGCAAACGCCAATCACGCTGTTATCTCTACGAATGACGTCACTTGCTAATGTGCTGTATTTCGGCGGCAAAAATTTTACGTAGATATTTTTTCATTTATATGAAATTTTTTACTGGTTATTATTGCCGGGACAAAATAAAATATAGCTTATAATACTTCCATAATTCAGTTTAAACACTGTTTACAAATGAGGCAAGTAGCCTATTATTTTTATGGTTATTGGATTTGTATGGTTGTAGTTTGTAGATGAGATAGTTTCCGTGGTGACTAGCGGTTGCACTGTCAAATCTCACTGTTCGCGCTGGAACGCTGGTTTGCCAGGGGCTCAGTACATCATGCCGACGTGCAACGGCTCCGTGCGTTGGAAGTAGACGTTGGGGTTGCTGCTGAAGGTGGGCTCCACGCTCGTGTACACGTTGCCCTCTTCTGGATGCATCATCACGCCTGTAAACCAAACGCCGGTCACTTCGGCTGCTGGGACTGTACGTGCCCATCCATGGGAGTCACGCTACAACCACAAACGCCTTCACCTACCTACCTAGTTGCAGTTTTCAATGTTTCCATACTATGACTATCGCGTAACCGTAAACGCGAATTTGTAAGGAATTGAAACTTGTGCAGTAGTGCCACTGGAAGGCGCTGTTTCATTTACTTAGAAATTCGCGTTTACGATTACGCGATAGTCACATAGTTTAGTTTTCACAGTATGAAAACATTGAAAACTGCCACTATAGTGTTTTTCGGATAACATGGGTACGGTGACAGTTCCACTCTTGTAATTTTGCCGCAATTTACGATAATAGTACGTATTATGAACGTTATAAGGCAACTGTCACCGTATCCATGCTATTTGATAAAACACTATAGGCACACAGTTCGTTTCACGTATAGGATGGTGTGGGTGACAGTTCGTTGCACTCTTGAAAATTTGCCGCGACTCACGATAATAGTACCTACGTATTATGAACGTCATACAGGCGACTGTTACCGTACTCATGCTATCTGAAAAACACTAAGTGACACACCTGCGGAACATTTCGGCGCGGAAACTTCAGAGACGGAATTATCGGACGGTATTGACCGTATGACATAAGAGACGCGCTGAACTGTCGGTAGAGGCGCAATGGCGTTTTAATGGGGATGATGACTAGGTTTGAATATATTGATTTTGATGATACTTTCGGGTAAATAAGGTCAATGTTAACTAATTTATATATAAAAAGCAAAGATTGTCTGGATATTTGCAAAATAAATAAGATTATAATCTTTTATTTTTTTTAAATCGTAATAAGATGACAATTCATACAGTTTTAGCTTCCTTACATTAAATGTGTCATTTTTTAAATTTATGAACTGTAAACATTATGTACCTACGACGTCATTAATTCGTACCATTCTGTATGGGGCGTTTTTCAGGGATCCGCGGCAGCGCCGCAAATCTGACCATTTAAATCCCTGTAGCTCCGAAAGTAATGATCGCAGATACCCTGTTACTTTTACAAAATTGCTTTACTATTAGCATACTCTTAATTTATATACCTACAATTAAAAAAAAAAACTGTTATCATCCCCATTATGCGCACCGAACTTTTGGTCGTAATACGTCTGCCATGGCCCACCCGACTTCGCAGTCATACGGACCGAATCAGTGAGAGGGCGGGCCCGGTACTAGCTCTTCGCGTTTTTCCCTTCTTGACTCCCTACAAATTATTTTTCTCTTCGTTCTTGTCCCGGCTTTCGCTTTCTCTCCCTTCTGGGGCAGCAACATCACCTATCCAGGAGATTCCCTTCGTTCCCCGTGGACTCGTCACTGGCACCAATGCGCTCCGAGTCACGTCGCCTCTTGTGCCACCGGTGCGCGAACTACAGGGTTCCCAACTTAGGGATTTGCCCCCCAGATTTAGGGGACAAATAAGTGAAATGGGATTTTTTTAGGGGTCTGAAATTTTAAGGGGTATTTTCAGGGATTTCTTGACTTTTTAATATTTTTAAATTGATGATAATTTTAATATTTCTTTCTTGACCTAGCGACCTATAACGACATATAATACGTTACAGCCACTCTGAGGCAACTGGCGGCAATATTCATCAAATAAAAAAAAATTGTTAAATTTGTTCACTGTCAACATGTATGATTTCAAAAAATCTGAATCTTCAGATAAAGACGTAATATTTTGTCTGTATTAAATATAGACTTTTGGAACATATTACAGCATATTATTTCTAAATTATTATGAATTTATATTTTTTAGGGGAACAACTCAATAATTAAGGCGCTTTTAGGGGTTTTGACACAAACTTTTGGGATAAATATTTTGGAGAGATGGTAACACTGGAACTCGAGGTCCATGTAGTAGACAGGCCCCGCCAGATTCCGCCCAGCATCTCGAGCTGTAAGTCCTCGTAGAGAGGACATTCCCACAGAACGTGGTGTCTGTCCTCATCCCCAAAGGGGCAGTTGTAAAAACATTACTAGCATAATCAACCAAATTTTCTGCAGGTGTATCGCTACGCTAAAGCTAGAAACGGTGCTTTGTCGACTGCCATGTGCGTCGAGTCCATATAAAATACATATATGAAAACTACAGAAGGTCGGTGGCAGCGCTTTGTGGTAGTGGCGTGGCTCCAGTGTGCTGGGACACTAATATATACCTATCTACTCGTATCTTCTTGATACTTAGTCAATACTAGCGGACGCCCGCGACTTAGTCCGCCCTTAGACCTCTTTAATCCAGCCTTTACAGTAGTATCGCTGTAATAATGGAGTAACTTCTCCCGTTTTCCCAACATTTCCCTTCAATGTTCTGCTCCTATTGATCGTAGTGTGATGAAAAGTATACTGTAACCTGCCCAGGAGTATAAAAAATAATTGCACCATGATTCGTTAAAATCCGTCGAGTAGTTTTTGTTTCTATAACGAACATACAGACAGACGAAAATTTTACTGATTGCATTTTTGGCATCAGTATCGACCCCCTGATAGTTATTTTGGATATATATTTCATGTACAGAATTTACCTCTACAGATTTATTATACTTAATTACCTAGGTATAGAAATTCCGGGAGCGGAAAGTCCGTTTAGTTTTGACTGTACTGGTAAGATTACCAATAGTGTTTGTGGATAAACCGAAGAAGCATTTGCATTATCATATCACTGCAGACACACATCCAGACAGTGTTATATATCGCTAATTTGTTACCTAACCTAACCACTTTATACAAAGCCCGAATTTTCCAGATTTCCCGGAATAAATAGATTGGTTATATCTAGGTATGCTATCAATATGTAGTAGGGATCCGTGCAGAAAGAAAGCACGTTCTGAGTTCTACCTTCTGTGCACAGTGCAACGTAGTATAGTCGGATGCAATCTTTATTACGTTTCCGAACATCGTGCGGTAAGCTGCACATTATAAAATGTTAGGTATCTACAATATAAATAGACTGACACCAAAAAAATTGTTATTTAATTCGCTTCATCGTCATTAGTCTATTTTAATGGCTTTCATTTGTATGAAATACCTACAAATCTATGTGTGTTTTGCATTGTTCTAATGTAAGTAGGTATTAAGGTACTATTTACAGAATATATTAACGGTATAGGTACGATTGTTATTTGCTAAATAGAATTTTAGAGATACATAATTATAAACAAACTTAAATTAATTTCTATAATATTTACAATCTACGGGTGACAAGTTGTAACGTAATTATTTAGGACAGTGCATGTTACCTGGCGGCAGAAGATAGTGATAGGGCGGATAGTTGTAGTGGTAATGCGTTAGAGGGTGCAGGGGGTAGTGCGGCGGACACAGGGGGCGAGCGTGCGCGTGCGAGCCGAACATGCCGCCGTACAGATCTGCAAAAGGAACGTCGTGGCTGCGTCAGATCCGTGCGTTCAAAGCGCTAGTTCTCACTCAATAGCGCGTTTTAGATACTTAACTAACCGGCTGGCTGAGCGGAGGGCTCCTTGCGGTCGAGCACGGCGGGCGGGGCGGGCGCCGCGGCCGACACCATCCCGTACTTGACCGGTTTGAAGTGGAAGAAAGAAGGCGAGTAGCCGGAGCCGCCCACGCCTATCGAGCTGAGGCCCTCCTCGCGGTCCGCGTCCCAGCGGCCCTCGCGGCCCAGCGCCGCCAGCCGCCGGCCCTTGGGCGCGAACATCAGCGCGAACACCGCGGCGCACGTGGCCAGCAGCCCGGCCGCCACGCACGCCTCGCGGTGCTGCTCCGGCGCGCCCAGCGCGGCCGACACCCAGCACACCCACACGGCGGCCGTGGCGCCGCCCGCGCCCGCGATGTGCGTGGCCTCGCGGTAGTTGTCGCGTATCCCGCGCGACCGCAGCGCCACGCCGCAGACCACCACGATCAGAAACGCCGCGTAGCACAGCGACATCAGCAGGTCGGACAGAGGGGAGTCGCACTTCGTAGCGCCGACCGCGACCCGCGGCGGCGAGCCGCCTAGCCACTGCGCGCCTATAGCCACTTGTATCATCACTGCGAAAAACAACAACAGTCCTTGATACGCCGCCGGCAAGTACACGCCACCGTTCAAGCTCAATAAGAAAACACATTTCACGAGCAGCGACGCGAACACGATCACATAGGCGACTCCGGTCCCGAAGCGCACCGCCCCGCACGTGAACGACGTCGGAGCGGCGGTGAACAGCGCCGCGGTGGCCGCGCATGTGAACAGCCCGAACAGCAGACACTGCCCGAGGAGAAGATGCCGTTGACTCGGCGCCTTGCGGCTCGCTCCCCACACGATGAAGCCCTCGAACCCTCCGATCACTATCATGCTCACGCAAGCCAAGGCCAGCGTCGGCACCGCCCACGATTCTGTCCTTAGGATCCTCAACGTGGGCATGACTATTTGAGGGCGCGTCGTATTAGTCGGTCGAAACGTCGACGCAGTGACGACCCGTGAAGTCGACGAGGGCGTCGGCGCAGGCGAAGGGCGCTCCGGTATCACAAAATATTCCGTGCTCATCTCCAGCCGATGAGCTTCAGTGCGCGTGGGGCGGCGGGGCTGCGGGACCTCTCGCTCGGGCGGCGCGTCGTAGTCCCGCTCGTAGGGCTCCTCGTCCTCGCTGTCGATGTAGTGCGCGGCGGAGGGCGCGCTGCGCGGCGAGTAGGCGGGCACGCGCGGCGCCAGGCGGTCGCCGAAGCGCGCGGCGCCGGCGCGGGCCAGGGCGGCCAGCGCGACCGCGACGAGCAGCGCGCGCACCGCCGCGCCCGCCATGGCGCCGGGGCTCAGCTGGCGGGCCGCACACGCATCCGCGCGAGGCGCCGGGGCTCAGCTGGCGGGCCGCACACACATCCGCGCGAGCCGCCGGGTCTCTGCGAATGATAAACGCGCCGTCAGTCCGGTGTCTTGCGAGTCGCGACGTCCCGACTCCGAGATAACCAAACAAAGAATCTCCCGCCGAACCGGTTTACTGATCGCCTTGCACCTCCAGGCACCCTAACTTTGCCGATTTCGTATCTTTTGTTTTTGTTACGTTACGAGGACAGTATAATAGTAGGTACGTGCTCGATCCTTTTTCCTTTTTTGGGAGTAACCAAAATGTATCTACCTACCAACACGTCTACATTTAGTTTGCAGGTAGGCTAGTAGGTACCATTTACCTATATGACTTATCTACTAGATTTATACGGTTCCGTAAGCATGCGTATTGGAAATCTTATATTTCTGTGCATCCGTCTGTGTACAGTAGGTGGGTAGCTAGCTACCTACCCAGACCCACCTATCTGTAAAGCTGGGTTGTAAAGAATGACTCCATGTAATTATGTCTACCTACTTTTATTAGCCACAAAGCTTCAATAGCTCCACTGTTGGCCGGATTTTCACCGCAAGAGGTCGAGGGTTCAATTCTAGCCTGGACTTGTTGTACCCATTCCTAACACTAGTTGGTGGGGAAGAGAAATTCTGGATACATTCAAAAGGAAAGAAAATAACATTATTCCCTGTAGTAACAGAATAATAAGCCTCAATAGCTTAATGGTAAAGGTCCATCTCATCAATGAGAGGTCGCGGTTCGATCATCGCCATCGATGCCCATTAGGGCATTGTCGTATCCATTTATAACACAGTCTTTGCTGACTAGTTGTAGGGGAATGGGAATATTGGTCATATAAAAAAATGGCAATTATTATTTGAATAAAAATAGTAGTAGTCGGATACAGAAGGCCGTATTGTGAGTAAGTTCTTCAATTCAGAGAATTCTTGAGACGGTGCGTATTGTGAGTAAGTTCCTCACTCTGGAGCCCTGACCACCGGTTGCTTGGGCACTCAAATGATCCGCAGCGCGGCAGCGGCGGAGTTGATTTTTTTTATAAATTTTTAATAGTGTTTTATATTAATATCATTGTTAAAAAATAAAGAAAATGATAAATAAGTATTTATGAGAGACTATAAAAATAGTATTAACTGCATAGTTAAGTCTTAGTCTATTTACATAAATTAGTTAGGATTAGAATAGAGCATCATTATACATACGTAAATGATGTTCTATTCTATAGGCAGACATAAAGAAATAGTAGCTGCACGTATAAAGGCATACGAGACAGGACGATCGTTGGTCGGTCGACGGATAGGGCAACGAACGTATTAATTCTCATCCCCAAGGGACACCGCCGGTGCCAGTGGCTTACCTACGCCTGGCAACAACTTTCCAGTTTACTGGAAACTTATTTTTTCCGTCTCGAGCGGTTCTCCTGCAGAATGCGCGAAATAAAAATAAACAACAGGTAGTTACGACTAAGTAGTAACAACTTTCTGGAAACCAGAATGAATGTGTAGGAAACGGTTGTAGATAATAAAGACTACTGCATGATGGAATATTCGTATTTTTTGTTATTGTTGACGTCATATAGCTTTTTATTTCATACAGTAACGTATTTACGAGTATGAAGTATAAACGTCTGAGGCAGATGGCCCGATGTCCGTTAATATAAGAGAGAGAGAGAGAGAGAATAGGCAACTGTAGAGTTTAGATGGTGGTAATTTTTAGAAGTAGCAGGCATGAGGTCGTCCTCATCATCGTTATCAGCCGATAGACGTCCCATTGCTTAAAATAGGTATCTCCTAAGGACTTCCAAACAACACGAGTTTGAGCTGCAATCCGCTTTACTTCGGCCCACACAGTGGGGTGTTGAACAACACTGCGCTTTCCGATGCGCCTGCGGGTCCGCCATTCCAGCATTTTGAGTCCCCAATGTCCATTTGCCACTTCTGCGACTCGTTGAGCTATTTCGGTATGAGGTGACAAAACTCAAGATGCTAAATTTTTCGGGATTATATTATGACAAATAATATCCTCGGTAACCAGAAAATGAGCTGCGTGGCAACCCTTTCGTAGAGAGGAACGTAGAACACTCCGCCTATTTATCGCCGTTATGATTTAGATGACTAAATACTAGTACTAATGAAAATCTCTAACTCTAATGAAAAAAATATATATAACTAGGTACTCTATGCGTAATATTTACCTCGAGCAAATATTCATTTGAGTTTAAGTAGTAGATATGGATACTAATTTGCATTATTAGGTACTTACTTAATTAGTCCACTGAAAAAAAGGTTAGGTATGTATAACGTGAACGCACAGGAGTATTTAAATTTTCAAGTAAATTGTTGATAATTTATTCGTTGAATGTTGCTTCTAAGTAAGCTTCCTTGCATGTAATTTTAAACAAAAGCTTTTAATTTATTCCATCCAATGTACATGAACGTACTTAGCGTTCTCACAATTCAGCGGTATCCCGATAAAGTTAAAGATCGGCGTACGCGGCGAATTGTGATAAACCTAAAATATGCACCGGTGCCATACAAGGAAGCCTCTATTTCAGGCGAGAGATTACGCAGACAGCGCCTTGAACCGGATCGTGACTTCAGACTTCTTATCCGAATCAAAGTACGTACATTGAGCGTATTGCAGACAGATTTGGCGCTAAACTAACGGTGTGGCGGTCGCTTGGATTGGACCCCTAAGCTTGCACTTGGGCCTGTAGCCAAGTGGCGCGTCGATTCTCTTTCTACAAACGCTAACGCTTAGAAAATTAGAAAAACGTATGGAATGACAGATCTGATCGACAACTTGATTATGTGACCTGTCGACAGCAAATGTCATTCTCTATACATTTTTGAATTTTCGAAGCGTTTGCGATTGTAGAAAGAGAATCGACGTGCCACTTGGCTACAGGCCTCGGTCTTGGCCGCAACGGTATCGAGTCATGTTATCTAGATTGTAAATCATAGCCAAATCTTCGGTTACAACGACGTGTCTGTATAGATTTATGTTTAACCTCTATTGTTCTTTGTTAACGAGCCTTGTATACGCGTTGTGCCTTCATTTTCTAGAGATAACATCTAATTCTGTCTTTTTTTCATTATCCATTTATTTGTAGATTGATAAACGAGTACATATTAGGCCTAAAGATGAGGTTTGCTATTAGTATATACTAAGTCGTTGTCATCAACCCATATTCGGCTCACTGGTGGGCTCGAGTCTCCTCTCAAAATGAGAGGGGTTAGGCCAATAGTCCACCACGCTGGCCCAATGCGGATTGGCAGACTTCACACGCAGAGAATTAAGATAATTCTCTGGTATGCAGGTTTCCTCACGATGTTTTCCTTCACCGATTGAGACACGTGATATTTAATTTCTTAAAATGCACACAACTGAAAAGATGGAGGTGCATGCCACGGACCGGATTCGAACCCACACCCTCCGGAATCGGAGGCAGAGGTCATATCCACTGGGCTATCACGGCTTTTATATATGTAGGTAGGTATATACTAAGTAGGTAGTTAATAATAAGAATAATGCTCCCAACCGAATTGTTCTTTTCTTTTTTCACGGTGAGATTAACCAGGAGAGAGAGAGTGTGTGCGCAAACACTGGTGCACTCTCTTTTTCCTCACTCTCATAGTCCGATGGGGCGGCAGACATATAACCTGCCCAGGAGTATGAAGAATAATTGTACCAAGTTTCGTTAAAATCCGTCTAGTAGCTTTCGTTTCTATAATGAACATACAGACAGACAGGCAAAAATTTTACTGATTGCATTTTTGGCATCTGTATCGATCACTAATCACCCCCTGATAGTTATTTTGGAAATATATTTCATGTACAGAATTGACCTCTATATATTTATTATAACTATAGTTACGAGTATATAAACTGTCAAAAATTTAATCACTTTTTACTTTTAGCAATGTTGAAATACGACGTGTCGAGGTACAACTAAAGGAAATTTTATTAAAACGTGGGATTTTACGAGTACAAGGATTATAGCTTATTTATGAGCTTTTTACTATAGCAATAAAATAGCAATAGAAAACATAGGAAACGATTCAGAGTGTAAAATATGTCTAAGCACGTTTCTCAAGCAATGTGACAAACAAAAGGTGCATTTCATTGCATTACAATACAGAGATTGTTGTCTATTAAGTATTACATAACTCAGGTATTGATCATAGACAGGTGATCGTTCATATTCAATTGTTAGGTGAAGTGTGGGCGGAAATGATATAGGTACTTTGAATCACCTTATTGTTAAAGTACCTATAGGTATAGGTACGTATGAGGTGGAGTTCAATATTTCGTTGTACGTTCACGCAATCACAATAATTGCTGTTTTGTTCGTTTGAGACAATCAGACGTATTTCATTTTAGTTTGTGAGCCCCTGCTCCTTATCTAAATATGTATATATAACCCAATGGTGACTGACTGATATTATAGTGATCTATCATCGCACAGCCCAAACCACTGGACGGATCGGGCTGAAATTTTACATGCATATAGATGTTATGACTTAGAATTCGGCATCCGTTAAGAAAGGATTTTGATTAATTCTACCCTCAAGGGGATAAAATAGGGGATGAAAGTTTGTATGAAACTTTGTCAATTTTAAGCCGATCGGGCTGAGACTTTGCATGCATAAAGCTACTATGACGTAAGCATCCCCTAAGAAAGGATTTTGATAATTTCCACCCCTTAGGGGACAAAAAAGAAGATGAAAGTTTGTATAAATCTTCCTAGATTTTCGACCGATTGAACTGTAATTAAAGATTGGAGCTACTATGACGAATACATTCGCTTAAATAGCATTTTGATAAATGCAACCCCCATGGGGATAAAATAAGGGATGATGGAGGATCTCATTTGTGCTGCGGCTACTGAACCTATTTTGTTGTAATTTGGAAAAGAAGTACATACTTATATTTAACGCTGGATTAACACATAGGCTACTTTTCATCCCGGAAAAATCCATGGTTCCCGCAGGAGTGCGCTAGTCATAGATAAGTATTGAGTTTGCTACAATTATGAACTTTTGAAGGTGCGTCATGCAAGGTTTAATGTTTCAGGGCTCCAGATTCTCAATGAATAATTGTCCAAGAAGGTATATTTCACTTAGATATTTTCTAAATCATATCATGAGGAATACGATGTCTGTAGTTGCCATCGCTCGAAGTTCTCTTAAATAAATCGGTTGCCGCGAAGCGAAGCTAAGTGACTGGCGATTGACATTATTTATGCCGAGGGAAATATACAAATAAAGTCAGTCAAAAAGTTCAACATGCTTGGACTTTGGTGTGAATCAAGGTACCTACCAATCGCGCTAAGGAACATCGTCACATAAAACATTTTAAAAACGTTTCGATTTGCGAGCATTGGTTAAATTACGCGTTCGTAGCGATTACATTCGTGATGTAAGGGAAACTGTCGCAGTGGAAAGTCAAAGTTTTCCATCAAAACGCGTATCACATGACAATGAGACCCAAGGAAACAGAGCGTTGTCATGTGCGGCCGCGCGTTGTAAAAGTAACAGCGCGAATACTCTGGGTGAAACTCGCCAGAACTGATTGCGATTGCTATGATACTATGTCACATTCTGCATTCGCTGATAACTACTTCATTCCATTTTATATTCCAGTTTAGATACAAGAAGCGACTCCTTATTAATCCTAATATCTTGGCAAACAGACTCTTGACTGATGACTGTCCGAGGCGTCTTAAACGTAAACGCATACTCGACCTGGACATTTGAAAAACAGGACGCACCAAATGAGCGCCGACTCCTAATGAGGATCGACCTCCACAAGACAAAGACACTCGCAACATATTTGTTTATAGTCTTAGGACTGATCGCAGGTTGGCCGTACAAGAAAAAAAAATATATATTGCGTCTAGCCCTTAGAGGGCATTAATTTACGTGACGTATTTTTGACAATTGTCTTATTTGTCGCGACCCCTAACTCTCCCTCGCGTCAGATTCGAGGGAGGAGAGAGATTCTCCTCCCTCTGAATACTTCACGTAGGTAATTAATGAAATACCTACCCATCAATATATTATTTTATCGATAGATAAATACGAGTATGTCCGAAATTAACATTGATATTAGAATGCAAAAAGCTGGAAAATGGATTTTCTTGCAATTGCCAGTCGATTTAGGATTTTTACAATGAAGGAAAATGGAGTTTGATACGAACAAAGTTGCGGGCGTCCGCTACTATGTTTATGGTATGTAGGTATAGGTCTGTACTTATGCCGACATAATTACGCTTTTCACACGAAAACTAGCTATAAGCCGGTGTGTGTTGTGAAAATAATTTCATGAATTTCTCATAGAAAGAAGGAGAAAGGTATTGGTAATAGACGTTTAGAAAACTATTTCCTGAGGCAATTCTTGATCTTTATAAAACGGAAGGGCTTTATACACAATATCTATTTTACACTTTTCTAATCGTATTCGGTAAAGTAAGCCATAACATCAATTACTCTGGTCTTGTTTGGCTAGTAAACTATTTAGTAGATCTCTAAATTATAAAAGATGGATCCGGGTTGGCGAATCTTTATTGTTGGACGTGCCAATTTTGTCTTATAACAAAAATATTTTTTTTCTTAATTTTTTAATACGCGCTACAGACGCTAAGCGGTTTCACTAGCGTAGTTTCCGTAGGAATACGGGGATAAAATATAGCCTATACATCCCACCCGGGGATAGTGTAGCTTACCAACAGTGAAAGAATTTTTCAAATATGTTCAGTAGTTATCTACTTAACCTATTCAATGCAAACAAACAAACAATCAAATCTATCATCTTTATAAAATTACTAAGTTAATTAATTTCATTATTTATATAGGTACCTATATTGCTGACACGACACGGCAAACGTTGTTCTGCTTTTTCGCTATTAAAAAATATTTTTTATAGTAAAAAATTGGTTGCTTGCTTGTTAATAAAGTTGTAGTGCGCTTACCTGGAAGATCCTTATTCATTCTTGCTTTGAAGGAAACACAAACGCCGGAAGGGCATTCCAAATTGTTGCTGTGCGAAATAGAAATGTGAATGCAAATCGTTGTGTACGAGTTGCCTGAACATCCACAACGTAAGGATAGCCACTGAATTTGGGGCGTCTTGCTGCCACTACCCTACTCAAACATACTTCTACCCTACCCAACCCATACAATACTTCTACCTTACCCCTACCTCTACTCTACCTATCCAACCCCAAGATCTTATATGTATATGACACTGTTCACGTAAACATCATGAAAAATTCATTATATCAGCATGGATGGATGTTGTACGTTAAGCACAATGTGTTAAAGTAAATTTACTTAAATCAATATTTATCAACTGAATAGACCAGTGGCAGATTTACCAGCAGGCTAAGTAGGCTGGAGCCTAGGGTGGCATTTTTAGGAGGCGGCAAATTTGACCCAAAAAAATCTTACTGAAATAATGAAAAACATCAGGACATTGTTAAAACATTGAAAAAACAAGTCTTGAAAATTAAAGGATAATTTTAATATTTTAATTCCTACTGTAGGAACTGTCTAGTACCAAAATATTATACAAAAATAATAAATAGGGGTGGCAAAAATTTGACAGCCTACTGGTGTCAAATTTGTAAATCCGCCACTGGAATTGACATTTTTACTCGAGCAAATGTAGAGTTCATTAATATAAAACTCAGTAGTCACTGTGTAAAAATGTATCGGCGAAAGTTAACGATCATTGATGTTTTCGTAAGCATTTAACGATCTGTCTCGGTAAGTCGCACATTTTTCTACTTTTTATAGTCAATTGAAATTGTTATTGAAATAAACTTACATTGTTTTAAAGAATATTTGCTTTCTATACCTATTTATATATCATTATAGGTAAAGTTTGTATGGGGTAATCTCTGTGAACTGATAAGGAGTTCCTACCTTCATGACATTGTAGTGCTTTGAAATACTTTACTTAATGTGTAGAAACCGAGAGGAGTTTGGATTTCATCCCACTACTAACAAGTTAGCCCGCGTCTATCTTAGATTACAGCGTCACTTACCATTAGGTGAGGTTGTAGTTAGGGACTAACTTGTAGAGGAAAAAAAAAGATGTAGGATCCCGGAGAAATTGAGGTCGAATCCTAATATTACGACAATGGACCACCTCAAGAGTATTTGAATACCCTTTCAAACAAAAAAGTGAATTATCCAAATCGGTCCAGGTGTCTTCGAGTAAAACTGAGTAGGAGTTTATAGTTTGTAGAAGTCCGTTGCAATAGTACAATATGATATGAGTGCGGTAAGGTGAAAATTACAAGTGATACTAAAAATGTCATTTTAAAAAATCCGACTGCGTGAATAACAAACAACAGGACACAAAGGAACTGAAAAATAATAAGATCAATTTTTTATCTGATTAAGTAAGTGCCAAAGGCTCCATACCAGACCGCAGCGGCGTCACCAGGGGTTTTGGGTGATCGCAGAAGCATCGCCTGATGAGGCCCGAAGGCTGAAGAGAAAAAAAAGGACGGAACACCTCTATATGGGCGTCTCCTGTGATAATAGGACCTCGACTTAGAAGGCTGTTTTGGAGGGTTGTTTGAGCCTGATTGAAAAAACACCCATAACCCTAGATACGCCAATGGTCTAAACTCGTATAAGCTAGCCTATATGTACAATAAAAAAAGTTCTGACTATACCAGTTCTAGATTCAATAACGGTTAATACTTGTATCTATGATATTTCTTATATGTATTTCTTTTTTATTACTAAACAAGATGTTGTTAGTGTATGTGCATTACTCAGCATAAATATACAATCCGACAAAAACTCCGACATTACAATTTTCCCGTTTCTTTTTGTGTTAGAACAGGAACGGTCGTATGTATGTTGAAGAAGAGATTCTTTTAGCCTACCGTGACGGTGATTTCAATTTTGTTTCAGTCGAATGAAATTGACTTGTATGAGCCATGATAGGCGGAGTCAGACGAATCATACGACACGTCAGACAAATATATGTCTGACGTGTCATGTTGCGACGCATTAGAACAGAATCGGTATCATACATTGTTTATGCGACACATTAGAAGCCATCACGACATGGCACATAAGTGTAAATGTTGCCAAACAAAATGTATGATACCCATTCTGCCTTTACTCTACATTATTCTGTGATTGTCGCGTCTTATCTACACTCTTAAATGTAGGTACCCAGGTACTATACTATACAGGGTGCTCGGTAGTATTTTCCACTTTAGGGTTCTTTAAAGAAAATTAATTAAAAATGTCTAAGGAACATCTGTTCTAAAATAATTTTTTTCGGAGTATAAATATTTCTTTTGTATATGTTCATAAATTGTGTGCCTTGTATCGCATCCTTATATTATGAACTAGCCAAACTTATTCATTGATAAATATCATGAAGTAGATTACTAGTAAAGTGTGGAGTGTCAGTTGCAATATCTCGTCGATATCGACAGTCTTACCACTACGATTACGTATTTTAAAATGCAAGGATAGATAAAGGCGTGTGTTACATGAATAATCGGAATT